>NC_062569.1:124439880-124755594 GCF_022837055.1 Prionailurus viverrinus | reverse complement strand
ATAGTCACTTGGCTGGCAAATGTTGTGATTTAATGGTTTTGATGAGAGTAAAATGCAGTTTAAGTGGATCACAAGGGGTTATAAGAATGCCCTAGCACCTCTGTGGAAATGAAGGAAAGTGGGATGAGCAGATAAGAATCACAACTGATCAAGAAGCAGCCAGAGAATGACTCCAAAATCCACTGGAAGTACAAGAGGATAAATAGAATTTCAATTATGAAACATGAAGATATAGCCACCTTTTCTATACAAAGAGCCTTGTTAGCTATGTGAGGAAGGCATTTATTTTAACTGGCTTGGCAATGGTGTTGAGAAGCATTCAGTTTCTGCATATGTTCAGGGACATCTCCTGCTGAAGGAGAGAAGGTAAGATTCACTGGGGTTTTAGGAGAAAATAGTCTAATGTGAAGAGATGATATCTTTCAGATAATATAAGAAAAACCAAAAAGGCTGAAGAAGCTTAAGTATCCTTCTACACAATAATGTGCCCCAGTCAGGTCCCAGGGTATTCATATTTGAAGTTCTTTCTACTGTTGGCAACATGCAGACTTAAAGTCATATGTATGTCTTCTAAGTGTCAAACCTCCTTCCACTAATGCTTCTAGGATCAATGAATGTTTAGAAAGATAGAATTCCAGGACAATGTGCTCTTATTGTATACCATATCTATGGGGTGCTGGCCTCTGAGTAGCGAGTGTTGTCATTCATTCAAGGAATATTGAGTGCCTACCATGTGTCAGATGAGCAAAACCAGACACAGTCCTGCTTTGAGGAAGTATAGAGTATAGTAGGAAAGGCACATATTAGCCAACATTAAATACCTAAATGTATAATTACAAAGTGTGATAAATGTCAAGGGGCATAGTGTCATGAGAATATTCTGGTCTCATCTAATAATGATAATGCTGACTTATCCTTTAGTAACTTTATTGACTACTTGTGTTCTCAGGCAATTACTTGACCACTTGTTGCCTCGGTTTCCTCTTTGGTAATATGGGAAAAATATAACCTACTTCATAAGGTACTTCTAATAACATCTGGCATATGGTAAATGTTCAATACATTTTAGATATTATTATTATTATTATTATTATTATTATTTTAGTGAATCAGAGCCCTAGTCATGGTAGTTATTCCCTTTCAGTAATCAAAGAGATTCATTCTCTCATGCTCCTTTTGAGCAGATTCTGTGGTTTAGTGTCACACAGAAACCTGGAATGAATAGCATAAAAATAGTGGAAGTTGATATATTAATTATATTCTAGTCATTTGTCATATAATAACAAAAGCAGGAGAAAGATTTTCTTGGTTATCTGCTCTTACTCTCTCATTCACCCTTTCACCCACCCATATATCAAACATTTCTTGAGAAAATAAAGCCAGGTGCTAGGGAATGAAAAGACAAATGAGCATCAATTTCTGACCTGCCTTCCAGTCTAGTAGGGCTGACAGACAAGTACACAAATAGTTACAGTGTGGTCAGAGAAGTATTGTAATTGAGAATTGTACCAAGTACAACTGAGGCACAGTGTACCACTTCTACTCAAGTTGGGGAGAAGAGGGAAGGCAAATGATAGGCAAATAGGAAGCCCTCCTATTTTTTTCCTTATCTTATACATGGAGGTTGTAAGAAACTAACCTTTTCATTATCATTCTCATCCATGGCATATACACTAGAGAAGTCTAATGCTATTCTATTAATCATAGTATAATTTTATTAAGGAAATAAGTATAACAATATACTTTCAACTTTTGACTGACTGTAGCAATCATATATAGTGATTCTTGAAAAGTTTACATTATACTATCCATTCAGTTTATTAGCATGACTCTCTATTCCTGGTCTTATAAAAAAAAACAAACTAATGACACTTTAATATTCTTGGTTTCTAGTTTTATACATATTTCCATTAAGCTACCCTCTTGCTCCTTTTTTTTCCCCCTTTTCTCCTTTGCTGGCAGTTTCACTGCTAATCCTATCTGACTGTCAGTTTCCAACAAAGAGCAGAAGATGGTCCATTTCAAAAACACTCTAGATGTATGTCAACCATATTTCAATTTAAAAACATACAATACAAAATAAAAAACACCGTGGAATCACATATCATAGGATTTGGAAAAAAATAGCAAGAAGTAGCATGTTATAATAAAAGTTGCTAGTGATAATTTTTAATCTACATTATAAGAAGAAAATGGAAGAAAGAAAATATATGAACCAAGAAGAAAAAAAATTTGATTTAGGCAGTTTCTGATGCATATTTCCTATTACATCCATTTTGTGAAGTTTCTTACTGCAGATGGTAAACTGACAGTCGTAAGCCAGTATTTCTTAATTAATCAAGAACTAGGTTTCACCAATACAGATTTATTTCACAGGTAAATATTTTTGTATTTCAAAGGTAGGTGAGAAGAGTAATATATTGGCTGTGTTTAAAAGTTTCATTACCTGCTGGGAAAGGGCAGAAATAATTTTTCAAAAAATGAGAAGGAGCAAGGTACAGTAGATGGTAACTTGGAAAAGAAAGGCATGGTCACTGAAAGGAAATGTAAAGTTAAAAACAACAAGTTATAAAGGGTGGCCTGTGGCTTACTAAACTTGACATAGACAGAAAGGATGACTATGATAATATCTATTATTTCAAGAGGCAGAATAAAATGAAAAGTAGACAAAACAGTGATGGCATATGCCTTGCTTTGCAATAAGAAGCTGCTGGTTAAAGTTACTATAAATGTCTATGGCAGCTGTAAAACACCTTTTCAGAAAATGTTCACAGAAGAGGAGGCACCATAATATTTATTCACTGAAAGAGTCATGGACAAAGACTTTTGGTTGAGATGGCAGCGTTAAGGGGAAAATGTATAGATTGTCTATAGTTGCAAAACCAATCAAAGCAAAAGGAAGACAATAGAGATAAATGGGAAGGGGAAGAGAAGAAGAGAAATGTACTTGAGGAAGCAGAAAATCTTTAGGGTTTAAGCAAGTAAGTGCTAGGAGGATAAAAGAGTATGAAACAAAAAGAAAGAAGCAAATGAGAAATTATGGAAAAAATATGTGTATCACAACTGACCTGATTTCCAGCCCCACTCACAGCCATTCCTTCCTGGGACACCAGTCATGTAACATCAGAAGTTGGCTCAGAGTCAACACTGAATAAAGCTGTATTGAATGAGTCTTGTTATGCAATTAATCTAGCTGTTGGGGGGGAAATGTAATATGGAGGGTGTAGGAAGACCTTGTAAAATGAAATACTCATGGTGATTCCTTGGAGATGAACAGAAAAAGGATTCTGCAAGGATAAACACCTAATGCACTGTTGTAACCTCTAGGAATCTGAAATGTGGGACTTGGGCAAGGGGGAATTTCAATGATTATTTTCACCAGTTTTGTTTGATTTTTTATAGGAATTTGTCATAATTTCTTAATTCAAAAATTAAAGATTTTTCAAAGCTAAAAATGGACTGTTGTTTACACATTGTTTAGATAACTTTGTCAAGGCTATAGGACCAACTAATTGGTTAGACAATGAATGATGGATCCACTATACCTACTTTCTTTTGTAAAAGAGAGAAGGCAGTTGAGCCTGAACTAAATCAGATGAGTTATGAATTTTTTTCAAGGTATTATTATTTTTTTGTGAAGACAGCCCCACCTTTCCCAGTGGTATCTCCTTTCCCAGTTTATAACTGTATGTTTTCTTTTGAAGATCTTATGCAATAGTTGCTGAAATACAGATTACTAAATTTTTTTTAACATTCTATAGCAAAGGATTGGATCTGAAGACCCACATTTTAAATAAGTAACTTCTAGGACAGGGGTTGGCAACTTTTTTCTGTAATAGTAAATATTTTAGGCCTAGTATATCAGTAGATCTCTTTTGTAATTCTTCAACTCTGGCTGTGATGCAAAAACAGCTATAGACAACATGTTAAATGGGCATGTCTGTTCCAATAAAACTTGTCTTTTTTTTTTTTTTTAACAAAAATAAGTGGCAGAGTGGATTTGGCCCAAGGGCAATAGTTCCCCCCACCCCTCCTACTCTCTCTATAGAAGATTCTTTTCAAATGGCCTTAAAAGACATTTTGAGGACATTTAACATTAATATACAATATTTTACTTAAGTAAAACTCACACAATTTTACTTAAGTAAAACTCACACAATTGTAAAACTCAGGGCAAAAGGAGCAAAAGATTCAGGGCAGTGAGATGTAAAAGGTGTCTTCTCTTTTTTCACAGGGATAGTGTTACATCAGGAACTGGAAAACTTAATTGCATGTGTAATAATGCAATTAAGGGGTTTAGTATACTGATTGTCAGCACTGAGCTATTACCACCATAGCCTGCTGTTTGATAAAATGTCAATGATGGAGCACTGCATGATGAAATGCCCTTGACAACATTAATGATAAAATGTCAGTGTTAAGATGCTGTATGGAGAAATGTTCCTACAATGAAAAGTTGTGTAAAAAGGTGTCTTTACAATAAAGTGGTCAGGCAAATGTCCCCACAACAAATGAGTACACATATATGCACATACAAAAATGCACAGCAAGAAATGATATGGTGACTTGTCTGACTAATTGCTTTCAATATAATTTATATTGATAGAAAGCCTTTTTCCCTTTTAAATCAGAGACTGCTAGCACATTTAAATGCCAAAAAGTTTTCTTTCTTTTTTCTTTTTTCTTTTTTCTTTTTTTTCCCTGGGACACTGCAGGTGGCCCCTTTCATCTCTGTGCTTCACACTCCGCAGAATGTTGCCAAGCAGGTGATCCTGGCATCTCTGAGTCAAGAGAGCTAGTTCAAACGCCTGCTTTGCGTTCCCCACCTTTCCCACCTCCTTCCCAGTTGGAACAGTAAGTTCTCTGTGAAAGCTTCTGCAAATGATGACAAGAAGGAGAGTTCTCAGGGAAAGCAACTGAGCTTTAATGCAAGTAAAACTGTTCCAAATGTAAAACACATTTGAAAATCTAAATGTGTGCCCCCTAAACCACATCAATAGAACCTTTAATGATCTTCAGAACCAGCCTTTTCTCTTCCAGTCAGTAGGAAGATTGTTTCAAATCTGTTTGTGCCTGAAGCACTTTTGATTGTGACAGTCTTCTCATTCATGGGCTAAACATGGCGTCCCACTGGAAGTGCCATCCAGGTTCACAGCAATACAGTATGATATGAAAGTATAAACAGAAGTCGGAACTGCATTTCTCCTCTGAGATAACAAGTGCAACTAGATTTTCAGACCACCTATTATGCCATAAAAAATAAAAAGGAAAGAAAAATAAGACCTACTTTATGTCAGCTGCCTGGTTCGTGGCAATGAAACTTAACCAGGTCAATATGGAGCCCTTTAAATGACTTCTGTAGACAGCATCTCCATCCTTGCTCCTGGACAGTTATTAAAATTTTTCATAAGATAAATGCAGAATTATTGACATCAAACTGAATTGCTTTTTGCTTTTTGTGGGTTGGTTAATCATAATTGATTAAATAGTGGATTGTTGCACAACCTGAGTTTTTCTCTTTTGCTTTGAGTCCCTGACCAAAATAAGGGCTCAGCCATACATAATGTTTGGGCTTCCCGACATACAGATTAAGATTTAAGATTCTTGTAACCCTGTTTCTCATAGTAATGAGCTGACTGGATAAAATAACACTGGTTTTCTCTATAGATAAATATACTCCACCCTCATTATAGAACTATTTTCAAAAGCCAAGGATATTGAAAGTTATAACAGTAATGTCAGCCCTCATGATTAAATCATGAGGCACATGAGTTTTTCGTTTAAATTTGATGTTCTCATGATCTCAATATTTTTCATGCAAATCTTGTTATTTCTGCATCCTTTCACACTCCAGCTTAAATTGCTTGTCAATCGCCGTGCTTTTCTTGAGTGCAGCACTTCTGAGCTTCTCCAATACGATTTTATACATCTATTTATTCTATTTATATCTACTTCTTTAGTATATTTTCCCTTAAAGAAGACATTGGTACAGCATTCCAAATCACATTTAACGAAGTCTTTTGAATTGGAAGCAATGACTTTGGAGGCCAAAGGAGATGAGGCAGGAGGATTGGTTTGGCCAGGATATGTGGGGGTGAGGGGGTATTATAGGTTAAGAGAGGAAGAAGCTCTTTTATATTGTAAAATCTATAACATTTTTTCACATTATACCTAACGTGCTTATACTAGGGGTTGATTAGAGCAAAGGCAAAGCTTCAAGGTAGCAAAGACAAAGACCATAAATAGGAAGATCATTACAAAGTCTGGCAATAAAAAAGGACCTTAGAAAAAGCCCTCACAAATAACCCTTGAGATCTCACATGTTGCAAAGGATCCTAATTTTTCAGAATCTATAGGCCTTTAAATTTTAATTTTTATCCACATGTTCTTTTTTTAGTAAATACTATTTTTGATTTCTATATTTTCTGGTACCGTCATCTGCTTTGATCTTAGATATCTAAGGGAAAAGGACCAGAGCCAAATATGCTTCAGTCAAAGTCAGTGTTCCTTCTCTTTCTGAATTTTATGAGACTTGCATTATGTATATCTACAATTGCACAGGCAAATTTTAGTCCCCTGTCACCAACCGCCTTAGTGCTCCATCTTGCTTTCTCATACAGGGGAATGTATTACTGTGTATCTTGTAAAATCAGTTACTGTGCTTGCACTGGGCTGGAATGCCACTGGTATAACAAGACATGCACTAATGTGCACTCATGTAGTTGAGGACACTTCTAATTGATTATACATTTATTTGCCACACCACTATTCTCCTTGGAATATCGCTTAAGAAAAAAAAGTGTTTGAATAATCTCATACTGTTTAAGGGATTCCTGCTGTTTGCTAATGAATACACTACAAAGCTTTATTTTTCAAATGTGTTCTCAAATGTGTAACCTACTTATTGCTTTTTCCATGCATTTTTATATTCCAGAGGATCCTCTAGTGACAGAACATTTTCAATCATTACTTCTCTTTGGTGGAATCAATTACCTCCTGATAGATTCTCTTTCCAAGTTTAAAATTGCATTTAAAAACTCATCTCTTTTCTGAATTCTAATTGGGTATACTTTGAGCTCTAGATTCTTCTAGTGAATATTTGTTTATTAATCTTTCTATGACTTAAAGGGCTTGCTAACACATTTATGGGTTGAGTATAATAAGCAACATATAATATGTAATTTTGGGGAGGAATTACATTTATTAAACAAAGATTTTATTTACTCTTAAAGGAAAAGCCAAAAACATAGTCCTGATAGGGTAAAAATTGAGAAGTGCCAATATATTTTAAACATATTTTATTCTGCCTACACAATTTGTCTAAAGTCTCATTTGAAGACATCAAAAAAAGAATTGCTTATAATTGTCTCCCTCTTACAGAATTATATATAGTGGCTCATTTATATTCTTTATGTATAAAGGAGCCCATCAGCTTTTCAGTGGTTATTATTTTGCAAATTTATTGATCTGCATTATAACCAAGAGGTGAGAGAGTAGGCAAAACATCGACTCTTAATCATTATTCTACTATGTGTGAACATTTTATTGGCAACTGTCATGTACAGAAGACTCTACATTATGATATTTGTTTTTTACAATAACCCTATGAAATGGGAAGTTTTAGTCCTGCTGTTCAGATGAGGAATATAGGAATAGAACTAAAATGACTTGTTTGAACGTCTATAATTAATTAGTGGCAGAGTTGGCAGAGTTGAACATAGCTATAGCTTACTCCAAAGTTATTCATACACTTTCTAATATGGCACCTTGTCTCTCAGAGTAGACTGTAAAACATTCTTGATTTAAAACATGTGCAGGGTGCCTGGGTTGCTCGATGTGTTAAGTGTCCGACTCTTGGTTTCAGCTGAGGTCATGATCTCACAGTCATGAGCTTGAGCTCTGCAAGGAGCTCCACATTGGGCTCCATGCTAAGCTCTCCCATGCTGAGAGCGGAGTCTGCTTGGGATTCTCTATCTCCCCCTGTCCCTGCCTCTACCCCCCTACAGTCTCTCTCAAAATAAATAAATAAACATTAAAAAATGTGCAATTTTATTGATAGAAGGAATTTTCAGGGCTTCACTTGGAACCAGTTATTTTACTTAAAAACAAATCTTATTGCTTGTTTAACAGATCTTTTTAAATCCCTAATATGAGATACTGAGTAGAAAGTGGATAGAGGAAAGACATTAATGCTGAATACATACCTGGCAACCACTTTTAACTTAAGATCACATGGGAGACATACAGTGACATGCAATGGAAATAATGCAAAACTTAATTCCCAACCTCAGCACTCTGGAGGATTTAGGACTATTCCAATAGGGGTAAATCCAACTGCTGAAGCCAAAGAGAAAATTTGATCCCAGCTTCTTCTGACTTTAGGTGAGTGCAAGACCATTCTTTTAAGTCAAGGTCACAAAATCTCCTCCTTAGTCTTTTTAATTGGGCTGGCTGTGTCTTTAAAAATATGAATTTGAATGCCTTTAGGTATTCAAATGTTTGCTTTAATCACAGGCCCTATTACACACTGCCATTTTATTCCAAACCTACTGGAAACACTTATATAAACATCTTAGCCCATGAAAATATTTGAGTTTGCAACTCTTACCCTGATATGTCACGTACAGATAGGCTCCTTTTCCCACTTACTCCAGTTCCACCCATGGTTCTTCTAGAGTACCCAAGAGGGCTAGGATTAGGGTGAGATAATTTTACCTTGAGCATAAATTTAAGATGGCACCAAAAAGCTCAGTAATCCAAATAAAAGATATAATAATGCAATATTAAAAAAAATCAAAATTAAAGGGCACCTGGGTGGCTCAGTTGGTTGAGTGTCCAACTTCGGCTCAGGTCATGATCTCATGGTTTGTGAGTTCAAGCCCCCTGTCGGGCTCTGTGCTGGCAGCTCAGAGACAGGAGCCTGCTTCAGATTCTGTGTCTTCCTCTTTCTCTGCCCCTGTCCTGCTCACGCTCTGTCTCTCTCTCTTTCTCTCAAAAATAAATAAAAATTTTTAAAAATTCATTTAAAATAATGAATATTTTTAAAATATTCATTAAAATATTAATGATAAACAAAATAAAGGCATCCCATAATTCTTACTCTGGTATCCAAACTGTCTTCTAGAGATTATGTTTTTGTAATAATCACCTCAAATCTCAAGTCCTCATTCTTACTTGGTTAGTTTCTGCTTCTCCTGTCCCATAACCTAATCTGAAAAAAAAATGGAGAGTAGCTACTGATCCTGATTGGAAGAGAGGAACTCAAACAGTAAACCCATATGGCTTTATTCAGAATATGAGCCTGCATTCCATACACCTTGAAGAAAGTCTCTGTATAGTTAATAATTTTAAAACAGCAATAGCTAACAATTATTGAGGATTTTTGTGGAGGCTCTGTGCTAGGCACTTCATTTGAGTTATTTTGCTAATTCCTGACAACTATGTTATGTGATAGAGATTGCTATTATTCCCAGTTTACGTATGAACCTAAGTCATTTGCCAGGTTAATACATGGTAGAGTAAGGGATTAAATTAGAACAGCATAATTGCAGAACACACATTTTGAAGGAGATAACTAAAACTGACTCTGAATCATAAATAGGAGGTTAAATAATTTTACCTGGAGAAGCAGGAACATGCTACTCTAGGAGAACTTATTTAAAACTGGTTATCATGTGATAATATTTGGAGATTTCTTTCCAGCTTCCCTTTTTTTCATCATCATCATCATTATTTTAATAACTGCATCGCAGCTCTCCCCCGTAACTAGGAGTATTCATTGTCTAAGCAAAAGGACAGATACAGTCTAGGACAGAACAAAGTAATTTTTCTGTTTTAAGTTTTCAGATTGATTTTGTTTTTAATTCTCCAACAGAGATTATGAACTTGAAAGCCCTCCAATTTTTAATTGTTGTATTTGATAAAGAAATGGGCACTTGTATTTCTAAAACCTCGGCCTAAAATACCAAGAGCCATGGCATGGAAGACTTATCTGGTTATAGCAACAACTAGAGTGAGGAGAACTCCAGGATGATGTTAGAACTTTCAGATAGGTAAGAATTTGACCATCAAGAGTAAGAGGGAGATTTAGAGATGTTAAGTGTGGTGACTTTCTGCGTGCAGGGAAACAAGCATTGCGGAGAAACCCCACACTCGATGTGGTGCTTAACAGGTAAAGTACACTGACTGTTTTGCCACTTAAAAAAATATTTATTTAAATTCAAGTTAGTTAACATACAGTGTAGTATTGGTTTCAGGAGTTGAACCCAGTGATTCATCACTTACATAAAACATCCAGTGCTCACCCCAACAAGTATCCTCCTTAATGCCCATCATCCATTTAGCACATCCCCCACCCACCACCCCTCCAGCAACCCTCAGTTTGTTCTCTGTATTTAAGAGTTTGCTACTCTTTTAGTGGGACTGTAAGTAGTGTCACATGGTTTGATATTGTATGTCTCAGTAGTGTGCGGGGAGGACAGCCAAAACTATTGAAGTGGATGCATTTGGAATAAACAGGTTGCAGAGTGAATGTACTGGAAAGGAAGAGGCCATAGCAGGACCTCTGACATCTTCAGTAGGTAAAAAGGGATTAAAAAAAAAACACTCAGAAGAGGCAATAGGGAATGGAGAGGACCATAAATTTGTTGCAGCACCCTTTTTTTCCCTTACCCCTTGCTGTCCCTCTGTGCCCCGATGTTTTGTCAACCTTGGAGCCAGAGTCATCCAGGAAGAAGGCAGGGCAAAGAGGGAGGTAGGAATACTGTATTGACTGCATAATGATAACAAAGAGATTGCGATTTAAATCAGAAGTGATTGTGTCTACTCTTGAATTTGCAAAGTTGAAGTTTCCTTAATCTTCAGAAATGGGGAACATTGAAATAAAAGTACTTGTGAGAAATAATGGAAAGATATTATTGCATATCTGAGTGTTGTAATGGTAAATTTATAGCAGCTGTAGAAAAATAATTTAACAATCTTATGGTACTTTAAGCTTCAGTTATCTAGAAAATTAATCTATGTGGAACTCTGTTCTCTCACTATGATAGAAAGTTAGAGCATCATTTTGTGTATAAAATATCAATTAAATTTAGTTACCCATCCAACAATAGAATCTGAACTGTAAATTTTAATATTCTCGAGACTTTAGTATAATTATCAAATGCCTTTTATGACTATTATATCTTGGGACTTAGAGATGCCAGATTATACCAAAATCCAATAAAAAAGTAAGATATTTTTATGATCACACATCAGCACTGATCTACCATTTTCTCTGGTGTTTTTCAGTTTATCAAATTAAGTTTGATGATTTTTGCTCATAAATCCATATTCATCTTCTATATTAAAAAAATCCTGTAGTATATGTTTTACTGGGGTTTAATGTATTTCACAGTCTAAATTCAGCTCATATTTAAATTGTAAGTAGCACACTAGAAATCAGCAGAGGAAAAATGAAGAAATTGGAGTTCAAGACAGAGTCTGGCAGCAAAAAGAAAAGCCACTTTTTTGGTTATTCTTCCAAACCTTAAAAAATTATGAATGTGACAACACTGGACTCTGAGCTGCTTGCTATAAACTTCTTTTAGCTGCATGCTCAAGGTGAAGTAGAGTTTCATTTATATAAGGGTATGTGCTTCTGGGATTCATGATATCTACTAAAGAAATATCAGACATTCTTATAAATCGCAGGGAGAAATGTGAGGATTTTAAGGAGCCCCCAAAATAGAAGTTCAAAGAAAATGCTATGCCTTGGTAAAGACATTTCAGACATTAAAACTGAATTTTTGTTTACTGGGATATTTTTTCCTCAATATGCTGAAGGAGAGCTAAGGCTACAGTGATATGATATGAAAACTACAAATATTAGGAATCAGTAAAAACTTTCCCTTTTCTGAAGTCAAGGTGAGCTATCTTAGCAAACTTTACCTACCTTAAAGTAAGGATTCTCCTACCCACATATTTCTTTTAATTATTATTTGATAATATAAAGTGTTAAACTGTATAATTTCTTACTTTGAATTAACCATCATATTATTTCAACTCAAAGTAGCAAAAGAAAAACATCCCTCTCTACCATATATTTGGAAACATCACTTGTTATCTGATAGAATAATTATTGTTATTTTGGTTTCTAGATTAAAAGTAAATGGCAGGTAGAATGTAAGTAGGGATTGCTGGGAAGAAGGCCAGAGGAAATTGGAGTTAGAAATGTAAAATGTGTGCAGGAGTTTGTCTAAGGAAAAGCAAAGCCACTATGTTTGGAAAAGGTTGAAATCTCATTATTTTGCAAGAGGTACATTAACAACTGCAAAAGCTTCAGAAATTCCAGGTAATCAAGAGTCTTAGAAGCTCACTGAGCCAGCATGCTTCTTCCCATGAGTGCTGCCTCTATAAAGCAGATTTTTCATTTTCACATTAATAGCATGGTTGAGAAGCTCTTGATAGAGTAGCTTCTGGGGGAATGGAATTTGTCTGAAGAAGAAATAAGCCTGGAAAAGCCAGAGTAGCCATAACTAAAGGCTGAAATTTACTTCCCTACCAGGCCTTCTTTGGGGCAGGGGTTAGGGTGGAGGAGCTCTGTTTTTGAAATCATGTTGTGTTTCTGACAATTTAGAATTCCTGGAATTATTGGGCATCAGAAAGAAAAGTATTTTAAAAGTATCTTGTAGGCAGGTTTTATTTCTTTAATTATATAAAATGTTTAAAGAGACAGAAAAGATGCTTGACGTCTCCCCGGATTTCACTGAACAGTTGTATTCATGATAAATCTGTAGCACCTTTACCCTCTGTCTTCTATTACTCTGCTAGTTACTGACTGTAGCCTGAGGTAAAGTGATTGCTGTTCCCTCTCTCTCTTCATTTCCACCTCCTAACTGTGCTCCTTGATCACTGCTCTCCTACCTTCACACATTTTCTCCCTGATGTCCTCATTTCTTTATAGCACAATTTCAAGTGTGGATTTCCCTGGTGGAGAAATATAGCATGGTCCGAAAATGAAGCAGAACAGAGTTCTATATTGATGTAGATGACCCAGACAATACAGTGAGTTTTTTTTAAAAAGGAAAACCCAAAACCTGAAAAGAAAGCAAACAAAAATCCCAAGTAAATGGGAAATAAAGCAAAAAGCCAAAATCCAAGGGGCACCTTGATTTTCTTCACACCACTCATTACAACCCTGAGCAGTTTACTCCATAAATATGCAAAGGAAGGTTTTTTTTTTTATTTACAGGAGTGTTTGGTTTGACATGGCTAAAAACATTTCCCAGGTGCACTGGAAAATTATTAAATTTGAACACATCCCTTTTCTTATCCTATTTGATACACTATGTTGAGGGAAGGGCAAAAAGTCACCTCTGGTTTTATAACTCCTAATACTAAACCTTTACTATTGTGTTTAATTTTATAAAGTTTTCATAAATAAAATTAATGTCATATATACTATTTTGTAGATTAAAAAAATAAATTAAAACACACATAATTAATAAACAAAAAGTTATTAAAATCTTATATCAGGAGGTGCCTTGGTCACTCAGTCAGTTAGGCATCCAACTCTGGATTTTGGCTCAGGTGATAATCTCATGGTTCATGAGATCGAGCCCTGGAACAGGCACCATGCTGACAGCATGGAGCCTGGTTGACATTCTCTCTCTCCTTCTCTCTCTGGCTCTCTCCCACTCATGATCTCTCTCTCTCTCTCAAAATAAATATACTTAAAAAAATCCATTCTTCTCTTCTTAAAAAAAAAGTCTTATTTTAAAAAAATAAACTTCTCTGCCTTGCTCTATATTAGTGTTGTTCTCAACTCTTTTTAACTTTTTCTTCTGTGTATTTGTTCTCATATTTCTAAATAATATTATAACATTGCTAACTCTTGATTTTGTATAATTTAGGCCTCATCCATTGACTTCCTGTTATGGCAGATGAGGAGTTAGCTCTCTGAGATCTCCTTCTCTGTTTTCCCTTCATTATCCCAATATCATCATGTCCCAATGTGAAGTTAAAATTATATTTATGTTTTATATCGTTGTAAATAAATACTATTTACTGTTGAGGAAAGGAACATACTAAATTTATTTTCTTGAATATTTTTTTTCCCTAGAGTCAGAAACTTCCTTATTGTTCTCAGGTGTCTAGTTGTCTGTCTACCAGTTCTTTCCATACCCTCCAACAGCGTGCAGTAGAGCTTTCACGTGATCAGATGTATCCAATTATTTTTCCATTGCATTTTGTCTGTCCACCAGGTTCCCCTCAGAATGGATTATTACCTACTGCTTGAACACAGGTTCCTAATGTTTTAGGCCAGCTATGGCAGCTATGATCCTGGAAATTGCTCTCACTAGACTTTTATTGCTAGAGCTCTATTTCTTGATTTCATGTCTTCTTTATTGGTTGCCTTTGCATGTTAAAAAATGACTTTGATACCAATTAATGAAAATTTTATTTATTTATTTATTTATTTATTTATTTATGAATTTGTTGAAAAAGCCTATGGCATTTTTCCACTGCATTGTGCTTTGGAAATAAGAATATCTAAAGGCTCTAGGTATACAGTATAGTAACTGACCCCTAAGTTTTTTATTGTTTGTAACCTAGTCAAGTGCCTTCATAAGGCACTTCATAAGGCACTTTTTAACTTAAACAAATTGTTTTAATGTTTATATATTTTTGAGAGAGAGAGAGACTGAGTGTGAGCAGGGGAGGGGCAGAGAAAGAGGGAGACACAGAATCTAAAGCAGGATCCAGGCTCTGAGCTGTCAGCACAGAGCCCAACGTGGGGCTTGAAACCATGAACTGTGAGACCATGACCTGAGCTGAAGTCTGAGGCTCAATGGACTGAGCCACCCAGGCCTCCAAAATATTCTTTTTTAAAAAATTTTCTTTAAATGTTTACTTTTTAGAGACAGAGTGACAGAGCATGAGCAAGGCAGGGACAGAGAGAGAGGGAGACAGAGGATCCAAAGCAGACTCCAGGCTCCGAGCTGTCAGCACAGAGCCTGACGTGGGGCTTGAACTCACAAACTATAAGACCATGACCCGAGCTGAAGGCAAACACAACCGACTGAGCCACTCAGGCATCCCACTTAATAAAATATTTTACATAAGATAATCATTTGTGAATATTAATGTATTAAATTTCTGTAATAATCTTTAAATTTTACTAGTGGGAAATTGTATCTCTCAGGTTTATCTGATTTGAGAAATAACATTACAACATTGAAATTTTCTAAATGAACTGGAAGATTTTTTTTGAGAGGGCACTGACATGAAGCCACACACACACACACGTATATGTGTATATGATATTATATATAATACATATGTATAATGTACATATATGTATGTGTACATGTACATATATAAATACCATTTGAAATGGAGAGAGAATGGACACTGAGTGCTATGTTTACACTGATTTTATTTTTTTGTACTTTTTTATTATTGAAATATAGCTGACATAGGATATTATATTTGTTTTGGGTGTAAAACAGTGATATGACAATGCACTAAATTCTTTTACCTACATGATTGCATTTAGTTCTCTGAGAGGCTATATGGTATACCTGATGAAATACGGAATTTGAAGTTAATGGTCATGGTTTTTGAATCCTGGTCCTGATAGATAATATGGGTAAATTGACTAGCACATACTACTGTTTCCATTAATGCTACTTTTATATGACTATCATATATTACAACAACAGCTACTACTGCTACTACATTTTATAGGTAAAGAAACTAAGAGCTTAGACAGGTTAATAAATTGAATCAACATCATATTCCTGGTAAGGGGGAAAATAGGGATTTGAGAAAGGATTTCTTTTTCTTTTTCTTTTTTTCTTTTTCTTTTATTTATTTATTTTTTAAGTAGGCTTCACACCTGTGTGTAGACCAATGTGGGGCTTGAACTCACAGCCATAAAATCAAGACCTGAGCTGAGATAAAAAAAAAAATCAAGCACCTAACCAAGTGAGCTACCCACAAATCCCTGAAAAAGAATTTTTCTGAATGACTCTTAAACCTTCTGGTACGTTACACACTCTATATCAGAAGCAAACAAAGCTATCCCCATAATTTGAGACCTTTTGATTTACAGAGTAATAAACATCCCACTGACCTCTGCAAAGGACAAGGTAGTTCAGAAGGACAATCTAACTCTGCTTAGAAAGCTAATCATTATATGGTTTGGACCAGAAGAGTAGAATTTTTTTTTGTTGGAACCTATAATAAAACATTTGTCTCTGGTTTTCCAGTGACTAACTGTAGGACGAATTACCAATCACAAATTACAAGTTGTTTTTTTTTTTTTTTAATTGTATCCTAGACATTTTGTATATTATGTATGAGACTATTCGGTCATGCTCAAATCTTATATTTGAGCAGGCTTTCTTGTAATACCATGCTGATGGGCACAGGTTGGGGGGCACCAGGTCACCTCATCACTGCCAAATGGAGGTACAAACCCAGGTATTCCTTTGTTGGCCATCTAGAGCGGGGTAAGTAGTAAGAGCTTCCTTACTGCTGGGGATGGGGGTTAAGTTCATGCTCCTTATTAAGGCATATGCTGACCCCATAAGGGCTGGGAGGGGGAGGATCTCCTTGAAATTCTCCCCATGTGGCCTGCATGGACATCATAGGGTAGTAGGTAAGACTTGTTACTGTTGGAAAGTAGGGAAAGTCCAGGCTTCCCACTGGGCCTCTTGGGATACCACTTTGGTAGGGAGATTACCTTATCAATAAGGGATCACCTTATCACCACCTGTTGGAGGTGGGAGTCCTGGATCCCATGTGGTCTCCACCAACATCATAAAATGAGGAAGCTTTTTATCTCAAGGCAGGCATGTAATTCCCAGCTCTGACTCCACTCTGACAGGGATGAGCACTTCATTGCTGCTGCAGAGGAGCTAATTTTAAGCTTTCTACTTGGGCTTTGTTGATCAGAGTGGAAGTGGGCCATGAATTTTATCTTTTTTCCCCAGTTTTACTGAGATATACATGACAACATTATGTAAGTAAGGTATACAACAGTGATGATATCATTGATGAAATGATGCTAACAGTAAGATTACTTAACATATCCATTACTTCACACAGTTACTAATGTGTGTGTGTGTGTGTGTGTGTGTGTGTGGTAAGAACATTTAAGATTTACTCTCATAGCAAAGTTCAAGTATACATTATTGTTAACCATAGTCACAATGCTCCACTTTAGAACTTACCTATCTTATAACTAAAATTTTGTACTCTTTGACCAACATTTCTCCATTTTCCTCATGCCCTATGGTTTTTCCCCATGGTGCTTGGCTGGACTAGATTAGTTATCATCTAAAACCTTTTTGTCTTTCTGTGCTTCCCTTGCCTGTTTCTTTGTCTAATGAGAGCAGGTTTTAGTTGGACTTTTTTGGTTTGCACCCAGTGGTATTTCTGGATTGCTGCTTCTCCAGCATCTCATCTGGGATGTATGAGGCCGAAAGAAAACCCAGTGAGTTCACTACCATGTCATTTCTCAGGTCCTGAGATCTCCTGTTGGTCTGCCCTTCTCCATCCTCCCTTTATAGTCTTGTTATGTTTGTTTTGTATAAAATGTCCAGAGTTTTAGTATTTCTTAGTGGGAACACTAGAGAGAAGGGCATCTACCCCACATCAGATAAGGTATTTTGTGAGAAATCAAATAGTTATATTCTAGGTTAGGAGATTATAGGGAACACATTGCAAAGCAGAAAACTGCTTTCTGGCCTTGGTGAAAACAGCAGGCCAGATTCCGCTTATGTAATTAATGTATATTTAGGGGTTAGGTCCTGCCGATGCTCATAAATTCCTTAGACCATGTTATCACATAGAATATTTTACCTTGTCAATTTGTTTTTCTGCACATTTTCTATATGTTCTTACTGTATGTAGCTCACTGACATATTGCTCATTGTTTCCCTAAATGTATGCTCAATAAATACGGGAGCTAGAGAGCAGCTCCGGGAGACTTCCCTTAGCCTCTCCTCACCTCTCTTGACTTGCATGGAGTCTTGAGTAATCTTTTCTGCTTTGCTGGACAAAACCGAAAGCTGAACCCACAGTATTTAAAACTGGAAGTCCTTTACCCACTTTCAAGTCCTATGGTTTTCATTGAAACTAATAATGAAATTGGTACACTTTACTCATAGAACTATTTAAAAAACACGAACACAGAATTTTTTTCTCAGACACTACTGTTAGTTCTGAACCTTATACGTTACATATCATTTCTGTGTGCTCCTCAGGGTATACTAAACAAAATTGTTGGGAAGTATGGGAAATACAATGTTTGGGGGGATAGGACTATTGAGCCATAGTGTGGTCCCTTGACAAACAGCATTAACATCAGTTAGACATGTGTTAAAATTACAAATACCCATCCCCACCTAAGATCTATGGATTAAAGAACTCTGAGAGTGGGATCCAACAATCTGTTTTTAAACAAGGTATTTTTAATTTGAGCTAAGGTTTGAGAACCACTGAACTAAGGGAATACCTGAGGACTCTTGCAGTTTAGTATGGTCTGCTGGTGGGAGAATGCTCCAGAGCCCCGACATTAATAAGCTATGCTGTATGTGTATGACCTTATCCTGAAGGCTTCTCACACAGCCTTTTCTACTTCTTCCTTAATTCTATGGGTAAGCAAAGGGAAAGAAAGTAGGCACGCTTGATGCTGAAGTTACAAGTTGCCTGTACAGTCTTGGAGTAGATAGGAACTCAAATCTACTTATTTTCACATGAGAGATATTAATATAGTCAGAGCCTGCCTTCCATTTAAGTCTCAGAAAAAAAGAAGAATGTTTAAGGGTTTCTTGTATCAAATATGCTTAAAATTCCACTACGAAAATTATTTGAAAGAAATTGGCATTTCCCCAAAGGAAAAAGCAACACATAAAGCTGCCTTTTCCTTAGTAATAGAGGAGGAATAAATTGAAAGCTAATAGACTCTAAGCCTCTGTGTGAAGAAGATCCAAGATATGCAAAGAGGCCATAATGAGAGGGAATGCGGTTGGGGACTTAAGTAGGAGTGTGCCAAACCAGCTTGGCTGCCCTGCAAGTTCAGGACTCGTGGAAAGCAGCATCAGTGCTTTGGGATGCCATGGGTGCCCATCTATAAGTGGCCCATTCTGACTGAGTTGGTTATTGTCATCCAGTATTACTAACAGCACTTAGGGGAACTTAACAATAATCCTATATGTTTGTAGGCAGAGAAGCATCTAGCTTTTCAGTGAGACCGTTTTCTCAGTTAAGGTGAAATACAAACTATGCATGGTAAGGGACATTCTTTAACTCAGTTGAACATTATCTTTCTTCTTATTATTTCTTAAAGACATCACAATTCCAGGTGTCTTTCGACACCATAGTTCATCATCATCTACCTTAAGGATTCTGTAATGTTTGAAATCTCTTGGCCCTCAGGGGTGGATGGAATCACATCTCACTTGCTCCCCTAAAAGGCACAAAATCAAATTACACCAAAAGGCTCCTTAGAGTACAGCTCTTTGCCAATTACTTGAATTATTTTCAGCCACTTTGGCACATTTCCCCTCCAGACGAAATGGAAATCTTTTAGTCTGCACCAGTGAAGGATTTCATATTTCTTAGTGCTTCCACATATACAGTATAATGAGAATAAAAGCTTCTCTGCCTCACAGATCTTTCCTATGGTGCCATAATGCAGGGAAAATAACATCCATTTCTAACACATGAAGCCCACATATTTTCTAAGGAGGAAGAGAAAGACATTAACATTACACAAGAAAACTATTTGCTCTTTGCTTTACATTTCCAAATTTGAGCACACCAGAGATTTCAGACTTCAAAACTACATACATCTGTGCTGAGATATGGACCCTCTAAGGTGCTTCATTATTGGCACTGAAAGCTGGTTTCATGAAACACCTGCTCTGAGTAAGCAATGTGATCAGAGAGTGTCAGCAGGGCAGACAGATTTTAAATGGAAGATTGTTATTTACCCAAAAGCCATTTGGAAGCTAAAAAAACAGCAATATCAGCAAACCAGTAACAATACCTTAAATATCCCCAAGTACATTATTAACACTTCCAGCCCTCGAAAGATCAGATGACTTCTTTTAAAAGTTTTTGTGTCTCAAGAGAACAAATCTTTCCTCCACATTTATCATTTTATAAAAATATTATATTGCACTGATAGCCTTACTTATCTTTTATTATTTCCACTTGGCCCTTTATTTTCCCTTTTGATTTGTTATTTCTTCTCCACCAGTGCCAAAACAGCGTTCACTGAAATCAGTCCCAGTTGCTCAGTATTCTTCCCTGTTTTCAGTAGTACAGCCCTTAAGGATTGAATCCCTTGCCTAGAGCATTAAGAACTGGGGGAAAAAAATTCACTACTCATTGCTTTGCTTGCAGTTCTCATTTGGACTAGTGCTTGCAGAAATGGAACTGAACTTTCTTCACTGTTACTGCATCTGTAAGGTAATTGCCTAAACTTGTTGAGCCAATCGCAATTGCTGTTCTGGAGTTTTGCAAACGTGAAGAATCCGATGAAGCAATTTGTAAGCCATATGGGGTACATCCCTCTTTCCCCACTCAAAATCATATTGCTCTCTATAGGATTTTGTATGACCCTTATGAAACATTACAGTCCAGAATTCTATTTTAAAAGCTCTAAACACTAGCGATTTTTTTTTAAATCATTCTTGTTTATGGTATCATTTTCATTGCCTAAATCTTATATTAAATGAAAGGGGCTTGAAACTCTTTAGCACTCTCTCCAAAATTTTGGGTAACTCAAAGAAATAGCATTTAATAAGAGAGAGAACACACACACAATATAGCCCTGTAAAATGAGAGGAGGTGTAATATGTCACATGCTTGCAGCATATTTTTTTTTTCCTACTACAACATTTGTGTTCAGTGTAGACATTCCAAAATGCCTCATTACTACTGCGTCCTGAGTTGGAAAAATGAAATATATATGATATATAAAGAGAGAGACAGAGACAGAGAAAGAAACAGAGAGATGGAGAGAGACAGAAAGAGCTTCATACCTTTAAAAGAAGCTCAGAGAATTTAAAAGCTTTATGTATTCTTTAGCTCAGAGGCATAGTGAATAAACAAATTATGTATTTCCTGGACCATATTCCTATGCCTGCTTGTAAAATTTAAAGTACTTCCCTTCAGAAGGGAAGGTATTATTTCTGACCCAGTTGAATCCTCACTGAATGCCTGAAGAACTAACTTAGCCCTTCATATTTGATGCCATACAGGTCATTGTCTCCTCAAAGAGACAATTACTGAAAACCAGTCCAATATTTAAAATTTTAAACCTTTTTCTGTCTCTTATAGATCAATCATTGGAAAGATAAAATAATCACTTAAAAGTAATTCTGCAGGTCTTAGTACACATATTTACCTTGTTGTCTCATTGTTTTTATAGCCATGTTATTCACAAATCCTTGATTAATGAAATGTACTGACTTGGCCTAGAGAAGCATTATAGTGAGACTCAAGGCAAATGCCTAAGAAACTTCAGTTAGCTTAGGACAGTGCAAATGATAACACCTGCAAAACAAGACAGGGTGTGTTGTTATGCAAGAGCTATAAATGTATAAATCTTGTAACACTTGAGAGTTCACAAGAATCGAAGTGGGATGGAGATTGTACAGAGCATATTGTAGTGTTATCAGGCTATCTATCCGCAGGAAGCAGTGGAACCATTTCAGTGCAGTGTGGCAATTATAATGATTAGTAAAAATCATAAATGGAAAACTGTACTTATATGGATGTGCGACATAATAATGACTGATAGAAAAATACTTGTGAGCCATCTGAAGAGAGTCAAAATTGGGGTTTGAACAGGAGCTATGTACTTGAAGGAGGCCATAGCGGTTGTGTGGAAAATGGCGGGGTGGGGAGGAGAACAATGGAGGTCACACTTTAGATGAATCACTTTAATCATTAATACTTCTTTGTAGATGACATTATTATAGGTGCTAAGTGGATTGGCACAATATAATATGGCCTTTATTTTCAATAAAATTGTGATGTGAGGAGCATCAAAGAGCAACAAAGTTGTATTGTACTTATCAACAATTTATCGACGAATAAAACACATGCGTATGTGTACAGATGGTAAACTCCGATGATGAAAACACGTGGATGCCCATAAGCAGACATGCTGCTGAACCAGGTACCATTAGGATGTGAAACGGAGTTTAAAAAGTCAGTGAAGTATTCCAGTAAGTGATAAAAATTGTTTCCAAATATGATGAAGAGAACAGGGGCTATTTTGAGAAGATGGAACATTTTAAGAAAAATCTTAAAAGTATTCAACAGAAAAAAGTTGAAAGAGCATAAAACTCACACAACAGCTGGAAAATCGTATAAAAACTGAGTTGTTTTAAGGAGGGTAGAAGAATTTGATAGATGTTTTGGAAATCTGGCCAGGAATTCTGATGTAAAAATTCAGGAAATTAAAAGCTTTTCGGAGATTTAAGGAAACAGGAACGTAAGCATGCTTACAGAGGACAAAGCTGCCCATCAGAAGGTCCTGAATATGAGGGCACAAAATAGAAAAGTACCTAAGAGTTTTAAAAAAAGGGGTATAAGTTTCTTCTACAAATCATTTATAATTGGAAGATTCTCAGTTCTGGATAACTAAAGATATTTTAACGCTAATTAGATTGTTGCAGTGACAAGATCTTATTTTTTTCACATAAACATACTTTTTCCTCCATTGACTACAAAAATATTTTCCTTTCACTTTATCACAGTAGCTCATTTTGATTATGCTCTGACCTCAGTGCATCACCTACACCTACCCAGCTAATCTGAGTAATTAAAGAAAAATGATGCATGATGCATTTATAGTTAAGTGAAATGAGTATAAATCTCACATAACAGCTGGATTCCTATACTTGGCAACATGGCACAGTTTGAGAAAAGCAATCATCTTCCTTTCCTGTTGGCAAAACACTTCACTGATCTCTCCAATTTGAGGCCTCTTCAGGATTTAGTGTCTTCTCACTTTGTAATGCACAGAACGCGACTTCCAGATGGACAGCCTTGTCATATGCTATTTTTATGCTGCACTTTCAAATTTTCAAGTGGGAGCAGTTATTCACCAAACATGAAATGTATCACTTATTATATACATTTTCAAATCAGCATGCTCAACCAGCTGCTGATGAGCTTAATACACTCAGATGAAAGAAAGCATGGGTAAGTCAGACAGTCAGCAGACATTGAAGTTCTTATGTTGTGTTGAGCTGATGAGGACAGAGGACAACTCAAAAAAAAAAAAAGGCAAGATTCCTTCCCTTGAGTGGTTTCCAATCTAGCATGGAGATTAACAGAAACATATACACTTGACAAGCATTTGAAGGAGGAAGGTATCCTGGAAAATGTGTTATGCATATCTCGGTGCAGAAAAAAAGAGTGAGAGAGAGAGAGAGGGGGGGGGGGGAGAGAGAGAGAGGTGGAGTTATCAAATTATTAAAGTCAGACTGCCATAAAAGCAGAAGGCCTCCAGAAGCAGATGAGTTGTAACTGGGTCTTGAATGAGATTGTATGTCTAAATTTTAATAGGAAAACCTTCATTTGTGGTATGAAAAGAGGTTAACGGAAAAATGCAAATATTACTTAGAGCAGCTACATAATTGATTTGGCTGGAATATAAAAATGATATATAAAGAACTGAGATAGGACATTAGAGAAATGGATTGAGGATTAGGTGTTTGGAATTAATACAGAAAGACAATAAGGAGATACTGGAGATGATAGAAAGCATGAAAATGGTGTGGAAAGAAGACTAGTTTAGTAACTACAGAAATATGGTCAGGGATACCACATGATCAACAGAGTAATTCAAACCTTAAAGGGATAAGAGCCTAGTCTGTACAGATGGATAGGAACTGATCACTTCTCATTCAAATTTTAATTCTATGAATGAGTTCATTTTTTTAAATATAAATAAACAGTATTTTAGTATCTTTTCTGGACAGTGCGTTAGGAAATCAAATCAATAAGAGATATAGCTAACTAGGGGCACCTGGGTGGCTCATTCGGTTAAGTGTCCAACTGTGCTCAGGTCATGATCTCACGGTTCGTGAGTTCAAGCCCCACATTGGGCTCTGTGCTGACAACTCAGAGCCTGGAGCCTGCTTCAGATTCTGTGTCCCCTCTCTCTCTCTGACCCATCCTTGCTTGTGCTCTGCTTCTCTCTGTCTTTCAAAAATGAATAAACATTTAAAAACTTAAAAAAAGAGAGAGATAGTTACCTCTTTAAGCAGGACTTTGGGGTGTAGAAATGCTTGCTCAATTGTGTGGGGTTAGAGGAAATGCAAACTTTTAGGAAGCATCTCATTAAAATAAAAATAAGTCTTTATTGTTTCCCATGTACAATACACTCTGAATAATAATCAACTGGCATTAACTTAAAATCAGATTATTGTCCACACCTTGGGCATTAAGTAATTTTTTTCCCCAGAAAATAGTTTGAAATGAGTTTGAGAGATACCTCATCTTTCAGTTAAAAATGGTGCTTAATGATTCTCAAGCATTTTCTACTTAGTAGAGCTGAAGAGTATGATAAACCCTCAATATCAGGCTGGCTGTAAATGTGACTCTGTGAGTCTTGGGGTGGATGGTGAGTGATAGTGAGGGTTGTATAGAGGAGGGAGCATAAGGCAAGCTGATACCCTGCAAACCCCTTCCCCATTCAGGTGTGACATTCCTTAGCCATTCCTGGCTGCCCTAAAGCTAAAAAAGGGGAAAAAAAAAACCCCAAAACAAATGATTAAGTGATAGAGATCACAGTCCTGCAGGACCTGAGTCTCAGATTATAAATGTCTTATTAAATTATAAGAAAAAGGCAATTATCAATTACCTAACCTCTGCAAACCCATAGACTCAGCCCCAACATCACCGTCCCTCCATACTGATGTGGGGAACAAAGGCAAGAAGGAAATGATAGATAAAATTAAATTTCCTTATAAACTGCAGCCCATTGACAAACACTTCATGCAAATACAGAATATAACATTCCTCCAGGAACTCCCTACTCTCTTTATATAAATGCTTTGCTAGAGGGAAAAACAACCTTAGCTTGACAACAGCTAGGCCTCCAGTATTTTATGAGTCCTCTTTAGTATATGAAAGTCTTTTTGGAAACTTCCATTTTATCTTTACCCTCCCCCCCCGCAACTATATAGTATATCATCTGTCACTCCTCATAACCCCATTGCAGGTCTTTCTGCCCAGGGGTTCTGTCTGTGTGCTTTAATAATCTTTTTTCACTAAAGACATCTCAAGAATTCTTTCTTGGCTGTTGGCTCTGGACCACCACCATCACTGCAAAACCACATCAGTATCATTTCGGGAAGTTTTGCAAGTATTAATTTGGAATCCTGACTCCCCCACCCCCCCTCCGCTAAAACCACAATCATGAAAATCATTGACTTGACTGATGGAGTTTTGAGGAGGGGTGGTGAGAGGGCATTTCTCCATGTAAAACTTAATTGTGTGCAAATAAATGAAGGCAAACCAAATGAGAAAAGGGAAGGCTATTTACTCTGAGCTTCCTCATAGCAAGGAAGTTAACCATTATCACTTGTGTTTTGGCATAGACTTAAAGGCAGTAAGAGGACTGGGAAAGCTTTATAGTGGAAAAAGGGAAGGCTTCAGGTGTGCTCTGATTTGGAGGTTGTTGGCATGGGGAAGCTGTTGACAGGCTAACTAGAAGTAGATCATCCTTTATAACTGATTAGGGATGTATATTTAGTTTTCTCTGGTTGGTGCTAAATTGGAAATGGGAACAAAAACTAGGGAAGCTATCAGTTATTAATAAAGTCCTGGCCATATTGGGCTGACTGTTACAGAAATTCTTGTTTAGCTTCCTGGATTATCACCTGATAGCAATCTGGCTTCCTGCAAGTCTGACCTACAGCAGACTGGCCTCTTGGGCTGTTTGTTGTAGATAAGGGAGTTGGTTTCCTAGGCATGTTGCTGCAGGTTGTAGGTCGGAGCTCCGTTTTTATATGTGGTCTGGCCATGGTCCATTTGTGTATTCATTCTCTCAGATGTTATTGACATATCCCCCCTAGAGATCTATCCTGTCACCGCATAATGTTGTATCCTATCCCTTAGTATATATGCAAATGTGTATAGTTAAGTGTGCACAGATAGCTAGATGGCTTTCTCTTAATGTTTGTATTTAAAATCTTGCCAGTTTATGTTGTTTAGTGAAAGTGTCTGTGTTTGTTTTTCTAATTTGTTAATATGAAAATACTTTATATACATATCAAGAAATCAAGTTGCCATTCACTAGACAAATCTTAATCAGTTGTGATACCAAACCCAGTCTTTTCAAAATTTACTAGTCTCCTTCATCACATCTCATAATTGAAGACTGGACTGTAATAGTTAATACCTATCCTAATTACTCAGCAGCCTGGCTGCCTTACTTTCTTGCCCTCTGTCCATAAAACCTTCCCTCCTTCATTTCTACCTATTTCACAGTGCCAGGATTGCTTACAATCATCTCATTTTCTGAACCAAAGAGAAGAAAGCAATGCCAATAATTTTGACTATATTTATGTGGACAGTGAAATAAAATATTTGAAATCAGGATTGCTTTGACAAATACAGGCTATATTATTTTTGATGCTTTTGGTTGCAAGTAACAGAGGACAGTGTGTAAAATTGTTTATGCAGTAAGAGGATTTATTATCCCAGGTAAGAAATCCAAAGGTACAATTTTAGATTCAGTAAACTCAGTGGGTCAGTATATCCTCAGTGTGCCATCTCTCCTTCTATGTCTTGTCATCCTCAGCGTGTTGGCCATTGTCTTCAGCCTATTTCCTTCATGAATAAAAGTTGCTGCAATGACTCTGTATTAGTTTCATGGGGCTGGGTGGCTTAAACAACATAAATGTATTTTCTCATAGTCCTGGAAGCTGGAAATATGAAATCAAGATCTTGACAAGGTTGGTTCCTTCTGAGGAATGTAAGGAAGGGCCAGTTCCATGCTTCTGTGTTACTTGCTGGTGATTTGCTGGCAATCTTTGGTGTCCTTTAGCTTGTATATGCATCACTTCAATGTCTGCCTTTATCACTACATGGCATTCTCCCTGTGTCTCTGTTTTCACATGGCCATCTTCTTAAAAGGACAATAGTCATATTGTATTAGGGTCTCACCCCACTCCAGTTTGACCTCATCTTACATAAATTATGTCTGCAATGACCCTATTTCCAAATAAAGTTGTATTCTGAGTCATGCCAGTTAAGACTTCAACGTATATTTTGGGGGAAACACAGTTCAATCCAAAACAAAGCCCTTGCATCATATCCTTGTACAACAATGTTCGAAGGCTGAAAGGACAAGTGCTTCTTCCTTATTTTTAAAGAATATACTTCCTCATGTGTTCCTGTGAAACACATGATAGACTATCCCCAAGCATCACAAGAAAAGTGATGAAGAAAAGTGTCACCTGCTTTTGTTCTGAACCAATGACAGTGAGGGAAGTGGAATTACTACTAATGGCTTAAACTAGGGATTGACAAACTTTTTCTTGTAAAGAACCAGATAGTAAACAGTTTCTATGGCAACTACTCATTGTAGCCCCAAAGCATTGATAGACAGTAATGGATGGGCATGGCTATGTCCCAATAAAACTTCCAAAAATGTTTTTATAAAAATAAACAGTATCTGAATTTTACTCAAGGGCCATAGTTTGCCCCTAGACTAATATAAATATATTATCTGGAGCAAGTGACTGACCCAGACTTCCTGAGAATTTAAATCTGAACTTTTTTCCCCCCTTTTCTTTTCTTTTCTTTTCTTTTCTTTTCTTTTCTTTTCTCTTCTCTTCTCTTTTCTTTTCTTTTCTTTCTTTTTTCTTTTCTTTCTTTTCTTTCTCTTTTCTTTTTTTTTTTTAACGAAGCTTGATATTTGTTGGAAGGGAACATATGGTCAATATAAGTATAGCACTTGGCTTCTCTGGTCTTGAGTTGTTTAGGGTACAGCTTGTCATGACTACTCACTTGGAAATGTTGCCTTGCAAGACAGGTTTTGAGGGTAAGAGCATAGCATGGTAATTAGGATGCCGGTGTTCAAATCCTTGCTTTCCAACTAGCCAGATGGATGACCTTTATAAAAAAATTACTAAGCCTTCTTCCTCAAATTCTTATCACTAAAATGGTGATGATAATAATTGTACATACCTTATATCTAATATCTCAGAGGGTTGTTGTGTGGATTAAATGATAAACTAGGAATAACCATTCTTTTACTTCAGCAGTTTTTACTGTTTTACTTTGAGTACATGGTCTGTTTTTAAATTGTGGAAGAATGAGAAACTTGAGCGAAAAACTTTATACAAACTTGCTTTTCCCAGTAGTATTTTGTCTTAGACTACCATGGTTTAACATTCCCTTCATGACTAATGAATTAATTCATATCATTATATATATGAGTGAGTAATAGATACAAGGATCAGTACAGTACAAGAAGTGATAAGATTGCCAAGTTCAATTAACGATACTCATGGTCACAGCTGGAGAAAAACAGACCTTAGGACAATAGATTCAGTCTATAGATTTGGGTAATATTGGCTTCTATAACCAATACAGATAATCCTAGTATGGAAAGAGCAGTAGTGATCCATATTGATGTTGATGCGTGGCAGAGGAAACTCATAGGGTTTGTTCCTGCATTGCTTTGGTTTGTTTTTATTGTTTCTATTGTATGTATACAGATGCAGTTTAACTTGGAGCTACTTCCCCCATGCTTACTGGGTTTGTAGCATTATTGTTTTCTCAGGGAGAGAGAATTCCTTAGAATGACAAACTTAACTTTGATTTCCTTTCTTCTCCCTAAGACTCACATCAGTGATACCTTTCTACAGGATACTAATTTAACTACTACTCATTTCTTTTTTTCAGGATACCATAAATATCTACTAAGTATGACATGACTGAATAAGCCCTCCTATACTTCTATGCATATTCATACTTATTTTCATTCTAATAAAAGTCAGGCTCAACTCTCCTTTTGAATTTCAGAATTTTAGAAAGGGAAGGGGACTTCACCACCATATGGAGACCAGTGAACTCTATAGAAAAGGGGTTGACCAAAGTCATATTGCCATTAATACCAGATAGTTAATATTCCTTATGCTACAGAATTTATATTATGGAAACATTCAAAACATACACAAATATAATAATATAACAAACTGCCTATGTATCCATAACCTAAGTTCCACAATTTTCAATTCTTGCCTTTTTTCATTTCTGCTAAAATTAGGCTGATCATGTTTCCTAGTTTAAATCAATAAATGACTACTAATTATTTTAACTTTCCACTACTTCCTCAAAGGTGTTCCAATTTGCACAATGAATTATATGGTCATCTTATCTATATACCTTATTAATTGCTCTCTCCACCTCCCTCTCATTGGGTTATTTTGAAGCAAGTCCCAGGCCTCCTATCATCTCATCTTTTAATATTTTTACATGAACATCTTTCTTAATAAGAATTCGTAGCTTGTCATATTTCCATTTTCTCCACAGCCATATTAAAAATTCTGATCAATAATAAAATATTTTAAAGTACAAAATGCTTAGATCGATGCTAGATAATCTCCTTCTCCTCTTCTTCCTTCTTTATTTTTGAGCTGTGTTTTAATACTCCAGATGGACCATTTTGACTAAATTGACTGATCAATGTCAACCTGCATGACTCATTATTTGACTTCAGGGACTGCTTAGTTAATGGTTTGGCCAAATTCACTGGTAGCTTTGGCACCTGCAGGTGTACTTCAGTTGCTGAATATTTGATATATGGGATGTTGTTTAGGGCTTTGGTAAGACAAAATAAATTAGTTCTGATAAATATCCTTTCTGTATGACTTACTAATTATGAAATTAAATACATAGAAAAAACCTTCAGTTTTTGACACCTTTCAAAAAATTCTAGTAATTATTTTTTTTACCACTGTATAAAATATTTACTGAGAAAATGTGTATAGCAATAAAAAAATCGAAACATGTGCAATTTGATTTTAGCTAGTTTGAGGCTTTCTTCTAATGTGTTATTCTGGAGTTGGGGGAGGGATTTGTTTATGTGTGGCACAGTATTTTGTGTACTAAACTATAGTAATTTAAATATGCCAATTGTTACCTTTTTCTTAAGTTTTAAGAGATATGACCGTAGTGAAACTGGAACAGAAGGATCAAAATGATTAACTCTTAGTTAATAATTACTTTTAGCTAAAGCAGATAATACCTTTCTTTCTCTACTATATTATACTATAAAACTTTCTCTGCACTTAGAATTTGCTCCCTAAGATTCCAGGTTGAGCTGTTGCAAAGACTACAACCACATGGGAATATTCAATTCACTGCAAACCAATAAAGTCCAGGTAAATTTCCAGCTGGGACATTTTGAGCAAATTGTATATAAGGTTTTGTGTGTTGTAACAAAAGTGGTTAAGACCTTTTGACAAGTTCTGAAGCTTTCAGTTCATTTAAAAAGGACAAAATGAAGACAACTAGTTTCTCTGTGGTGTGTGTGTGTGTGTGTGTGTGTGTGTGTGCGCGTGTGCGTGTGCGTGTGTGTGTGTGTGTGTGTGTGTGGTGTGATGTACTTACTATTACTGTATGGAGAAACTTTGTCTTAGATTTCTCCATAGAGCAGGATATGAATAAAAAGTTAAAAAGTCATTTCTTTCGGACAAATACATAAAATCAAGAGAAGAGTGGTCAGTCAGAAGTTTTTTACATTAAAACCCAGGATTCCTATTCATTTTCTGTCACTAAAACATAACCCATCTAATTTAAGCACAAGCATTATTGGTCTTAGAAATGAAGATACTGGGATTGGTATCCAGTCTTGATCTATTTCCTGATTAGTTTCTCTCTCTTGCTTGCTCTATTTCTTTTAAGGTTCTTGGTTTCTCCTGAGGTCTCTGCCTTTGAGGTGTAACAGCTATAAAAAGTCTGTGTTAGAAGTTACAATGCAATTCACTTTGCTTGGCTCTGTGTTTATGACATGATTGGTATCTGTGAGCAGGTAAGGAATTGAAAAAATGTTCCATCTCACTCTGAATGTGGCATAGTCTGATTACAGCACAGACTACGAGGCAGATTTCTTTGCTCTGATCCTAGGAACATCCTATTGCTCTTGTACTGACACCAGGAATAGTTCTGTCTTTTTTAACCTTTTCCAAAGATGAGATTATTCTGGGTTCTGGGCCTTGACGATAACTCTAGCGTGTTATCAGTTGTCAAGGCATGCTCTCTATAACCTTAATACATCCTGACAATCACTATACTGAATGACTCTCTGCCCTAACCTCTAAGAAATTTCTTATCCTTGCCAAATATTGCAAAAATTTGCAAGTTCATATGCAACTAATGAAAGGAGGTTAAGCCCAAAGCTTTTAGCTTAATTGTGCATGCAGTCAAGGTAGAAGAGTCAGAATACTGCATCTTCCAACTGTAGTGACTTGTATTTTCTTATAGTTAAGCCTCAAACCTTTCTAGGCTGGCATGCATAAATAAAAAGATAAGGGAATTGAGCATGTGTCCTGAAAATGGAACTCTAAATACTTAGAAAAGAACCTTCTTTAAGAGTGGGCAGAAATCTGTTCATCTTCCACAAGCCTGAAGAACAAGGCAAAGGTCTACTAACTATAAAAAGATGGAGATAAGAACAGCTGGAAAAAGCTTAAATAGCACTTTTTTTCTCATTTACATCCTCTTCATGGTTCTGATTTCCCTCTAAGGAAACATTTCAGAAAGCAAATGAAGAAATGTACCTGGGAATTCCTAATATGCTGAAAGAACTAGAAAATGAAGATATTTTGAAAGCGAGGAAAAATCTTTGTCGATGCCACTTTTTTTTTAAATGGCCACCTTGACTTAACTGATATTCTATAGATAGGTCTAATGTAAATTTTGGAAGCGATTTTTTAAAAAAATATCTGAACATTTGTTTTGGCAATGTCAGAGTGTCTTTTGGACTGGAAATACCTTTGTTAGTTTCAGAGGATCAGACAGAGTTTTATAAGCAAAATGACTTTCTAGAGAAACAAGCATTTCATTAGGCAGCTGCCTGGAAATGTTAAGAGATGCTAATTGCTTGGCAGACTTAGATGAGCAGGGAGAACAGAGGGATGCTCTTGTTACCCCAATTCGTGGAAAGCAGAAAGTGACACCAAGCTGAATCTAAGAAATGTATTTTCTGGTTGGGATACTACTTTCTTTCTGCTTTAAACAAGTTTTATTTATTTATTTATTTATTATTTTTTGTAGCAAGATATCAGGTAAAATTCAAGACAGAGGAAAATAATTTAATTCGTCAAGTTATAGAAAGTCTCAAACAGTGATTGTGCTTGAAGGACTAAATGTCTCTCCCAAGAAGTTAGCATTTTTATAAGGAAAAAAATCCTCAAATATATCATTATTCAATTATTAAACAAATAATATCACACTTAGAGGTAGAGTTAATTATGAGTCACACTAAAGAAATACTAGAAGGTCTCTACTAAAAACAACAACAAAAAAGTCTTCATTAATTGAATATTTCTGCCTTAAACATCCATGATTTTAGTTAAGATATTGCATCCCCCCTCCACCGTTGTTTAAGAAATAAAACAGCCTTCTGAGTAAAAGTCTTCTAATTAAGTAAGTTTAGGGGCATCTGGATGGCTCAGTCAGTTGAGTGTCCGATTCTTGATTTTGGCTCAGGTCATGATCTCACAGGTTCGTGAGAACATCCCTAACTAGTACATTCTCTCTCTCTCTCTCTCTCTCTCTCTCTCTCTCTCTCTCTGTCTGTCTCTGCCTCTCTCTAAAAATAAATGAATGTAAAAAATAAGTTTAAAAATTTCAGGAGTATTTTGAATAGTTTCAAGAGTTATTTAGGTCTTAAAATAAAACATGGAATTTTCAATAACTATTTATGCCTTTTGATGAAATTAAAGCACAAATTTACTGAGTGCTTATTCTGTGTCAAGAACTGTCCTAGTGTTTAACATATATTAACTAACTTAATCATTTTTTCTTTTATTAACTAACAATCCTTACAACAATTGTATCAAGCAGCTATTTTCATTATCATTACCTTTTTTTTTTTTTTTTTTACAAGAAGACAATAAGCATATGGAATTCCGATATCTCTCCCAGAGCCCAGTCAGGAAGCAGTAGAGTGATCATTGAACCCAGTTGGGTCTCTGGGCCCCTATACTGGCCCCTATACTGTAAACACACCAGTTGTTCTCAAACCTCATTTTGCATCTGAAATCATTGAAAGGTTGTTAAAATGAAGATTGATAAGCACCAGTCCCAAAGTTCTTTATTCAGTAAGTATGCATTAGGGCCCAAAAGTTTGCATTTTAACAAGCTCTCAGTTAATGCTGATGCCGCACTTTAGGAGTCTACTCTTTGTTAACCTGTATGCCATGCTATAGTATTTAATTTACTTAGAATCATAATCTCTTCTATTGGACCAGATGGTTGTCTTTTTGAGAGCAGAGGGTTTGTGTTGCATTTTCAGTTTTCCACAGCTGGTCTTCACAAGTAGCAAGTGAGTATTTAATACATGTTTGTTCCAAGTATGAATGAATGAATGAATTTCTAGAATCCCCTTTTAAAATGGGAAAGGCCCTCGAAGTGATATTTAATTAAGCTGTCATCTTACAAATAATTTAGTATGAATTCATTTATTTGGAATTAACAAATTAACCACCTACAAAGCCCTAGAGGGCTATATGGCAGGGCTCTCCGATGCAAATTGTGAAGAGTGGTTGGGAAGAAGCCAAGGAACAATGTCCTGGGTGTAGTACTGCAATGTAGGACCCAGGCATGGAAACATGAGTCTAATTTAAGCTTGGGTGCAAAGAGGGAACCCAATGGTGGGAAAGGGTCATTAAAAAGAGATAAGGTTGAGTGGCGCCTGGGTGGCTCAGTCGATTAAGCATCTGGCTTCAGGTTAGGTCATGATCTCATGGTTTGTAAGTTCCAGCCCTGCATCAGGCTCTGTGCAGACAGCTTAGAGCCTAGAGCCTGCTTCGGGTTCTGTGTCTCCCCCTCTCTCTGCCCTTTCATGCTCATGTCTGTCTGTCTGTCTCTCTCTCTCTCAAAAATATACATATATATTTAAAGAGATAAGGTTGTTCCTTTGCTTAGCAACAAACCTGGTGGGATAAGTTTATGGACTCGTTTGAAAACGTTGTGAAATGTGGTAGAAAAAACAAGGCTTTAGAGGCAGGCAGATATGGGTTCAAAATGCTGGTTCTGCTACTAACTAGCTGTATGCCATAGACCTGTATTTTCTCATCAATAAATATTATTTGACCTGTATTTTCTCATCAATAAAATCACTTGACTCATAAGATTAACATGATAAGATTAATAAGATAAAGCAATTTAATATTTATGAATCATATACCATCAATGATTGGTACTCACCAAGAGTTAGTTTTCTTCCTTCTCCAACATTTCTGATTCATGCTACAAATTAATGCTACACTTTCCACGTTGGTGAGAAGTTGTTAGTAAAAGAATAAATATGTATATTTCTCTCTCATCATATACTATATAGAATACACCTAAACTTTTCGGACTATTCACTAAATCTGCTTATATTATTGTTGTGCCTTTTATACTTGACTAAACTGAAACGTACAAGACACATTTCTTTAATTATCAGATTTTGCTTTATTCTCTTAGACCAGATATCAAGGATAATTTATAATTGGCTCTGCCTGCTTATCAAAATCAGTAATATTTAAAGTATCACTTCTGTAGTCTTTGTCCTTTAGTATCCTCTGATTACTCTTGGAAAAGGTTTATCTTTTCTATTTTTAAAGAAGAGATGTTAAAGCACAAACACGTGAAATAGAAGAAAAAGTCGTATGTTGTTAGAATGCAGTTTCTCAACACCTACTTCAGTGCTTTGTTAGGTGTTGCTGCTTCATTGAATTACAAACAATAGAACTGACATATTCCTGTGCATTGTATTTACCACACTAAAAGTTTTGTTACTATAATGCTGGAAGAAACTTTTCACATCTTAGAAATCACCTACTCATATGTTTTAAGAAGACCATTTGCTACAACTCCTAATTTAAAACTATGTTTCTTTTATAACCATTGCATTTAGCTCTTCTCCCCTCATCCCTTTTAGAAATGAGTGAGATGGAAATGAAAAAGAGGTTTCTAGATGCTCACACAAACTCTGTGATCATATTTACCATACTTGGTGAGTTTATGTTCACTAGTTTATGTGTCATGGCACTCTTTCCATGCTTTCATGGTTGTCAACAACTTTCCAAGCACATTCTAAGATTTAGAGATTTTTTTTAAAGCTCTATGCCTGACTTGGGGCTTGAAACCATGGCCCCAAGATCAGGAGTTGAATGCTCAAGGGGAAAAGAAAGAGAGAGAAAGGCCAGCCAAAAAACAGACTCTTAACTATAGATAACAAACTGATAGTTACCAGGGGCATGGTGGGTAGGAGGAAAGGTTAAATAGATAGTGCCCTTGTGGTGAGCATCAGGTGTTATATGCAAGTGGTGAATCACTCTATTGTACTCCTGAAGCTTATATTACACTGTTAAATGGAATTTAAATAAAAACTTAAAAAAAAAGAGTTGCATGCTCTACTGACTGTGCCAGCCAGTTGCCCCATAACCAGTTTTAAACAATAGCATCTTTTGCTTTAAATGCTCAGTTCATTTTTTTTTCTGAAAAGCAAAACAAAATTCACAATAATGATCAAAATGAACTGTTTAAAACATTTTCTGCATTCCACCTAATTATGCAGATAATACCCTTCATCCATAAAATGTCTCATTTGCCTTGAAAACATCCCCTTCCCTCTGGCTGCTTTGGTCCCCGTTTTCTTGTTGTACACTATGCACTGTTACAGAGAGCAGAGCTGGGCAGTGTTCTAAGAATGTTGTAGAGCATTTCAATCATAGCTTCCACAGTTGTGGTTGCACATCCTCCTAGTCACAGATTTGTTAGGAATTCAGATGCACATGCTTTTTTGTGTTAAATGATTAAAAATACTCTGTGTGACTTTATATTTTTAATGGCCCTTGCTTAAAAACCCTGCAGTCTTATGAAATGTCATTCATAATGAGACCCCCCCTCCCTTTTAAGTGTCAACAGAGGAAGATGTAAATACTCTAAGACACTTGATAATAGGCAATAAAAATTTCACCTTTAAGTAACTAGCTACAAGCTAGTTTCAATTAAGACCATTATTTATTATCAATATAATAAATGTATCTCTATGAAGCAAAAGAGTTTAATGACTGTAAGAAGAATCTAAATAGATATCCCTTTGTCTTCAGTGACTGCAGGTCTCAGTCACTGGTTCTGAACCTTCATTTAATCCCAGTAGACCTGAGGTCTATGACACAATCCCATTTGTAACACAGGCTCCCTTTTACAGTGTGGTGGAGAACTGGGTGGTATCTGAAGTGGGGACTAATTAATTAACTGATCAAACTGGTCATTTAACAAGACTGAGTACCTACAATGACATAAGCGTTGTTCTAGATACTGGCAATAAAGCAGTGAATGAAACAAATTCACCACCCTCTTGGAACTTATATCCTATTGCTGGGAAATAGACAATACAAAATAAATCATATAATTTCAAATAGTGGTAACTCCTTTGAAGAAAAACATCGAGCAGGATAAGAGAATTGAGATTGATTGGGGAGAAGATCCAGTTTAGATGGAAATAATGTATAGTGTTAGAATCTGTGATAAATAATATGTCTTAAAAGATCCTTGGAAGTTATAATATGAAGAGTGGACACAAAAATTATTTTTTGAATGAATTAATGAAACATTATTTCCTCTATAATATCCAAGAATCATTGTTCTAGAAGGCTTGCTGTGGATTCTCATTAAGAGGTAAGAGATTTCAAGGAGTTAAGATGGTGGAGTAGTAGGAAGAAGATCTTATGCTTGCCTCATCCCTCGAACACAGCTAGATAAATATCATTCATTCTGAACACCCAGGAAATCAACCTGAGGAATGAGAGGACACTGCACAATTAGAGGGCGAAAAGAGGTCACATCGTGGAACGTAGGGGGTACGGAGACATGATTTGGGGGAGAAAAGAATTGCCGGTGCTGTGGAGGGGACAGAGCCCTGGTCAGGGAGAAAGGAGAGAGAAGGAGAGAGAGAGAGAGAGAGAGAGAGAGAGAGAGAGAGAGAGAGAGAGGTGCACAGGGCATTACCCAAGAAATACACTTATCTAAAACCATTGATGGAGAACATGAGAGGGGCTGACAATTGGAAGTTCTTAGAAGCAGCAGAGCTCAAACTCTGAAGTTTTAGAAGTCTTTGCCATCACTTAGGTGGAGCCTGGCAGGCATAGACGTGCTTCTCTGGAGAAGGAGGGCAGAGGCCCAGGAGCAGAAAGTGTGTCTGGGGAACCCCTGGGTCACACTGGGAGAGACAATTCCTCTTCTTGGAGTGCATTTGGGAGAGGTGGCACTGCCTCTCCAGGGACAGAAGAGCTGGTGGGTGCCATTAAGGTGCTCTGTTCATTAGTATAGGAGCAGAGGAAGTTGCTAAAGGCATCTAACCAGGACGCTGACTTTTGCTGTGATTTACCATAAACTCCAAGCCCCTTCACCTTTGTGTGACTGCCTTTCTAGGATAAACTAGCGCTAGCCGTGGTGAGGCAAGACCCTCCCCCAGAGGATCAGTGTGGGTCCCTGCAGTGCTAGGTCCCTAATATCTGGAGTTTTGAAACCCAGCCAATGCACCTGAGATAAAACACAGGAGCACTGTGAGGCTGGGTAGACATACAGCTTGGACACAGACAAGGTGAAGGCAGGGACCTGAGGAAAGCCTGGGACAAATGAGGAGAGATCGTTTGCTCATGTGTGAGGACTTCTTGAACTGAGGCAGAAGCAAACCCCCCTCTCTGGGATGAGGGGATGATAGAGCCAGCAGAAGTCATTTTTATCCCCACCCATTAGCATGGATGGACTTCAGTGAGCAGCATAGCACCTACAATGGAGACTTGAGCTGCTTATACCCAGCCCCACCTCCCTGTGCTCTGAAGGTGCTTTTTAACTAGGGCAAGTGTGCCTGAGAGTCAAAGCAGCAGTGGGCCACTCACTCAGAAGACCAGCACAAACCGCACCCCCCCGCCCCATGCACCAAGTCCACTGACCATAGAGTCCTGCAAAACTTCTGCATAGAGGAAATAGGATGTAGCCTTGTTTAACAGGCAGACCAAAACATACCTAGTTAAAACTCATTCCACCCTGGATAAGGTCCAAATACTCCCCACTGTGGACAAGGAGAAACTCTGCAGAGAACTGACCTGAGACAAAGAGCAGCCAAAATACAACAGCAGAATACATACAGCATATACTAGAAATACTTCCTGAAGCATCAGGCCCTGGACAGGGTGTGACCACTTCTTAATACAGCATTACTCTCAGGAGCAGGGAATGTAACAGATTTTCCTAGCACACAGTAGACAGAGGTCTAGGCAAAATGCCAAGATAGAGGAATTCATTCCAAAAGAAAGAACAAGATGTCATGGCCAGATATCTAATCAAAACAGATATAAGTGATATGCCTGAATCAGAATTTAAAACAGAAATCATAAGGATAATAGCTAGGCTTGAGAAAAGCACAGTACCTTATCACAGAGCTAAAAGATCTAAAAACTAGTGAGGCCAAAATAAAAAATGCTATAACTGAGATGCAAAACCTACTAGATTTAAAGACAAGGATAGAAGAAGCAGAGGAATGAAAAAGGGTTATAGAAAGTAAAAATATAGAAAATAATGAAGCTGAAAAGAAGAGGGAAAGAAAAATATTGGATCATGAATGCAGACTTAGGGAACTTAGTTACTCTACAAAGCATAGTAACATTTGTATCATAGGAGTCCCAGAAGATGAAGAAAGGGAAAAGGGGCAGAAGGTTTACTTGAGCAAATTATAGCTGAAAATTTACCTAATCTGGAGAAGGAAACAGACATTGATATCAAGAGAACTCCCATCAACATGAACAAAAGCAGGTCAACACCAAGACATATCATAGTAAAATTTGCAAAATACTGAGATAAGGAAAGAATCCTGAAAGCAGCAATGGGAAAGAAATACCTGCCTATAAGGGAAGAAAAAAAAGGTCAGCAGCAGATCTCTTCACAGAAACTTGGCAGACTACAAGGGAGTAGCATAATATATTCAATATGCTAAATGGGAAAAATATACAGAGAAGAATATTTTATCCAGCAAGTCTGTCATTCAGAATAGAAGGAGAGATAAAGAGTTTCCCAGACAAATAAAAACTAAAGGGGTTCATGACCCCCTAAACCAGCTCTACAAGAAATTTTAAAGGGAACTTTTTGAGTGGGAAAGAAAGACGAAAAGCAAAAAGATGGAAAGGAACAGAGAACATCACCAGAAACACCAACTTTATAGGTAATGCGATGGCACTAAATTCATATTTATTGATAATCACCCTTAATGTCAATGGACTAAATACGCCAATCAAAAGACATAAAACAAACAAGCAAGACCTATCTATATGCTGCCTACAAGAGACTCATTTTAGACCTAAAGACACCTGCAGATTGAAAGTGAGGGGATGGAGAAACATCTATTGTGCTAATGGACATCAAAAGAAAGCTGGAATAGCCATGCTTATATCATACAAACTAGATTTTAAACCAAAAACTGTAACAAGAGGTGAAGAAGGGCACTATATCATAATAAAGGGGTCTATCCAAAAAGAAGAGCACCCAAATATCTAAATCAATAAATAACAAACATAAAGAAAATCATTGATAAAACTATAATAAATTGGGGACTTTAACACCCAACTTACAACAATGGACAGGTCATCTAAGCAAAAAATAAACAAGGAAGCAATGGCTTTGAATGGCACACTGGACTGGATGGACTTAACAGATATATTCAGGACATTTTATCTCAAAACAGCAGAATACACATTTTTTTTTTGAGTGCACATTAAACATTCTCCAAATTAGATCACATACTAGGTCACAAATCAGGCCTCAACAAGTACAAAAATTGATATCATACCATGTATATTTTGAGGCCACAACACCATGAAACTTGAAGTTAACTACAGGAAAAAATTGCAAAGACCACAAATACATGAACATTAAAGAATATCTTAGTTCAGAATGAATTATTTAACCAGGAAATTAAAAAAGAAATAAAAAATACATGGAAGCAAATGAAAATGGAAATATGATAGTCCAAAACCTTTGGGATACAGCAAAATTGGTCAAAAGAGGGGAGTACATAGAAATACAGGCCTAAATCATGAAGCAAGAAAAGTCTCACATACACAATCTAACCTTATGCCTAAAGGAGCTAGAAAAGGGACAGCAAATAAAGCCTAAAGCCAACAGAAGGAAGGAAATAATGAAGTTTAGGGCAGAAATAAATAATATAGAAACAAACAAACAAACAAAAAAAACCCCAGTAGTACAGATCTATTAAAAGTAGGAGATGGTTCTTTGCAAGAATTAATAAAATTGAGAGACCCCCTAGCCAGACTTATAAAAAAGAAAGAAGAAAGGACCCAAATAAATAAAATCATGGATGAGAGAGGAGAAATTGCAACAAACACCACAGAAATACAAATAATTATAAGAGAATATTACGAAAAATTATGTGCCAACAAATTGGGTGATCTGGAAGAAATAGATAAATTCCTAGAAACATAATAACCACCAAAATTGAAATAGGAACAAATAGAAAATTTGAACAGACCCACAACCAGCAAACAAATTGAATCAGTAATGAAAAATCTCCCAAAAAACAAAAGTCCAGGGCCAGATGGTTACTAGGGGAATTTTAGTACCAAATATTAAATACCAAATGTTAAATACAAACATTTAAAGAAGAGTTAATACTTAGACTTCTCAAACAGTTATAAAAAATAGAAATAGAATGAAAACTTCCAAATTCCTTCTATGAGGCCAGTATTACCTTGATTCCAAAACCAGACAAAGACCTCACTAAAAAGGGGAATTACAGGCCAATATCCCTGAATAGCATGGATGCAAAAATTCTCAAGATACTAGCAAATCAAATCCAACAGTACATTAAAAGAATTATTCACCATGATCAATTGGGATTTATTCCTGGGCTGCAAGAGTGGTTCAGTATTTGCAAATCAAGAACACAATACACTACATTAATAAAAGAAAAAGTAAGAACCATATGACCCTCTCAATAGATGAAGAAAAAGCATTTGACAATGCTTTCACTCCAGAATACTATATCCATTCTTGATAAAAACCTTCAACAAAGTAGAGATAGAGGGAACATACCTCAATATCATAATGGCCATCCATATACAAAAGACCCACAGGTAAGATCCTCAATGGGGAGAAACTGAGAACTTTTTGTCTACGGTCAGAAACAAGACAGTGATATCCACTCTCACCATAACAATCCTAACAAAGCTAGGATTGATGAAATCCTAGCTTCATCAATAAGACAACAAAAATAAATAGAAGACATCCAAATTGGCAAGGAAGAAATCAAACTTGGACTATTTGCGGATGACATGATATTCTATGTAGAAAACCCAAATGACTCCATCAAAAAATTGCTAGAACTGAAACACCAATTCATAAAATTTGCAGAAATAGGTTGTATTTCTATACACCAGTAATGAAGCAGTAGAAAGAGAAATAAAGGAATTGATCCCATTTACAATTGTACCAAAACCATAAGATACCCAGGAATAAACCTAACCAAAGAGGTAAAAGATCTGTACTCCAGAAACTATAGAATGTTTATGAAATAAATTGAAGATGAGATGAAGAAATGGAAAAACATTCCATGTTCATGTATTAAAAGAACAAATATTGTTAAAATGTCTTTACTACACAGAACATTCTACACATTTAATGCAATTCCTATAAAAATATTAACAGAATTTTTCACAGAGCTAGAACATGCAATCCTAAAATTTGTATGGAACCACAAAAGACCCTGAGTACACAAAGCAATCTTAAAAAAGGAAAGCAAAGCTGGAAGCATCACCATTCGAGACTTCAAGCTATATACTACAAAGCTGTAATCATGAAGACAGTATGATACAAGACACATAGATCAATGGAAGAGAATAGAAAACCCAAACCCAAAAATGGACCCACAACTCTAAGGCCAATTAATCTTTGACAAAGCAGAAAAGAATATTCATTGAAAAAAAGACAGTCTCTTCAACAAATTGTGTTGAGAAAACTGGACAGCAACATGCATAAGAATGAAACTGGACTACTTTCTTATACCATGCACAGAGATAAATTCAAAATGGATGAAACACCTAAATGTGAGATAGAAACCATCAAAATCCTAGAGGAGAACATAGTTAGGAACCTCTTTGACATCAGCTGCAGCAACTTCTTACTAGGCACATCTACAGAGGCAAGGAAAACAAAAGCAAAAATGAACTATTGGGACTTCATCAAGATAAAAACTTCTCCACAGTGAAGGAATCAATCAACAAACCTAAAAGGCAACCTTTGGAATGGGAGAAGATGTTTGCAAATGACATATCTGATAAAGTGTCAGTATTCAAAATATATAAAGAACTTATCAAACTCAACACCCAAAAAACAAATAATCCCAGTAAGAACTGGGCAGAAGAAACAAATAGACATTTTTGCAAAGAAGACATGAAAAGATGCTCAACATCACTCATCACCAGGGAGGTACATATCAAAACTACAATGAAATATCACCTCACACCTGAATGGCCAAAAATAACACCACAGGAAACAACATATGTTGGTGAGGATGTGGAGTAAGTAGAACCCTTTTCCACTGTTGGTGGGAGTGCAAACTGTTACTCTAGAAAACAGTATGGAGTGTCCTTAAAAGTAAAGTAAAAAATAGAACTATCAGCAATTACACTACTAGGTATTTATCCAAATGATACAAACATATTGATTTGAAGGGGCATATGCACCCCAATGTTTATAGCAGCATTATCAATTATAGCCAAACTATGGAAAAAGCCCAAATGTCCACAGGCTGATGAATGGATAAAGAAGGTATGGTATAGATATAGATATAGATATAGATATAGATATAGATATACACACACAATGGAATATTACTCAGCCATAGAGAAGAATGAAATTTTGCCATTTGCAACTATGTGGATGGAGCTACAAAGTATTATGCTAAGCAAAACAAGTCAGTCAGAGAAAGACAAATACCGTATGATTTCACTCATATGTGGAATTTAAGAAATGCAACAGATAAACATAGGGAACGGAGAAAAAAAGATAGGGAGGAAAAATATAAGAGACTCCTCTTTTTTAAAGTTTATTTGTTTATTTTGAGAGAGATGGGGGAAGGGGCAGAGAGAGAGGAGTGAGAGAGAACCTCAAGCAGGCCCCCATGCTGTTAGCATACAGCCTGACATGGGGCTTGATCCCATGAACTATGAGATCATGACCTCAAGAGGCCATGATGCCTTTTGAGGCCATGATGCTCATCCTTAAGATGAGCCAAAATCAAAAGTTGGATGTTTAACAAACTGAGTCACCCAGGCACCCCAAGAGACTCTGAACTATAGATAACAAACTGAGGGTTGATGGAGGGATGTGGGTAGGAGATGGGCTAGATAGGTGATGGGTATTAAGGAGGGCACTTGTTAGGATGAGCACTAGGTGTTACATGTAAGTGATGAATCCCTACATTCTACTCCTGGAACCAATATTACACTATATATTAACTAAATAGAATTTAAATAAAAACTTGAAACAACAACAAAACAACAAAAAGGATGTAATAGATTTCAACCTCAGGAGATGAGAGTATTTGTGAAGGTGGTGGGTGCTGTACAAAGCAAAGTGCTTAAGTAGAGAACCCTCTCAAGCACAGGAAGTCTTTGACATCAAAAGTGTTAATTAAGCTTCTATATCCATAGATTGGGTCCTTAAATGACTTAATAGTGACAGTCTTTTGTATCATAAGCACTTGAGTTCCATGAAATCTGACATCAGTGTGGGTGATGATAAGGAAGAGAGAAATATAGATAAATAGAATACCATTCAAATATATAAATCTAGGCATTTTTCATTGTGTTGGGTAGCAATCAATAAGATAAGGAATGAATAGGTCTCAAAGAATCCTTTATTGCTGAAAAATGTACTTTAGAGAAAAAAAAACTTAAATTACCTCAGTGTATATAAATCTACGAGTATATAAAGAGCCTGAAGACTATTCTAAATTCCCACCACGTGCTCTCTACAGACATAATATGCTATTGCATCGAAAGTATTTGATGGATAGAAAATCTGTGTCTTCCAAGAAGAGCTCCCATTAGTGTATGAAAATTTCTCAAAGGCATTCCATGGCCTGAGTTCCTCTTCAGAAAAGTGACTATTGAATTTGAAATGTTCCATAAGTTAATATTTTACCCCTGCCAGGTGATATTTTCATTTGTGTGAGGATTAAAGCCACTTGAGAAAGCCAGGAAGCTTCTAGAGGGGGTTCAAGGCATCAGGCATATAAGGGAGATCTTTGGAGGAGATTCTTAACATTTTACCAGCTAGTCACTGCACTTAAGAGTAGTGCTGAGGTACTCTGATTACATGAACAGGCAGACAATTTCATATTTTTGCGAACTATACTCAAGGTTAAAAAAAATTTAAACTTCTCTACATTTATATATTATGCACTCACTTCTCACCATTAAGTTTTGCACATTACTTATTTAACTAAACAGACGGAGGGAGGGAGTGGGAGGGAGAACTCCCACAAAAATATCACAAAGAAAGCCCGAGTCTTGTTCAATATTCACTTTTTTTTACATTTAGTGTGTATTAAATTGTCAGCATTTCACCATTTTCTTCTCTTTTGTAATGCTTCACCCCAGTAGTAACTGAGAGTACTACAGCATACAAAAAGGAACTTTTATCCATAAAAGAGCTTTTCTATTGAATGAATCAGAAGATAAAACCAAGGCACTTTTTAAATATATCTCTATCCTTTTTTTTCCTCAGCTTGTTGCTCCAGACCTTGAGTTTAAACTAGTTCAGAATCAATCAACTCAACTCAGAAATAGAATGAAAGACTTCTAAGAAAGTGAGAACAGAGGAAAAAATATATTTTTAAATTGCCTATGATATACCGTGTATCTCGGAATTTATCAATGTCTCATTCAGGATCAAGGCACATGGTGAAGCCCTTGGAGAGCAAATCCTCAGGTCAGGCAGCCAGAATTGTCACATAAATTGCAAGGTGGGTTGTGAGTCATTAGACAAGATAGTAAACAAAACAAAACAAAACAAAACAATAAATGGACAGTCCATAAAAATAAAATCTACATTTCATTAGTTTTTATCTGGAATATAATGGTAGCTGAAAACAAATCTGGGTTGACCTTAGAAGAGCAGTCAATTTACAATTTTACAACTCACAAAAATACTGTAAAGTAAGAATGGAATCTCCTTGAGGTAGAAAGGGAAAGGGCTTTCTACCTTGTTTGGAACATCCATAGAGTTTATTGATGCAGGTGACTTGGTGAGCTTTTTAGGACCAAATTATTTTTGATAAAATGAACTTTCAAAACTCATAGGACTATAGATTTTCAAGATTACTGTTTTTTTTATATATAGCATTAGTTCTAATAGACACTTAGTGATAACCTAGGAACATGTTGGGTGTGCCCAATAGGAGTAAATGCTTCTCCAAATTTTGAATAGAAGGATTAAAAAGGATTCCCAGGAGATCAGACTTAACTGTTTATTGTGTACACAGGTAAAGGCTTTAGGAGTAAAGGATTAACACTGCTCATGGGCATGCTGTGTCAGGATCATCAGTTAACCAGCAGGCTCTCATGCCTTTAGTAATCACAGTGACAAAAGGAGAACCTTGGCTTGGAGGAAAGGGAAATTGATGGGAGTCATATATTACCATCAACTCAGGTAGAGCAGAACTCATTTTCTTCCAGTTTCTCTTTTCTGACTGGCCATCCTTAATTTTTTTCCCTTTTGTAAACTTCATTTTTATGGGTACTCTGAAAATATTGGTTATTGATTTTACAGTTATCATGAAGTTGATAAATGCTCAAAGTTTCTGCCCTAGGACAACAATTTAAAATAAAATTATAAAAAAGATGAGAAGCTACTAAAAGAAAGTAGTAATGCCTATAAATGTATGTTTTTTTTAATATATATTTATACCACACTGGTATGTCTAATTTGTCACTGAAGCTTTTTCAAGTCATTTACTAATTCATTTATTCATAAACTTAAATTGAAGTCATTTACTAATTCATTTATTCATAAACTTAAATTGAGTGTTTACTAGGTACCAGACACTGTGCATGGGGCCAGAGATAAAAAAAAAAAAAAAAAGATGAATAATACCTCATTCAGTTCTCAAGAATTATTTATTCTTGGGGACACTAGTCAAGGATCAGTTGGTGATCCCACTGTCATAAATGTTTTTCTGCAGGCTTGCCTAGAATATTATAGGGGAGTAGAGAAGAGTGAGATATGTCTTTAAGGAAAAGAGCACATCTAAACTTGAGTCTTGTGTTCAAATTGGAATTAGCTTGACAGAGGAAGTTGTTCCAACCAACCAAACAGTGGATCTAAGTGAACCATGGTACTTCACTATTGGTATGCCCACTTCAGGGTTTTGCATGGTAGGCCCTTGGTATATAGTAATTGAAAGAAGAAATCTGCATACGTGAATTGGTAAGGTTACAAAAGCATCTATAAAATATTTGGGTAAGAGAGGATTATTCTTATAAGGCTGAGACAGTAGCTTCTCAGGTAAAATATTAAATTATTTCTGCCATTGTGTGACAAAAATTCCTCCATTAACCAAACTCTACTCAGGTTTCTCTGAGCTTGTTTTAAATGAGGGCTGACTTTTGGACTTCCATTGTCATCTCTGCATTGTACAATTTTTTAGTAAGAATGCTAATAAGTCAGTTTAAACAGAACACCCCATCTTCCACATTTGATCAGTCTCCATATCTAATTGTGTTCCTCATTCTTTACCATCTCTCAGGTGATTCTGATCATTCTGGCCTGCTTTCAGCAATAATCCTCTTAGGTTGGTTTAGCCAGAATCCTCCTAACCCCTGATGTTTTCTCTTTGTAATTTTCTACCCACTGACCCCTATCCTGGTCCTTGACTATAAATTCCCATTTTCCCACTGTATTTTAAATTAAGTTCAATCTCTCCCTCACTACAAGATTCCATTGTAGTGGTCCTAAATCAATGCCTCCCTTGCATTAAGTTTTCATTGTCCTTTAACAAGTGTCTTTCTTTCTTTCTTTCTTTCTTTCTTTCTTTCTTTCTTTCTTTCACAGGTCTTACTATACCTTTTGTTGTCATTGCTGATATTTTCCCCTTTTTCATGTCTCTAGGAATAACAACAATCTAATTCTCTTACATCAAGGAGAGAGGAAAATTACAGAGCTAAAGAATAGGGGCATACAAGATATAAGTAATCAGATTAAAATAAGATAGAAGAAATTCTTATTTAAAATAAGATAGAAGTAATTCTGAAGCCTAAGTACTCTTAAAAATTACTAATGATTTATAAAGCATATTTTAGAGTTTTCAATAGTAGTGGAAAGTAGTTTTATAATTAATTCATACAAACTCAGTGGAAGGTAGTAAAAGCAAATGTTCAAAACAAACTATTGTTTGTATGAAATAAACCCATCAAACCAAAAATTAGTATGTTTACTTAAGAGGCCAGTTGAATTTCTTAACATTATCTGGTAAAATTTAGAGGGATAGGCAAATGTTGTTAATAGTGAATATTATATTTTAACATTGCAATGAATAATATATTTAACATTGCAAATGTTGTTTCTTAAAGGGAGATGAAGCATCAATCTGATTATGGGAAAGATATTACAGAATTTTTAAAAAAACTCTTCTCTTGGTTTTATAAGGAAGTAAAATATATCTTCCATGTTTTGGCTTGGAATATTGAAGTAATTGTCCTTCCTGCTTGAATAGGACTCGTCATGTTTTAATTCCACACGTTGTCATAAAAAATAATATTAAATAGTTGCTCCAGTAATAACTAGCCTTCCCCACCCTTACCTTCATCTCTCTCCTTATCTAATTGGGTCAGAGGTGGAAATATATAATAAGAAATCAGAAAAAATGTCCACGTAATAGCCTTGGGAGATGTGGACTGGTAGCTTGCTCTGCTCTAAATGGACAGACATCTCTTTTTCATTATCTAATAAAATGCTTGGTTTTGCTGAGGGATAAATTTGATTGAGCCAGATGGGTGGCCAGGGGTTGATTTTTAATAAACACATTTCTACCTCACCTAACCCATGAAACTTTTAAGCATCAGTGCATAATGTGCCCAAGGCTCTGGACACCCAGCCTTACATAAATGCCTTATCTAACTCCCATCAGTCTATGAAGTAAATACATTTATTACCCCATTTCACAAGTACAGAAATTGAGGCTTATTATTAAGTAGCTGTTCAAGGACACAAAATTAATAAGTGGTGGAACAGGGATTTATTTATTTTTTTTATTTTTTAAATTCCAAATTCATTGGTCTTAACTATTATGTCATATTAAGGTACACATAATTTTATTGTTTACATGTTGGCTATATTATTTAGGTGCAGGGAAAAATATGATTAAAGACAGACCCCAGCAGCTGGATGAGTTTTTATTCATGTATACAACCCTATGCAAGTCTAAACTACCACAACAAACGATGAACTCAGTGTTGGCATTCTCTCTAATGTGGTTTAATTCTTATACGTTTATCAACTGGGTTTTAGCAAAAACTGTATTTAGTTTGCCTTGAAAGAAATCTAATACTTTGCCTGTGACTTTCAGAAAAAGATGTGTGCACACAGTGTAAAAACCTCCTAAATTAAATTTGCAAAATAAACTCATCATTTCTAGTTGTCTCTGTTGTGCATAAAGCACAAGGATTGCTTATGCTATTGCTCTCTGAGGGCTTTTTATACACTGTGACAGGTTGAAGAACTGCTGTAGGTAAGAGTCTGGAACAGCAGAGGCTGGACATACAAGTCACCCCTTGTCTTGCCTAGTTAGTATCAGCAGAGTTTAAGAAGGTCCGACACCTGTATGCGATTCAGGGAATTAGGATCAAAGAGATTCTTCCATGATCTGACTTTGGTTTGCACTCCCAAGTGTACCTTGATCTTGCAAATCTATTTTTCATTTTCACCATCTGAAAAAAGAAGCTTTCTGCTTTAACTAGAAGCAATAAAACATGGAAGTAGAATCAATGAGTCATAAATTAGCTATTCGAAGTTCCGTTGAGTATAAGCTAGATAGGATACCTATTTAGGGTATGGTGTTATTACAAGCGGTCAGTGGTTGTGTTCAAAGATTTAGTTGTCTCCACAGTTTATTTTATGAAAAATAAACTTACCCTTTAAGAGAGTTACCCTGGTAAGCTTAGCAGATCCTCGTCTAGCAGAGATGACAATTCTATCTTTAAGATACAGAACTTAAATAAGGTCTTTGTTACAGGTAGTGTATGGCTGCCTGCCAAATGGTTCTAACTCACTGAATGGCATCTGAGGGAGACTAGCTAGAACTAAAATACACTCGTGATACAGGAAAGACATTGAAAGACTGAGGCAGAATTCTAGGAGAGGAAAGTCATTAGCAGAAACATTATTGAGCATTTAGAGAGCATTTTGCTTATAAAATGTCTTGTAATCTTTTTGGTTTTTTTATTTGCTTCTTGTAGGCTTTCAGCAGCAATGTCAATTCTGTGATATTGTTCTCTCGGACACTTAGGCTGAGTATTTTTAGTTCAGTATATTGGAAGATCTTGCTAACCTCAACTTCCTTTGAGTCTGAGGCATCAAAATACTCTGAAAGGTCACATTAAAAAATTAAACATGACCTCTCAGCTTGACAGACCCAAATTGATTTTTTTTTGGTTCTTCCCTCCATTCATTTAAGGGTTTTGTGCAAATACTCTTCCCATTTTAGAGATTAATGATATGAAGCTCACATCTTTCTCATTTTACAGATTAATATAATTAATAACTTAAAAATGAATAAGGCAGTCATAGGTTAAGAGAAGGATTTAGCTTTAAATTTGCTCCATTGCTTTCTAAAGTTGTTAGTAGTAAATTGTGATACCTAGTTGTATTCATGTGTTTTGGATCACATGGACAATAAAAACAAGATTCCTTATTTTATATTTTAAGCATACCCCTATTTAAATATTATAAAACATATGAAAATTTGGACAATTAGTTTCTTTAAATGAGTCAGAAATAACTCATAAATTTTCAAAAACTCTATAGATGTGCATTTTGAATATGTTCAACAAAATTCCCTTGTGTTTACCTGGAGTTTTAGGGACAATTCTGTAATTCAACTTGCATGTGCAATTTGAAATGGTCTATATCAAGGGTAAAGTATAACCCATATAGGCTGTAGCCTATGACCATTTAGTAAATGTTTTAGTAAAATAGAACCATTCACATTCATTTGTGTATTGCTTGTGTTTATGTATTGATTTTGTGCTATAACATCAGAGTTGATTATTTGTGACAGAGTGTATGTCATGCAAGCCTAGAATATTCACTATCTGGACTTAAAAAAATGCCTATCCCATATCCTATGTGATACAAGCAAAGAATCTAGTCCTCATTTAATATAATAAAAATATATATAAGGGTTTACATACTTACATATATGTGAGGTCATGCAACTAACATTTATTGAACTCATATTAGGTGCCAGGCAGAGGTTTAAAATGACTGCAAATGTAGAGATTAAAATTCAAGATTAAGAAAATGTCCTATCGAAAGTTTCTCATCTCCAGAATTTTTATTGGTATGTTTTCAGCAACCTAGAAAGTTGCCAACAATCCAACATAAGAAGTAGAGAAGCATTAACTCACTAGTGATGGATTCAATTCCATTTCATTCCATTTCAGTTACACATAGGAAGCTGGCCATTGCATTTGCACATAAGCCAACCTAAGGTATTTAAAGTGAGACACGTATTACTCTTCTTAGAATTCATTTATCAAACAAGTTATAACAATCAGAGAGGATTAAAGGGAGAAAAGTCTTTTACTGTATGCAATGTTATGTAATGTACTGAGTCAAGGAAAAGGAGAGCAATGTTATAATTCTGTGGTTCTAAAATTACGTAGATCTTAAAGTTTTTAAAAGAATTCTGTGCTTCACAAGGAGCACACTGACAACACTTTTGAACTGCTAAAGAAAATTTAGAGGGTAGTAGAGTTCAAAAAGCTAAGAATTAACTATTATGCTTACATGATGAAGACCCAAGTTTTTCAATGTATTTGTCTTGATTTGGTAGAAACACAAATATTAGGTAATTATCTGTACTTTCATTTTGTTTTTGTTGTTACTTTAATAATCCTTTTTAACCAGAAAACTGGACCACTGATAAGGACCATTTTAAATAAACAACTTGAGAGAACAGCTTAAGACCATAATTCATTAGAGGGTTGTTACTGTAACAAATGTGTTCATTTTCCCAACTTGCACACTCAACCATTTTGAATGTTCTATAGATTAATTCATAGCCAAGGGAAAGGTTTTCTAGACTTTAAAACTATTTATTAAGCACTATGGCAAATGTAAAATGTTATAAATAAATTTATCTTAAGTTCAACTCAATGGGCATAACATACTAAATTTAAAAAATGGAAAAAATGTTATATGGGCCACAAAAGCTGTGACATAAATTATATTACACATGCATTTATTTTAAAAATTTCCTGTAAAATTTGTCCAAGCTTTTACTTGCTTTAGCCATATTTGTTATATATAGATAAAATGAACTTAGATTACCAAAATAAGGGCAAGAATTTATTTTATGTTTTATCAAGGTTTGTCTTCTGATTGGATTTTCTTTTAGGTTTAGTCTTGTACTAGGAAGTATAGGCTTACACAATCAATTAGAATTGAGGTGTGAGTAAATTAGGAAGGGTTCATTTCTTCTTACATAATGACAGTCATGGATATAGAGTGGGAAAATGACAATATGGCAATAAAAAGTTTTCCATACATTTTTTTAATAACAAAGACCTGTTATTTTAGATGGCATTTGCTCTGGTTATTACCTGTTGAGACAATCTTATCTTATCTTCCTTCCCCTTCCCTTCTTTCTTTTCTGTAAATCTTTTATCATCCTCTATTACTCTATAAAATTCATTCATTTGTTATGCTTACTGTTCATTGTCTGACTCTCCTGCTACAGTATAAACCTTGCCAGGGCAGGGATTTTGTCTGTTTTGTTCCTGCTGCATCTTACCTGCCTGGGACATACTTGCTATATAGAATTTCAGCCCCTATTTGTGGAAGAAAGGCAAGAAGGAAGAAAAGAATATCTACCATTTGAAAGAACTGTTAAGGTAAACCAATAAGAATTTTAAGATATAGCAAGGCAGTGAGGCACATCAACAAAACTAGTAAAGTCCTTAGGTAACTCTGCTTTTTTTCTCTTTCACCGGGATTACCCTAAATGATGAGACCTAGCTGAGAGCAGGTGGAAGCTGAAATCCAGTCCAAGCCTCACTTACCAAATCCTGAACCCAGATGTGACTTGTCTCCCCCAGAGGGAGGATCTTTTCCTAACTAACACAAAGGCCCAGTGTGGATCATAAATAGTCTACATTTACTCATCCTTTGCTATAATCTTCATTCTTGGCCTGATGCTCTGTCACTGCAACAAAGGTTTTCCATATTCATTCTGATGACTTACCCTAAATTTAGCACTTTTTTTCTATTAAAGCAATTTTCTGATTTTTTTTTTACATTTGAAGTTTTATTTCTGTTTTCAAGAGAAAAACATTCTGCTGTTAATTCTCATTGTAGAATTCTGCCAGATTGAATACTCAATGGATAAGGACTTTCTTTGCATATAGAACACAAGGTCTTTTTTATTTCCTTATGAAATAGAGGTCAAACTTGTACATTGCATAATTGGTTCCAATTTTTCACCCCTCCTGCAACTCACCTTTTTACTATGGCCTTCTCATGGTCAGGAGAATTTCCCTGTCCTTTGACTTGGTGATATGCTTTGGCTAATGACACATTGATATTGGAATGATACTGTGTTTTAAAAGGTCTAAGTAAGGCAGGGGTGCCTGGGTGGCTCAGTCAGTTGAGCATCCAACTTTGGCTCAGGTCATGATCTCACTGTTTGTGGGTTCCAGCCCTGTGTCGGACTTTGTGCTGAATGCTTGCTCAGAGCCTGGGGCCTGCTTCAGATTTTGTGTCTCCTTCTCTCTCTGCCCCTCCCCTGCTCACGCTCTGTCTCACTCTGTCTCTCAAAAATAAATAAATGTAAAAAAATAAAATAAAAGGTCCAAGGCATTTCCACATACTGTTTTGTACCTCTGTCATTGCTACCAATAAAGCATGGCTCAGCCAGTCTGCTGGTATAAAGAGAATGGAAGATATGTGGAAGAGAGATTGTCCGGCTGCCCTGTAGGGCTGCTGTCTGTGGTGCATGTGGGGGTGAGAAGAACCACCAGCTGAGCCTCCCATGATTAACGAAAGCAACTAAACTGCAGGTTCATAAAAATTATCAATTTTCTTTCAATCCCCTAAATTTTGTGTCATTTTGTTATGCAGTATTTTTGGGCAATGGCTAACTGACACAAAAGCTAACTCTGTTTTTTGTTGTTTTTTTTGTGTGTGAATACCTCAAATGAACAGTTATATACTATTCATGAGACATTTACTATGTGTGGACATTTACTATGTCCAACACCAAGGAAAGAAATTTTAATGCGCTTTACAATACTCTACTTAATTTTATCTAGATGTCTCTGTGCCATTTTTTTCTTAACATGATTTGTATGTATGCATTTATGTTCTAACTTATGGCATGTTAGCAAAATATTCCATAACTCCTTGCCCACATTTTACATGATGGTAAAGATGTGAAAATTGGAATAAGGGACATCCATCATATATCTTCTTTTTGTTCTTGAAAATTAGTGCTCACCTTTTCACTTGGACTTTTTTTTACAACCACTGTAGCAATTATATCTGTTTTGTACTTCAGCCCGTATGTGAATTAATTGTCATCTCAATGTATTCCTATAAAAATAGGGATTCCTAGGGAAGATGCTTTCATAGGATCAACTTAATTATTCAGAGGCCAATTATCCTGTTCTAGACTCTTCACATTGTTTTTATTTTCTCTCTTTTCCCTACATTTGAATATTTCTCAGTCCATTAACAGTCTCAGTCCATTTTGCTTCTCATTAACATCTCTGGTAGAAAGTATGATGAAAGTAAAGTATAATTGAGACTTTGGGAAATGATAACACTTGAATTAACTAAACTCTGGGTGCTCTACCTTATTCTCTACCTTATAAAGACAAATAGCTGAGTTTATTGCATTTATAGATAAACCTAGACTGAGAAAGGCTTTATTATGATGGTCGTTCAGATTCATACATATGTAAGGAGGGCATCAAAAATGTCCTCTTTTCATAAGAGTATAAACTGAAATTATAGCACCATTAGCCTCTTCCAATAAATCCTTTTGGTATTCTCTGGCCTTCAAGTTCAAGGTTGTTAAGTCCATGGTGACAGTTATTAAGTATTGTATTCCAGTTCTGTGCTGTGGGGGGCTCTGCAAACTACATTTCTTCTTTGCCAGCTATTTTCCTGTTCGGTCTGTCGATGGAGGTTACTAAAGAGGTTGAAATATAGTTGGAAGGAGAAGGTATTTGCTTCTTCCAGGTGTCTACTGCTCCTGTCGATCTCATCTCAGCCATAGCTTCTCACCTCAGTAGTAGCTGTTGGTTTAGCTTCTGGGTCTCTTCCATGTTCTTAGAACCAACTTCATGGCATTTCTTTGAGAAACTAGTAGCAGTCTGGTAGGACCCTCTTCCAGGTTGGCAGGGCATCTCCTTTGAGCTCTTGAGATACCAGCTGTCATCAGGGATTTTCACCTCTAAGAGAGCTGAGTCAGAGCTTCTCAAGTCCTCTTCTCTAGTGTACCACCAGTCTCAAGCTCATCTCTTGTTGTTTGCATTCTACAGATAGAACCTTCCTTTAGTTACTATCCATGTGTTAGTCGATCATTCCCTTTTTGATTGTTCCGTTGTTCAATAACTCTTTTAAGTAATTCCTTTATTTGATTCTCTGTTGAACTAACTAGCATATTTCCCATTTGCTGGCTGTGTCATTTGCTGATGATATGGTGCTAAGTTTAATTTTTTTTAATGTTTATTCATTTTTGAGAGAGACAGAGACAGAGTGTGAGTGGGGGAGGGGTAGAGAGAAAGGGAGACAGAATCCAGAGCAGCCTCCAGGCTCTGAGCAAGCTGTCATCTCAGAGCCTGACACGGGGCTTGAACTTACAAACTGTGAGATCATGACCTGAGCCGATGTTTGACGCTTAACCAAATGAGCCACCCAGGTGCCCCATATATGGTGCTAAGTTTAGATGTCAAACACCATGAAGGCTAAGTCTTTTGGCTTGCTTCTTTCCCTGATCTCCTTAGCTCATAACTCACTGTAAAAGTGTTTGCTGTATATATAATCACAGGAAGTTTCCCTGGCCCCATGCTCTGATCACTAGGTAGCTATTTTACATTGTTTGTACCTAATACATTTTGGTGTTGGCTAACTCATGTTAAGTAGTTCATTTACACTATTTCCCTCATCAGACACTGAGATCTCATTGTCATGCTCTCTGCATCTTTTAATTAGTCTCTCTCCCATAAGCTGCCATTATTTGGCTCATTTCTATCCTCAGGGAATGTATCCTCCTCATCCTCATCAGCCACTTGATGAGACTGAACAGTATAGTGTCAGCCTGACTCTCACTTGAGTTTTCATTATTTGCCTCGAGGTTGTCAACATTTCCTCCCAAAGGCTGATGTGAGGCTTTCACATTAGGGCTATTAGTTTTAAGTAAGGGGTGGTTGTGGCCAATTCTAGTCTAGCTCCCTTGTGCCTCCTTTCCTCGAAGCATTCCACTGGTCATTATGACATGATATTGTGTCAGAAATTAGTGCTGAGAAAATGGCCCAGAAGCAATGTCTGAGCCTTTATTCAGCATTCACTGTGCTGCTTTCCAGAATTTCAGATTTCCTTTCTGCAGTCAAACCAGCCCTGAGGCCAATTGCCTCTTCTGTTTCATCATTTGTTCACACTTACATTGTTAGTTCTGCATATTGTCACTGAAGCAGAGTTCTCTACACACCATACTGGAATTTTGGTATTGGGTACAATGTTCAAAGATCAAGTTTTTTCTTCTCCCCGTTCACCCTCCCCACAGCTAATTAGATGAATGATGATTTCTGTATCTCAAGAAATTTTCTCCAAAAGCATAAGCTTTGGGGCACCTGGGTAACTCAGTTGGTTAAGCGTCCGACTTTCGGTCAGGTCATAATTTCACGGCTCAGGAGTTCAAGCCTTGCTTTGGGCTCTGTGCTGACAGCTCAGAGCCTGGCGCTTGCTTCAGATTCTGTCTTCTCTCTCTCTCTGTCCCTCCCCCGTTCATGCTCTGTCTCTTTCTCTCTCTAAAAAATAAATAAACATTTAAAAAAAGCATAAGCTTCAAATTTTATCTATGTCAAATATCAATGGACTTTTGCCATTTATTTTTAATGTATAAAATGCACATAAGAAAGTATATCTGAAATATATAAATAAGTTATACAATTCAATAGAAGAAACAAGCAACAACAACAAGAAAAACTAAATCCAATTAAAAATGGGTAGAGGAACTGAATAGGCATTTTTCTGAAAGACATTCAAATTACCAACAGTTATATGTAAAGATACTCATCAACACTCAGCATCAGGGAAATGCAAATGAAAAACCACAATGAAATACCATCTCACACCTGATAGTATGGCTGTTATCAAAAAGGCTAGAAATAACAAGTGATGATGAAGAAGTGGAGAAATGGGAAATCTGTGCACCACTGATGGAATGTAAATTGGTGCAGCCATTATGAAAAACAGTATGGAGTTTCCTCAAAAAATTAAAAAAAAAAAGACATTATATGATGCATCTATTTCACTTCTGGGTACTTACCCGAAGGAAATTAAATCACTAACTCTCATGTTCATTGTAGCATCATTTACAATAGCCAAGATATGGAAACAACATAAGCATCCATTGCTGGATGAATGGATAAGAAAAATGTGATACATATATACAATGGAATATTATTCAGCCATAAAAGAAGGAAATCTTGCCATTTGCAACATGGATGGACTTTGAGAGCATTATACTAAGTGAAGTAAGTGAGACAACGGCAAATACTTTATGATCTCACTTATATGTGGAATCACTTATATGTGGAAATTGCAGATACAGATTATAGATTGGTGGTTACCTAAGGCAGGGGGTTGAGGGTGGGTAAAATGGGTGAAGGAGGTCAAAAGGTATAAACTTCCAATTATAAAATAAATAAGTCATGGGATGTAATGTGCAGCATGGTGACTACCCTTAATAATACTGTATTGTATATTTGAAAGTTGCCAAGATTGATGTTAAAAGTTCTCACCAAAGAAAAAGAAAACTGTAAGTATGTGGTGATGGATATTAACTAGACTTATTTTAGTGATCATTTCACAGCATATACATATTTAAATCATTATTTCATACACCCGAAACTAATATAATATGTCAATTATATCTCAATAAAACAAAGAAAATTTAGATTTTATTTTTAACCCTAGTCTGGGCTTTTTCGTTCACTTGACTTCTCATTTAGATCTTTTGTTACTTCACAGTCTATAGATACTGTATATTAAATAGTATCTTTCAAACACCTGCAATCCAAAGAGAATTTAAAAGATTTATCAAGACATATTGAATAACCCTTGTCCCAAATCCCTAGATTAGGTAAATGAAGTATTTTAATTCAGATTTAATGGCTGGAAATAAATTGGTAGCAAATAAAATTACAGGGTTAAATTTTTTGGAGCACAGTACAGTGTCATAACCATAACTATAATCTCTTGTTTTAGAAAATAATCCAGAGGGTAGAGACAAAGTCTGTAAAATTCTTTTTAAGTTGTGCCTGGTACATAGTTAAAACATTTTGAATGCTAAAATGAGAAGATTGTCTTTATGGCAATTTCTGTTTTTCCATGTCAATTGAGGAAAAGAATTCTGGAGATTATTTTAATGGAAGAGAAAATTAAACATTCTTTTTAATAGCTTTGGTACACCTATGAACAAGCTTTGCCTATTTCTACTGAGCAAAGCAGTTGTGATAAAATGGGAATAATTTGCCTTGAACCAGTGGTGGTGGAAGAGCTTTGAGCTAAGAATCAGCAAACTTATTGTTTAGTCCCTGCTATGCCACAAATTCACTATATGAATCATTACTATGAAAATTTTGGGGGGCGGATTGCTTACAAAGCCCCATCTATTTTTGTCGATCCTTTCTCCAAAGTATGCCATACTTACCAGATGATTCCCCTTTTTAACTGAGGGTGGGGAGAGTGTGGTCTTTCCGGACTGTCCTCTTTCCTGCTTGGTGCACTGTATTGTAGAGCAGCTCTGCTCTTTCCATTGTGGGCACTGACAGGTGTCATCGGCCTTCTCCTATCATGATTGGCTGGAAGCCTGGAACCATAAAATGGCCCGTATCTCTGTTTCTACAAAGCTGCTGGGCCTTTTCCGTTTTGCAGCTGCTTAACTTGAATGCCAAATTCTACTAGCGAGTGCTGACTGACCACCTGGCCAAGGCCATGCAGCCAGCTGCCACTTACAGCTTGAGGCTAACATGCAAGCATTCTGATGCCTATACTCAGCCTCATCGAACTCACTTCTGCTCCCAGTTCTTTTACTCAGCAACAGTTAATTCAGGCTTGATTCTCCCTGCTTACTTCTTCCCACATTTGCTTTCTTCTTCCTTTCCTTTTTGTGTAAAACAAATATTCATAAATTGCCTATTAAATGTTCTGCACTGTGTGAAGATAGAGCCCATTATTTATATCTCTGCAAATTTGGGAGAGTCGAGGTTTTACATGCAAGAAAAAATGAAATAAAATCTCTGAAACATTACAAAAAAAGAATTACCAAGTTCCATTCTTTTTCTATTCTCAAAGCTAACGAAATTTCATTTCCCCATCCTTCTTGGAAGTCACTTGCTCCCAAATGCTGCTCAGTGCATTTAAATGCTATTCAACAATCCCAACTGACAGTTGTTAGCTGACTCTGTTTCTGACATAGCTCATATCTCTCCCAGGATGTTTTTGTTTTGGTATACAGGCAGCACCGACAGTTAACCTAATACATTCCTGTCATTCTCCTGGGTGCCTTTTTGCAGCTAAAAACTATTCCATGTTGTTTCCTAATGAGAGTTTTGGTCAAACACGGAGTGGTAGTAGCAGGTCAATCCTTAGGTTTAACCCTCCAGCATTTCCCCTTTGCTTTTAAAAGCTCATTGGACAAAAGCCAAGGTAGCAGAATCCAGAGGAACCCAGGGGGAGAGGTTTATGAATGCATGGTGAGCTCATATTATCAATTCCTATTTTGGTGTTTCAAATTCTCCCCTGGTGTTTGTGAGTATCTTGATAATTAGAAGAAAATATTACCTCCTAAAAACTGTATCTTCATTTCAAAGTAAAGATTTAAAAAAGATTCCATTTTATGTAAGTTGGATAAATTTGGTCTTTCTTCTTTCTTTCTTTCTTTCTTTCTTTCTTTCTTTCTTTCTTTCTCTTATTTATTCATTTCTTCTGTATGCAATAATGCTGATAGGGAGAAATATAAATAATTAGTTCTGGAAAAATGTGCCATCTGACCTATTTTTTTTTCCTATGGCAGTGCACCTTTCCTATTTGTATCAAATACTCTGCCCTGGGATGATCTTAGCTTTGAGATCCCAGATCCTATATCGACTTGTGTAAGTCTCCAAAGTGTATATTAGAACTGAAGCCAAGATCCTTATAAAATGTGAAACAAACACATTTTTTTAACACATAAAAGCGCACTCTTAAATACTTATCACTATAAATCTCTGATGAAGGTAAACAAATTTGCAAATATATGCATTTGGTACTTGTAGCAAAACATTCACATGGTTTAATGAAGTAATACTTTCAATTGATTTTTTCATACTTTAAATCTTCACAGTAACATTGAACTGGAATGTGTAGGTCTCCTGGAGAAAAACAAAGGGTTCATACAGTATATGCCAACATTGTTCCTTTCCAAAGTGATGCTGGAGGAGGATGCAAACGGATATATTTAGGCCTTATGGTCTCATCCCTCTTACTAGCAGAGCATTACCAGAGCCTAACATACTGCTTTGTGACATAATGGGTAAGGGTCTGACATGCCCACACAAACAGAGGCATTAAGAGGCTACTTTGGGTTTTTGGTTTCTTGCCAAATAGTGAATAATCTTATAATCAAATGTGCAGCAATAACAGGCCTAGTCGGGAGGCTTAAGAACTAAGTATCTATTGGGCTGCCTGATCTCTTTGTTCTTTAGGTTTAGAGTAGGATAAATGAAAAGGGGGAGGCCAAGAGGGAGTGGTTTAATATAGAATAAATTGTCTAAAAGGATCAGTGAGAGCAGGATTATCGATGAGTTGAAGAGTGAGCTTGCTGACTTTTTATTTTAAAACTAAGTCAGGGAAGAGGTATGGGGATAAGGTAGGAAATCAGATAAGAAAAACAAAGGATGCAGGCATATTGGCCTTAAGTAGTCTTTTTCTGTTTTTGAGATTTCTTATGTTCTTTTGCTCTGAGCCAAGATCAATTGAGATTAATCAGTTGTATAGAAAGCATTGTGATCGCATTGCAGGCTTTTAAAGTTTAAATTTGTTTATTGAGCACAATTTGGTTAGCATCAGGTGCTGAAGTTATAGACACCAACACTAGCATAGAAATTACTTTATTTAGCTCCCAGTTGTAAGTTTCTATAGCAACTGGGTCCTATACCAGAAAGCTGAGATTCTAGAGCTCAAATGATTCAGTCAAAGATGGCAATATTATATTTGGGGGACACTTGCTCCCTTTTTTCCATTTTATTCCCCTCTTTTTTTGTGGGAAGTTTCTTCAGTGTGACTCCATCTGCTTAGTCATACTTTTAATTACACCTTTGCCCTGAACTTTCTCCCCTTGACAGCAGTATAAAGTGTCTATTTCAGTTGTGTTTCGATTTCCATTGACTAGTTAGCATGTTGAGGCAGAGGAGTGGATGTGATCTGTTTTAAATACAGTTAAAAATTTCAAAAAGTGAGGAAAGTGTTCACGGTGCCAAAGTTAGTTAGCCACCCAAGGCAAAAATTAGGATGTTAATTCAAAAAGGAAACCTAACCTAATTTCTGCATTATGCTTTCATTCTGTTCGTAAATGTAATGTCATGATCCTTTTAAGCATGTGGAATATCCCTTATAAAGTTTTCTTTGTTTAATTTTTAAATAAACATATACTTGAAACAAAATTGATTTTATTTTTGTGTTTTACAAATGAATGCTTTTATTGTAACAAATAGGGATTTTCTGGACAGCCTTGTTATGGTTGAAGTAATATTTTATGATGGTAGTTAGGCCAATACCATAGAAAGGCTTAGGAAAAATAATTACACCTGGGTTCCAGTTGAGAGGATAATCATACATTAAAAAAATAAATAAACATAGTAGCATTCTTTCTGTCCATGTTTTTGAGAGGTTTTGATGCAAAGACAGACAGACACACACACACACACACACACACACACACACACATACACACAAACACACACACTGAGGGAGGGAGGGAGAGAGAAATAAACTTTAGATAAAACAAACCCACACAGGAAATACATGTTTTAAATAATGTCATAGTTTTGTTCATAAGAACTGCCTTTCAATATTTGAAATAATCCCAACCTGGTTTAAAGTCTAGTTAGCAAAAGAATGCTTACCATATATTAGTTTGGAGAGTAACAAGAATATACTGTAAAAGCAAAAATTCTATGTGTGCCCTGATAAAACAAAACAAAACAAAAGATTTCCATTTAACGTTCACACTTATTGCTTACTTGGGGCCTATTAACATTTGGAAAATACAAATTCTAAAAGGCAGCTGCTAGTGATAGGCCAATTATAATTTCACAATTCAAAGAGAAAATCTTATTTGACTCTAAAATTCTGTACTTGTCTTCCCCTTTCATGAATGATCACACAGCCAAAACATAGCGTGTGTGAGAGGAAGGCTAAAACGGGTTTGCTTCCTGATCGTCTGCAGAAGAGCGTCACCTCAGATGACCTTGGCTCTCTTTGCACTAAAAACGGAAGCTTCTTCTTTTAATTTTACAACAGATTTAATTATGATAAAATCAATTGTATGAGTAAAATAGATTGTGATTATCTCTGTTTGTTCCCTGTTTTTATGAGGAAATTTGGAATGTCACTAGACTTGTAGAGTGTTTATGCCATTTCTATTATATCACAATACATCCAAAAGTCATGTGAGACCCATTGTTGATCTCCCAGACAAGTAGTTTCCAGAGCTCTGTTAAAACTCTGAGAAAAAAAATTTGGTGAATAAAGAGCAGTTATTAGCCTATATTTACACTTGTGAATATAAGAGTTTGGAACTTTTACAAAATGGATTCTATGATGGATCACCGACTTTATTTTCCTTTTCAAATCCATCCATGATAAATTCTTTTCTTTAGGTAACCAATAATAATATTGTTTCATTTAAAACATATTGGTTGCCTAATGCAGTAACTTGATTAAAAATGTTAATCAAGTTAAATGTTAAGTCAAAATAATATTACATAGAATATAGACCTTGGAAACAGCAAGTCAGATTTCTCAGTATTTTACTGCAGAAATGAAAATAGCAAGTATTGGAGTAGATAAATAATTCATACAATTTGGTTCTGTTAGCTAAATCAAAGTAGGCTTATTTTAACATATATATTTTTGTCAGAGATCAGTTTTTATAATCACCAATCATAACTGATTCCCATTAAATCTTTGTTGGTAGCATCAACAAAAATAAATCCAAATCAAAAGATTAGACTGTCAAAAGATTTTTTGTATGTGTTATGTACAAAAAGAGTTAAAATAGCAGACCTGAGGCTACTGTCTTCAGAGGACTTGTTTGCAAGCTTGACCGTTGGCTGGGTTCTGAGAACTTGGCTTCTGAAACATTCCCTAACTGATATGGTAATTTTTCTGGGCCTAGGCTGTTTGTGCAAACAGTGTAATTTAGTGTGAAATCTGCTTTCCTTCTGTGAGTCTGATATTTCCATATTTGTTAGGCAGAGAATGACTATGTGATAAGTAGACACTGAAACCTCTAAACTCTGAGTTTAAAATGGGCATGACTTAGACATGTTCTTGATGCTTTTTTTTCCCTAAAAGGAGAATGTGCTGTGTGTGACCTCTCACACAAGGTAGTGGGGAGAAGATATAGGGATTTCCATTGATTTCTTCTGTCTTTACATTATGTCTTTTTCTCTTTCTGATCTGTGATCTTTATTATGTCTTCGTAATAAATATTAGCCATTAGTACAACTGTCAGGCATGAGAAAGCGTCTGCGTTGAGTGAATGGAGGTTTTGGTCCTGGCATTCCCCATGAAATTTATGTGGGGATCCACGATGGGGATAAAGACAGCCAGAAGGAAAGTGGCAAGCACAAAGTTCATTGAAGCGAAAGTACACTCTCAAGGTGGGGGAGCAGGCAGGTTCCCGGAGCGCCTAGGTTGTTTTGGAATTGGATATGATTGGGTTATCTCTGGGCTGGGAGGAGCTGGGAGGAACTGTGGGGTGGTCTCTAATAGAGGCTGCTTCCAATCATTTGGAGGACTCCTCCCACAGGTTGTAAGGGGAAGTTTTTGATGGCAGCCTTTGTCAATGGGGGACGCGATGCAAATTAATTATAGTAAGTTTAGGGGTTACCTTGGGGGCAGAGGTGGAAGAAGAGAGTGCATGTTCTGCACCTGTGGCTTTTGGTCTGTCAGGCCCAAGGTCTTGGAAGCCATAAGGTTAGAATGTTGAACCCCCAGGCTTATAATATGTAGCTTATTAATTACTGTTTTTCCCTCCCACTTGTGTCTCTATCATTACCCTTCAAGGCTTGGGACTCTGCCTCTGTGCCTTTCTTCCACTGCTCATATCTAGCTTTAACCTAACACAACTATATGCCTGAGTCCTCTGAGTCTTTCTGGCAAATCATTAAATATGTGTGTGATCTTTGGGGACCCCAGGGACAGATTAATACTCTGGCTGAGTTCATCATTGTTGGAGATGAAAACAAAACCCAAACTGAGCCATTACATGAATTGGATATTCAGAAATAAATATCTGAAGAGTAAATCTACATTTCTGCAGATGTGCTGTGACAAATGTGCTTTGTCATTAAATGTGCTTCTCATTAAAATGCTCATAAAGACTCACAATAATACAAAAGCTGGTGTCAGCTTTGTAAACAAAATTTTAAAAAAAGAGAGAGAGATTCCCTGGCAAGGTTTGGTATAATTTACATCAAGTGCACTATTGTCATTTTTGCTGTAAGTGTATGTATTAAATTCTGGTGGAATTTGAGTTTCTGTTTTGGTGACTTTCTATCCAAAGCAGAAAGTCATACAGGAGACTCTAGAATAACGGTGAGTGAATAGTAAATGTGATATGCAGAAAGGCTCAAGGAGACTTGACCTCTCTAAAGCTCGGTGCTATATGAAAGTAAAATTAAAACCACCCTTAAAGGTTTATAAACGTGAGCTTACCCTCATGCTAGTGTGAGGGCCAAATTCACAAAATGGTGTGATCTAAAATGACTTAGCAAATAATTTAATTTAAAGTGATGCTGGGTTGTTAGTGGCCATGGTGTTTGGCAAAGGCAAGTACAAGTCCTTCTCCAGAGTTGCATTTTCAAGTCAGGCCATGTTCCATTTTCAAGCCAGTTCCATTTTCAAGCCAGGCCATGAAGAAGTCCCATTGCTTGATTTCCAAAAAATTGAGATTATAAAAAACTATAAGACACATACAAAACAAAACAAACAAAAACCATGAGTAAGGGTCAGCAGAAAAAACAGACCATAAAAATAGTAAAAAACAGTTGGATATGCCTGACCTGCAATAATTATCCACAAAAAGTTCTCCGGACAATAGTGGTTTAATGGGAAACTTCTTTCAAATGATTAAGGGGATAGATAATTCTCAAACTATGTTACCTTATCTAGACATTGGAGGGGAAAAAGAGATTTCTAATTAATTTTGTATGTACGTATTTTGTATAATTCCCATATGAAAGTTTGACAAAGCACAGAAATAGAAATTGTAGACCATCCAACTTTTAATTGTGGATATAAATATCCTTAACCAAATACCAGAAAAATGAATTAAAAGTTAGATTTTTAAGGAAACAAAATAAAAACTTACTGGAACTACATCAAGATAAAAAGCTTTTGCACAGGGAAGGAAACAATTAACAAAACTAAAAGGCTACTGACAGAATGGGAGAAGATATTTGCAAATGACTTACCTGATAAAGAATTAATATCCAAAATCTATAAAAAACTTATAAAACTCAACATCCCCCAAACTAAATAATCCAATTAAAAATGGATAAAAACATGAATAGACATTTTCCCACAGAAGATATACAGATGACCAACAGACACATGAAAAGATACTCATCACTTATCATCAGGGAAATGCAAATCAAAACTACAATGAGAGTTCACCTCACACCTGTCAGAATGGCTAAAATCAACAACACAAGAAACAACAGGTGTTGGTGAGGATGTGGAGAAAGGGGAGCCCTCTTACACTGCTGTTGGGAATGCAAAGTGGTGCAGCCACTCCAGAAAATAGTATGGAGGTTCCTGAGAAAGTTAAAAATAGAACTACTCTACAGTCCAGCAATTGTACTACTAGGTATTTACCCAAAGGATACAACAATCCTAATTCAAAGGGATATATGTGCCTTAAAGTTTATAGCAGCATTATCTACAATGGCCAAATTATGGAAACAGCTCAAGTGTCCATCAATCGATGAATGGATAAAGAAGAGGTGATACACACACACACACACACATACACACACACATATATACACATACATATACACACAATAGGATATTAACTATAAAAAAAGAATGGAATCTTATACTTGCAATGACATAGATGGAGCTAGAGAATACAATGCTAAGTGAAATAAGTCAGTCAGAGAAAGACAAATACCATATGTTGTCATTCACATGTGGAACTTAAGAAACAAAACAAACGTGCAAAGGAGAAAAAAAGAGAGACAAATCAACAAACAGACTCATAACTATAGAGAACAAAGGATGGTTACCAGAAAGGAGATGGGTGGGTATATGGGTTAAAAAGGTGATGGGGATTAAGGAGTCACTTGTGATGAACATCAGGTGATTTATAGCAGTGTTGAATCACTATATTGTATACCTGAAACTAATATTACACTGGATGTTAAATAACTGGAATTTAAATAAAAACTTTAAAAAAGTTAGATTTTTAATTTTTTTAAGTTTATTTATTTATTTTTGATGGAGAGAGAGAGAGCGCACACACAAGCATGGGTGAGGGAGGGCCAGAGAGAGAGAGGGAGAGAGAGAATCCCAAGCCAGCTCTGTACTGTTAACACACTGTTAGCACAGAGCCTGATGTGGGGCTTGAATTTATGAACTGTGAGAATATAATCTCAGCTGAAATCAAGACTTGGACACTTAACTGACCGAATCACCTAGGAGCCCCTAAAAAGGTAAAATTTTAAAATCATATAAAATACTAAAATAAAGATTATTCAAGTAATAGAATGCTGATTTATTTTAGGAAATCTATGAAGGTAAGTCTTCATTACATATGTACTTCCAATAAAAAATAATCCACATGGTTATCTAGTGAGCCTTGAAAAACAATTCAATAAATGAAGTCCTACCACAATTCAGCCAAAATCTCTTAGTAACCAAAGAGAGAAATATATTTCCTTATCATGATAAGAAATGGTATTTCTCCTAAATGAACAACAACAAAAAATAAATTCCTGCTGGACCATATTATTCAACAATATTGTGAAGTGTGTATCAATATTATCCCCAAACTGGGAATAAAAGTAGCTAAGGCACAATTAGCTTGACAATTTCACATGGCTGTTGAGAGGGGGAGTCAGGATTTGAATGAAGCAGTGACATTTCAGAATCAATGCTAATAACTACCCCGTTCAGGAGATCAGATTCAGAATGTTAAATTTGAGTTGATTATTATATATGAAGCTAGTGCTATGCGATTGGATGTAGGAGTCCAGAGTTCAGGAAGAAAGTCTGAACTAGAGAAAAAGCTTGGGAATTATTAGAGCACAGATGTAATTTACAACCATGAAAAACAATGAGGTCACCAAAAAGACGAAGACGAAGAATAAGAAGAAGAAGAAGAAGAAGAAAAAGAAATAATCTAGGAAATTCATTATTCAGAGGTGAGCAAGCCTAGAATGAACAAATAAATGAGACTGAGAAGAAACCACCTGAAAGGAGATGATTCATAGAAACCAAATGAATAAAGTATTCCAAGGAAAAAGAAGTAATCTGTGTCCAGTTCTGCTAATAGGTCATATAAATGTGACCTGAATTAATTAACGGATTTAGCAACCTGAAATTGAGGATTCATTGAGAAGGTAATACCTGGTCTCAGAAAAAGGGATCACAGAACATACTGAGATTATAGAAGATTTTGTTGTTGATAGATGTAGAGTTCCAGAAGGGGCAATGGGAAGGTTATAAATGGAGGAGTGGTAGGAACTTGGAAGAGAATAGAGGATGTATGGAGCCACATGGAAAATAGAAGGAAGGAAATACAGGGTGGGGGTGATGGTGACCTGGGAATCTCCTTTTGTGGAAATAGAAAAAGGAAAAAAAGGACATAGTGGGACTCCTATTGGCTGTCTCAAGGCAAGCAAGGAGGTCATGAGGGAGGAAGAGGCAGTCGAGGAGGGTGACCAAGAACCCTGTTCTACTTCTATAGAAGGTAGTATGGAAGTCAGGCTAGAGGTGGTCTTATTCTGAAGGCCTATAACTCTTTGAACTGGCAGGTGAAGGCTGGTAGATCTAAGGAGTGTTTAAATGTTAAGGGTTCACTCAACACCTGTTGGAGGTTAATAATGATCTTGAAGCATGAGAGGCTTGCTGTTGACTCCTGTAATCTTAGGATATGATACTAAGGGACAAAAAAGCAGAATGTAAAACAAGATTTTAAACTTGACTCCTCTTCTATTTCTAAAATTGAGGACATACACATACAAATCCATGTTCACTGAAAAATAGAATAGGAATGTAGACATCAAAATATTAAAAATTATATTTCTGATGTGAGATTATAGGTGATGTTTACACTCTTATTCACTGTCTCTTATATTTCCTAAAGTAAGCACCCATAATCAGAAGAAAGCCTTTTATATCAGAAAAAAAAGTTATTTAAAATGAACACATTTCTGGTTATAAGGTCCTGCATTTAGTAAATGCTTGCTGAACTGGTGATTATTTTGAATATTTGTAATGGGTGTTGTTGCTTAATTCTGAGAAGCCAGAATTCTCACTAGCAATGATAACTTTTAAATAATTAAAAAATAAAATGTTACTAATAACAAAGAAAGGGTGTTCTCACAGCCGATTTTCAGTTAAAGTGTTAGAATATGTAATTTAACCACAAGAGAGTAATTTTATATTTACTTGAGTGGTTTAAATAATTACCTGGAGACAAGGCAGGTATTCCTCTGCCAGAATACTATTAGAAAACAGTGAGGATGATTTAAGGAAAGTCCACAAGTCTGTGTTGGGGAATTTAAATCAGCATTTCAATAATTGAGAAGGATTTAATGTAAAACAGAGAGCCTTTCTGAAATAAGCAATCAAAATAATTCATTAAACCAGTAATTACTGGTAGGCTTGGGTTTTGCTCTACTTGATATGTAAACAAGATTGGTAAATATTGTTGGAATGACACCTCACCTCGGGTAGTTTAACTTTCTTTATTGCTGAGGGGAAAAAGTGGTTCATTATCACCCTGAATCTTCTTTCCGCTCTCCCCACCCCCATCCCCTGCCCCAGTATCCAAACGGGAGAATTCAACCAAATAAAGAATTCCCAAGACCATAAATGTGAATCAAGTTATTATTTTTAGTCTACCATATAAACAGGACCAACTAAACTTGCTGAACAGGATCAATTTTTGAAAGTATCAAAGATGAGTCAAATGGAATTTACAGTTGCTATAGGTTCACATGACTTAGTGCATTTAAGAACACAATTTTTATGGAATACAGGGAATGAACAAATGGATGTCATATTTGCTTCTCCATCTTTCACTCCTTTTACCTGCTCCTCCTTCTGTGCCACATGTTCCCAATTAGTGTTTTCCTTAACAAAAGTAAAATCTGTATTTTATGAAAGAAAGGAATTTCCTATTACGTATGCTTTTGACCTTACTTTCCTCCCTTCTTGGGAAGTTTTTGAATCTCCTTTTGCCTGCGTCATTTTTTAAGATTCACTTTTTTCTTTTGTGAGGTTGTACTTATCTGAGATAGTAATCACTCTAACTTTTATACGTACTCTATGTTGTGTGTTGTGTGTGTGTGTGTGTGTGTGTGCGTGTAATTTGCTTTCTACCCCATGAGATATTCAAGGACAGGAAGTATCATTGACATGTTTTGTGTCTAGATAAAGTTGGAGACTAGAAGCAGGTTTGGAAGAGTTAGAAGACTGTGGGACATATCGCTTTGATAATCTACTACTACTACTAGTTATGAAATGAATGACACCTAAGTTTTGGAGATCTGACAGTAGAAGTTTGGGTCCCTTAGAATCTAAGCAAAGCCTTTGCAAGAAAAGTGACACCCATTGAAATGTTATAGATGTATGCTATGGCACTTTTTCCCATTTTCTTTTATTTATTATTTCCCCCTCGGGAGCCTGACTGAATTACAGTTTGATATTCTGAACACTATGATATTGCCTCATATACTCATTAATATGTATCATGTTTGAGGTTTTAGGTATTATCTGTCAAGAGTTTGGATGAGGTTTCTCTTTGAGATCTGAGACCTAAGGTCCCAAGATCAAGGTAAAATAACCAAACTGATTCTAAATCACATGATTTCAAGTAATATCAGACTTACAAAGCACTAGGATGGATTAGACCACATTTCACTTTGACTTAGGGTTTGAGCAGGAAGCTGGAACTCTGAGCAAGTGTCCGTAATATGGATTTCTAATCTAAAGAAAGGAAACACAAGAATGTGAGTTCAGGGCTTGAATCAAGATAGAGAAGTCGTTTCTAGTGGGAAAATCAGATGGAAAGAGGTTGAAAGTAAGAGTATAGATATTCAGTTATTTGGGTAAAGCAATTGGCTTGGTTTTAAGGGCAAGAATCAGGAAGGGGAACATAAACTCAGGAATCTAAAGAAAAAGGGAGCACATTTTAGGAGTTCAATGGCAGGAGCACAACTACTGGGAAATGGTTCAGCTAAAAAATAAATATTAAAGTGTGCATGACCCTTGGCTTGGGGGAGTGACTAGGACCACAAGTTAGGAATAAATAGAGCATAGGGAGGATATTAGGAAGAGCTGGGAAATGCAGTATGAAGGGAGTGACACCTATGAGTTTATTTACTAATTACTAGAAATGAAAGAGATATGCATAATGTTTAATAAAGCTTTGGGTCAACAAGATGATCGCAACATAGATACTTTTAATTTCAGATTTATGGTCAGAGGACTCCTGGGGCATTGCTTCCTCTAGATATGACTCACATTGAAGATATGTCAATAATCACCATTTTCATTTCAATATCATGACTTGGGCTAAGATTATCCAGGTAGGCAGATATCTTCAGCTACAGGATAGTACTGTAAAATCTTCCTAGTTCTCTAAGAAGCTTATGCTAATAGAAATAAATTCATAAGCAATCATCTGGAATCTTCCTTTCAATCCATCTTTTAGGACTTGTACAATAAAGTAGATTAGGAGTAATAACAAAAACTATCCCTTTTCTTCATGTAAAAATTGTGAGATCTCTGGTTAAAACTCTCCATCCTGTTAAAATTAAAATTTCATGTTACGACAATTACTTTCCCTACATGAGAGGAAAGATAAGCAGTCACTGTATTTATACTGATGGTGTCATAATTTATCCATATAACAAACAATGAGTTGTCTCCTCAGGTGTAGATAAAAGCATTGATAGGACCTGCTCCTTTCCTCAGGTTGCTCACAGACTAGTGAGAGAATCATGTAAGAGGAAATAATTACAGTCTATAGAGGGTAAGTACAAACAAAAAAAGGCATGCGAGTTCTATCACAGGCTAGATGAGGAGTACTTCTGAGATGAATCTTAAATAATGAGGGGCCTATAATTAAATGAAATCAGGGAACGACCCCAGCATGAGCAAGGCAGTAAGGTAAGCCACCATGGTGTGAGCAGAGAAGTGGAAGCAGCTTGGTGTGGCTAGACTATCAAATACAAAGCATTTGTTGTGGAAAATGAGGCTGTGAGACTGAGCAGAATTATGGAGCCAGATCATGCAGATACATATATCCCCTGTCAAGAATCTAGGTTTTATCCTGAACTGGATAAAAATAAAAATATGTTTAAGAAATAGGGAGTGTCTTAAGAGAAAGCTCTGGGTAATGGATTTAATATTTGACAGGAAGCATCCTGGAGGAAGGACCATCCATCAATTAGGATTCATGATGAAGTTATCTGGTCTCTAGAGCATTAGGGTCTAAATCATGGATGAAAACCCTGGCTGCACATTAGAATCACCTGGGAGCCTTGAAAACTATTGATACCTGGGTTCCATCCCAAGCAATGCTGCTGTAATTGAACTGGGGGTGATGCCTAGGGATCAGAATCTTTAAAATTTTCCCCAAGTGATGCTAATGTGTACCCCAGACAACAGTTTTGGGGATTAGGAAGAGGAGATGAGTTCAAGCTAAATAGAAAAGGTAAAATGTAGTGATTATTTGTATACGTGGGATAAGAATAATATCAGTATTAAGAATGGTTCTCTTGGGGCGCCTGGGTGGCTCAGTCGGTTAAGCGTCGGACTTCAGCTCAGGTCACCATCTCGCGGTCCCTGAGTTCGAGCCCCCAGTCGGTCTCTGGGCTGATGGCTCAGAGCCTGGAGCCTGCTTCCGGTTCTGTGTCTCCCTCTCTCTGCCCCTCCCCCGTTCATGCTCTGTCTCTCTCTGTCTCAAAAATAAATAAACGTTAAAGAAAAATTAAAAAAAAATGGTTCTCTTTCTTGGCTTTTGAGTTGATGGTAGCACTGTAAACTCTGCTAGATAAAGCAGGTGAAAGAAAAAGTTTGAAGGAAATACGAGAAGATAAGTTTTGAATGTGTACAGTTTGGAGTATCAAGGAAATCTAGAACACAAAGCTTAAACTTGAAGAAGACTAGTGTGGAGTTATTTATGTCGTGTCTTCAAATTCATTAGACTCTGCCTCATACAACCAATTTGTGAGGTATGTAGGACAAATAAGTTTACATGATAGTAAGCTTTATTTTTTAGAGCAGTTTTAGGTTCACTGCAAAGTTGAGAAGAAAACTACACAGGGTTCTTATATAGTCCTGTCCCCACGCACACACAACTCCCCCACTACTGACATCCCTCACCAAAGTGGGACACGTGCTTCTCATTCTAGGCAGTCCTATGCTTCTCATCCATTCCTGTTAGCAGAACATACATACTCTGATTGTATTAATTTTACATATACTTTAAAAAATGTTCTGCAACTAAATGACAGTTGGAAACCACTAATTTAAAGAATTCTAAAGTTCCTCAATTGGACTTTTCACCTGATAACCTTTTCAATTCATTGCGTATAATCTCATCCAAAGTCCATCGCTTATATCGGGGTTCACTCTAGTCTTCTTACATTCCATGATTTTTGACAAATGTATAGTGACATATATCCACCATCGTAGTATCATACAGAATAGTTTCACTGCCCTAAAAAAAATTTGCTGTGTTCTGCTTGGTCAGCCTTCCCACACCCCAACCTCTGGCAATCATTTATCTTTTTACTATCTCCCTACTTTTCCTTTTCCAGAATGTCACATAGTTGGAGTCACATAGAATATAGCCTTTTCAGATTGTCTTCTTTCACTTAGCAACATGCATTTAAGTTTCTTTTATGTTTTTAATGGCTTCATAGCTCCTTTATTTTTTTTAATGCTATATAATATTCTGTTGTCTGGATATAGTTTATTTATCCATTTGCCTACTGAAGGACATCTTGGTTGCTTCCAAGATTTGGCAATAATGAATAAAGCTGCTATAAACATCTGTGTGCAGGCTTTTGTGTGAAATAACTTTTCAACTCAGTTGGGTAAATACCAAGGAGTGTGATTGCTGGATCATAGTAAGAATATATTTAATTTTGTAAGAAACTGCCAAACTACCTTCCAAAATGGCTGTACCATTTCACATTCCCACTAGCAAAGAATGAGAGTTCCTATTGCTCTGCATCTTTGTCAGCATTAAATCTTGTCAGTATTCTGGATTTTGGCCATTGTAATGAATTTGTAATGGTATCTTATTATTTTAAGTTTCATTTCCCTGATGCCATATGATGTGCAACATTTTTTCATATGTTTATTTGCCATCTGTATAACTTCTTTAATGAGATGTCTGTGAAATTCTTTGGCCCATTTGTTTAATGTTTATCTATTTTTGAAAGAGCACAAGTGAGGGAGTGGCAGAGAGAGAAAGGGACAGAGGATCCAAAGCAGGCTCTGTGCTGACAGCTGTGAGACCGATGTGGGGCTTGAACTCATGAACCTGAGCTGAAGTCAGATGCTCAACCAACTCAGCCATCCATGTGTCCCTCTTAGGCCCATCTTTAGTCAGATTAAAAAAAAATTTCTTATTATTGGATTTTAAGAGTTCTTTGCATATTTTACATAACAATCCTTCATCAGATGTGTCTTCTGCAATTTATTTTTCAGTCTGTGGCTTGTCTTTTTCTTCTATAATAATACTTTTTAAAACAAATAAAACACACTCTAAATAGCACCTTCCGCTCCTGCTCCTCTTCGTGTTTTTTCCTCTCCTAGCATATGTATCTTTACCTGCACATTTCCTGTGGAGGATAATGCAGTCAAATTCCGCACATTATCAATGGTAATCAGTAAATAAACATGATAATCATAACGGAATGCTGTGGGAATATTTATGAGTATTATTAATAGGAATTTAGGTAAGTCAGTAACTATAACAAAATGTGTCATTGCCGTCTTGTTTGCTAATGTTAATTATCCAGCAGAGAATAAGAAAGAGCACAACACAGCTCTAATGCTGAAGAGATTGTTGTAACGTTGTGACCTCACATATCATTTGGTTGTAAAAAACTGAAGGGATCAAACAGAGATGTTTTATGGGATATCCTGAAAAGCTAAAAAAGTATTCCAGGAAAAAGAAACAATAAACAGACATTCTGGTAAGTCACCATTATCTTCCTCAACCTATGTGGACACTCTTCTAGTTCCAAATGAAGAAAAATAAGTTTTAGCCTAGACTGGACTGCTCATGATGTTGGAAAGCACACAAAAACATGGCACTTATTGGAGAGTTATAAATCATCCCAGCTGAGGAAACTAAATTATCACAAATCAAAATGCAGTTTAGGAACAAAGTGCTCCAGAGAGTAGGATGCAACTGATATTTCTTTGGTATTGATGTGTTTGGAATTTGTGGTGAAAAATAATGGAAGCCATAGTAAGAAATACTAATTTAAACAGTGGTTTGTGAACTATTCCACAGGGCTTCAGAGTTTTAAGGAGGTACATGAAAGTCATTAAGCACAGAAAAGGAAGGGTTTGATAAAGTAGTCCTATGCTTCTCACCCATTCCTGTTAGCAGAAAATACATACTCTGATTATATTAATTTTACATATACTTTAAGAAGTGTTCTGCAACTAAATGACAATTGGAAACCACTAATTTAAAGAATTCTGAAGTTTCTCAATTGGACTTTTCACCTGATGACCTTTTAAATTAATTGCTTATAATCACCATTAATCATTCTGAAATCAAATCTCAGCATTATTGAAGAGAATAAATTAGAACTACCATTTCAATCACAACTTACATTTTTCTTCTTCAGCTGCTCAAAAGTAAATTCCATATAATGTACATACACTTGTATAGTTGGAAAATAATTGTTTTTTCAAAAGCAATTTATTAACATTTCAGGTAGGTGTGGTGCAATTTTGAGTTAGTCATTTTTAATCCCATAGAGCTTTCATTATAATACATACTTGGTACTTTATTTGTATGAGTTCCTTGCTACAAGAATTATCACTCAGTTATCTTGTCAATAAATATTAGACTCAGCCACCTGTCAAAATATGTGATCTCAAATAATATTAAACTAACTATTAAAATCTAGGGTGTTTTGGAGAGCTTGTTATTATAATAGTAATTTTTCCAACTTCAGTAAATGTTAAGTCATTATGATCTAACTGGATTAGCTAAATAAGAAGCAGTTCTTTGATCTTGAGAATGTGTTTTCCTTTTTCTGTGATTGAATATATTCTTTTAACATATAAAGATCAATGATTTAGGTCCTGGTTCATTCCAGAAAGATCAGTTTTTAAAATACTGGCTCATGATATACTAGCTATTATTCATTTGGAAATTAGATGGAGATTTTTTTCAGAATGGAGATTATATTTTGCTAGTGATGAGACATCTTGTGTCTATGATCCAGGTGAATGTTTTCTTTTCTTTTTTTTTTTTTAATTTTTTTTTTCAATGTTTATTTATTTTTGGGACAGAGAGAGACAGAGCATGAACGGGGAAGGGGCAGAGAGAGAGGGAGACACAGAATCGGAAACAGGCTCCAGGCTCTGAGCCATCAGCCCAGAGCCTGACGCGGGGCTCGAACTCACGGACCGCAAGATCGTGACCTGGCTGAAGTCGGATGCTTAAACGACTGCGCCACCCAGGCGCCCCCAGGTGAATGTTTTCTTATATAAAGCTTATATAAACCAAAGAAATTGAACTTGTAAGTAATATGACTGTGGGTGTTCATGAAAGAAGAGGACAGGCATTGGGGTGGTCTCAAATATTTCATCCAGGTTGGTTTAGATTCAGGAGAATTATCCACATTATACTATAGAACAAACCTGTTTAGATACTTGAGTATTCATGATAGCCATTCTCTCTGAGACAAAGCTGGTTAGCTGGACTAATTTTAATATATAGCCTATTATTAATTTCCATATAGGCTGTGGCTTTTCTGTTTTGAAATAGGGATAAAACCTCAGACACAATGTAAAAGAGCTGAGTTGATTATAGTTTTCCAGGAAACTTAAGTGTGTTTGGTCTCTTTGATTGGATTGCATAGATTGCTTTGGATGTTTGGATAGGTTACTACCATAGATGGCCACATCCATTAACGTAGTTTGGGTTATCTTCCAAGTTTGTAATACTCTTGCCCCTATGCCACAAGTAACTCATGGTAGCCATATAATGGCACATGATGTTGCCTCTCAGGCATTGATGATTGGATTGAATTGGACATGGCACAATTGATGCCAAATAGATTTTGTTTTGGGTATTTTGGAATTGGAATAAGAAAGCAAGTGACTTCTGCTTACAGACAACATTTCACAGGTAAAATCAGGAGCTGTAATCTGTCCATAATATTCTATATGGATAAAGAACCAGAAAGAAGAAGAATGCAGCTAGGCAAAGAGAAGCATCATTGATAAAAATAAAAATTCCTAATAGTTTACATATCTCAGTTCTAGTCAATATAGGTTCCATATGACTGCTTCTCTCCATTTCATCATAGTATAGTTCTCTCTCTCTCTCTCTCTCTCTTTCTCTCTCTCTTTTTTTTCCTTAAGGAAGCATGAGTTGTTTCTATCACTTACAATGAAGATATCCCACTCAATAAAGATTGAATTCATTAATGAGGACAACAAATATGAAGACACTTGTAAGTAACATGGTGTGTGTTCAACATAATTAAATCTAATATTAAAATGTTATGATCTTTACAACTTTCAGTTTCAGTGGGTAACCTTTATTTGACTTTGTCTTCAAATTCTGGGAATCCTTTACTCTAGCCACTCAAGCACTTTCTACGATATTTAAGACATACTTCAAATCTAAGATTACATGAAATCATTTGCTTTATTTCGTAAGACAAAATATTGAGACATTATCTTTGAAGAAACACAGTAATAAGTCATAGTTACATCTAATGAGTTGTTATTGAATTTTTACAGGCAAATTAAAGATCTCCTTTTATGCAGCTAGAAATGCTGATCTTACCCATTATGTTAGCTTGCCATTGATATCTTATCTTATTGACAAAAATGTAAAAGTGAGAAGCATTATGTCAGTTCTGTGTTGAACTACTGAATGTGTAAAATGTAAAAGAAGTAGACATTGTTGGCTAGGAATAATGTTTATTATTTTTTTTTATTCCTGCAAAAGGCTGCTTAAACATTTGAAATGTGTATAAAACCTTGTTATTCTTTGATTTGTATCCTCATGGCCTATTCCTCTCAGGAACTGTCAGTTTCTTGTGTGTGTGCATGCAATATATTTAATTTCTTATTTTATTTTTTTTAATTCATATAAAGTGGAGAAAATAGGTTTGGATCTATTTGATCAATTCCTTCAGGTGCTAGTCTTCTTTAATTGCAGTATTGATTGCAGCAGGTGTAATGGGACCTGTGACTTCATATGACACCATGTCAGCCTTCAGAGGAAACAAAAGCTTTGGAAGAAAGTGGTTCAGGTTACTATTTATCTCATGACCCTATGAAAGTTGACATGTGTCATTAATAGTGACATGCCAAAGATTCAGATTTCTTTGGCATAGCCTCTGCAAGTTAAGACTATTCTCTGAATCTTTATAGTTTTGAAATCTTTCCATGTACATTTCCCATGAGAATTTTAGTATTTCTTGAGTTCAGCAAGGTCAGATGAAAAGCAATTTCCCCCCCTTTCTTCTGGTTTCTGGTTGACTTTTTTGTTTTAGATAACAACCGGTGGAAGAATTGTGAAATTCTAAGAGCTCATAATTTAGTAAGGGAAATAAGCAATGGATACAAATAGTGGCAACCCAAGATGGTCTATTAGTGGCATATCTGAGACTAAGGCAGTTGGGAAAAGCCATTTCGGAAAGTGGACACGGGAGGCTGGTGGATCTGTCTCAGCCACTTTTTAGCTGTTTCCTCACTGGTGATTTGATTAATAAATATAATCTATATAAACTTCAGTTTCTTCATGTGAAAGATGGGACTAATAATAATATTCACTTAATTAGGCTGTTTGTCAGCAGAAAACAAGACAGTATATATCTCTAGATAATCATACGCACTCAAAAAAATGTACATGAAACATAATGCCTGCAGTAGAAGAAGAAGAAGTTACTTTTACCTAGAATATTCAGAGAAGAAGCCAAGAAAAAAAGAGAACATAACTATAAGGGGTGTAAGGTTTCAAAAACTGAGATGACGGGAAATGCCTAAGTGATGGTTATCAGAGGTGAAAATGTGACACATGACCACGGGAAAGTGAATAAACTAGTTTGAGAGATATATAATGCTTCCGTATTTCAATGCCTCTTAAACTTTTCAAACCAAAAGACTCCTAAGGGCACAGGAAAACATCTGTCCCTAGGGAAGGGAACACCACCAATACCTCTTCCAATGCTACCTAGTAACAAACATGTATGAATGTTTGCAATTGACTTTGCTCTATGCTTTACATTCACTGCCTCAGTTTATTGGCAAAATAACTCTTGGAGATTTCATGAGTCTTGTTGCATGAGAAAAGGAACATGAGGATCACAATTAATGAGTTAGTAGGTGATGGAACTGGGGACTCAGGAGTATGACTACAGGGCTCTCTTTCTAAACCACTGTATCCTGCCTCAGGAGACTTGATTCAGGGTGTCCAATTTTTTTGAAGTCTCTTGTTTTATTATTATTATATTTAAACCATGAAAATGTTGAATCCAATTCCATAATATATACATTTATTTTGATATAATGTTTTAAAATACTTTCTGTGCATATGTTTTCATCTATCTGTTCAGTGGGTTACACAGACTTGATTTCAGAAGCTCTGGCAATTTTCAAGTGTCTCTTTTCAAGGATATTAAGATATAACCTTGAAAGAGCTTCTACCAATTTTTAATTTGCTTGTTTGATGGTGCTTTTCACTATATAATTCCCAGCCAAGACTTTTGCTGCTTTGTTTGAAAAATGAAATAAAAAATCTAATGCTCTTTCTTCAACATTTGCTTGATTAATTTTAAATTTTTCTATATTTATAACTTTATGCAGTTATTAATTAAGGTTTTATGATAACAGAATAGCTTTGTATAAGACTTCCTTAAAGTTTTATGGTTTTTTTCAGTTGATGATTTATAATTAAATACTTGTCATGAGGAATCATGAATCTCCTCTGAAGAAAACTTGTAAATGGATTCCTAAACTTCAAATTTAGAGTCAAGTTTAGAGACATTGAAATATTTATTCTATGAAATTAATAAAGGATAATTTTAAAGGAGTTGTAAATATCTACATTACACAGGATTATATTCTAATTAAACTTATTAGCAGCATTATAGAAAAGTATTGTATTTTAGTTGCAAACAATTATATTAATCTATGTAATGTAGACTTACTATTCACAAATTATCTTCTGTTTGTACTTTAATGGTGAAGACCAAATACCAATTTGAATCAATTATGTTTAATATCTTGATTAGCAGCATATCTCTGGGAAAAAATAATAAAGTTTGCAAGATTTATAAAATTCAGACATACTTTAAAACCACAAATGCTTTCATTTCTTGAGAGCCAAAAATGAATGGAAATTAGGCTTAACGTATTAACTAAAAGCAAATAAACAAAACATATACCTAAATAACACTAATTTTGGTTCTAATTTAAGTAAGAACTTTAATATATGGAACTTTAACTCTTTAATTATGATATACCTAGGAAAGTGAATTATGATTAAATTCACATGCAACATTTCATAGTAAAGTTATAAGAAACAGGCCAGAAAAGAGAGACAAAAATGATTTAAAGAAATCATCATGCCTACAATACTGATTTTTTTCCTCTGGCATGTGGCCAAAACATTGTCTTTTCCAACAGAAATATAAGATTGATATTTTGGTTACAATTACATGGGAGATGTGTTTAAAGACAATACCCCAAAATATAATTGATTAATTGTTTTATTATTATTATTATTATTATATTTTTCATTTAAGACAAGGGAATACATAAGGTACCTGGGTGGCTCAGTTGGTTAAGCATCAGACTCTTGGTTTCAGCTCAGGTCATGATCTCACAGTTCCCGAGTTAAAGTCCCACATCAGGCTCTGTGCTGACAGTGTAGAGCCTGCTTGGGATTCTCTGTCTCCTATCTCTCTCTGCCCATAGCCCTCTTGTTCTCTGTCTCAAGCTAAATAAACTTTAAAAAAATTAAAAATGACAAGGAATACTTTATTCAAACCCATCAGAGAAACGGACAGCTTGGGTGTGAAAAAAAGCATTGTATTTTCAAGCATTGGTCAGTAATTGTATATGAGAGTATATACTGCTACATACAAATTAACTGATTAGAACACAACTTTTCAATGTTTAAAACAATAAACTTCCCTGCAAAAGCAGCACTTTTGGGACATTTTTAACTTCAGTATTTCTCTCCTTCTTCACCCTCTTCTTTAACAGAAGCCATACCGACCTTCTCATAATTCTCAAGAGCAGCCATGTTATCATGGGCCTCAGAAAACTCTCCATCCTCCATGCCCTTGCCTATATACCAGTAAACAAAGGCATACTTGTCATACATCACATCAAACTTGTGGTCCAGGTGAACCCAGGACTCAGCAATGGCTGTGGTGTTACTCAGCATGTACAGTTTGCTGTACTTCGGCCAGTTCTCCACCAGGTACCACAGTGGGAGGCTGGTAATTAATACCAACTTTGAAGCCAGTGGAGCACCAATCCATATACTAGATTATACAGTTGGTCTTGATGGTGGCAATGGCATCACTGACATCTTTTGGAATCATGTCACCACAGAACAGCAGGCAGCAAGCCATGTATTTACCATGGCAAGGGTCACATTTCATCATCTGGTTGGCTGGCTCAAATCATGCATTAGTGATCTTTGCTACAGAAAGTTGTTCATGGTAGGTTTTATCAGCAGAGGTGACAGGATCATGTGTGGCCAGAGGGAATTGGACATGGGGATAGGATATCAGATTGGTCTGGAATTCTGTCAGATCAACATTCAGGGCTCCATCAAATTTGAGGGAAAAAGTTATGGAGAACATAATTTGACCTGTTAACCTATTCAGGTTAGTTTAGGTTGGGTGTTCAATATCAACATTTGTATGACATGTATAGATTGCCTCATTAGCACAGAGTGCTCCAGGGTGGTATGGGTAGTGAGGATGGAGTTTTAGGGTTCAACTACAGCTGTGGAAACGTGGGGGGATGGGTAAATGGAGAACTCAATCCTGGACTTCTTGCCATAATTGACATAGAGATGTTCCATCAGCAGGTAGGTGAACCTGGAACCAATTTCCCCTCCAAAGCTGTGGAAAACCAAGAAGCCCTAAAGACCTGTACACTGGTCAACCAGTTTCCTAATTCAGTCCAAGACAAGGTTAATTATCTCCTTGCCAATGGTGTAGTGCCCTTGGGCATAGTTATTGGCAGCATCTTCCTTGTCTGTGATGAGCTTCTCAGGGTTGAAAAGCTGGCAGTAGGTGCCAGGTGAGAAGTCCATTAATGACCATGGGTTCCAAGTCTACAAACACTGCCCTGGGCACATGCTTACCAGCATCCATTTCACTGAGGAAAGTGTTGAAGGAGTCATTTCCTCCCCCAGGGGTCTTGTCATTTGGCATTTGACTATGGGGGTGGATAGGACTATTGGTGTTCCAAGCAATAGCGCTCCCAGACGGCATTGTCAGTATGGACACCAGCCTGGCCAACATGGATGGAGATGCATTCAAGCATCGTTGATCCTTTGCAGCTGTCAAGCAGATGGCAGAGAGGAAAACAGGAGGTTGTTGCTTCTTACAGTGGGACTCCTAGGCAGTCAATATAACAAAACCTGCCAGAATATAACTTATTAAATGAAATGTAAATTTTTTATTTTTAAATAATACTTTCTCTACGTGGAAAGAGTAAACAATCTGATGGACCAATAATTTCTGATAAGGTGATTTCAGTTCCATGAAATGCGAAGTGCTTTTTAAAAATGGTCTGCATCCTTGGGGCACCCAGGTGGCTCAGTTGGTTAAGCATCTGACTCTTGATTTCAGCTCAGGTAATGATCTCACAGTTCATGGCTTTGAGCCCCTCATCAGGCTCTGCACTAACAGTTCAGAGCCTGCTTGGGATTCTCTCTCTCCCTCTGTCTCTGCCCTCCCCCACTTGTACTCTCTCTCTCTCTCTCTCTCTCTCAAAATAAGTAAATAAATGTAATGCTTAAAAAATAATAAAAAAATAAAAATGGTCCACACCCTTGACGAGTTCAAGTTTAGCAACATATAAAAAATATAAGTAACTAAATTATATTATCATATTTATTACTGCCTACATATATAGTACAAGGGAATGAGTAGTGAAGCTTATTTGAGATCAGTAAGGCTTCACAGAGATGGAGCTTATATACGAATAAATGAAATATGATGAGATATTCATCTAATGAGTCTAACATGTGCAAACAACATGTGCAAGAGAATAGAGAAACAAAGTAATATGATGTATTCAGAGGATGTGAATTTGGCATTTCCAGAAGTTAAGAAGGGGAAGGGCTCGATGGATGGGTATGAGACTGCAGGGCAACTGTATCATAAGATGAGTCATAAGTTATATGATCCTGGGGGTTTTATTATGTAAATGAGAAAATATCTTAGAAAAGTTTCTATGTCAGCTATTCAAGATAGGATAGTTCACACTACTAGTGTAGAAGAGGAATTCACTAGTAGTGAGCCAGGAGACAGGAAACTTAAAAGGTTATTTTCACAGTTTGAATGATAAATTCAATAATACCTAACCTAAGAGAGAGGTGGTAAAGATGAAGTAGGACAGATTGAAAGCCATTTCAGTATGATTTAATGATTAAATTAATACATATATATAGTGAGAATGGGAGAGTCAAATTAACTTCCAGGAATGTGGCTTTGGGGAGAAAGAAGATAATAGATTCAATTTGGGCATGTTGAATTTGAAGTTCCCGTGGAGTACACAGGTTATATAAATTCAGTAGAAAATCATATATACAAGTTGTGACCTTGGAGAGAAGGACAGGGTCATAATAGTATATTGGTGGCTATCATATTCAAGGTCCCAAGAGGAAGCTTAGGACACATTCAATAATAATTAGAATAGTTTCATGAGGGTGCCTTTACAAAGAGATGGATTGCAAAAGGATGGGCAGGATAAAGGAAACCAAAAGGATATTGAAGGAAGATGTTACTAACAGCAATAACTATTACATCTTTTAGACCTAAATAGATGAGAGAAAGTAAATTATACCTAAAGCCAGATGTAAAGATATATAGGGTGAAAGTGGCCATCAAACAGTGCCCATCTGTTGAGGGGCACAGTCAGGCAGAGAGGAGATATCATAGGAGGGGAATACATAACCGGATCTGACTTTCTTCCTTCTCTCTAAACTTCTGCTGGTGATCTCCATTGGCCAAAGCTGGTCAAAGGAAGACATAGTGCATGGAAGCTCATTGATATAGGACCTAAAGGTCTGCTTCTTAGGGCACAGAGCAAAGTGAGAGAGCCAGGAGTTAATCTGGAGTAAGCAGTAGAAGATACCCATCACAGAAGCACCAAGGGATGCTTACCTCAGGCAGAGTGTGCCAAACAAGTAAAAAGAGAGTCTCTGAGAGAAGAAAAGTGGGAAAAATCAGCACTGACAGTAAAATGAAAGGAAATTGATACAGTGGTTGTTATAGGATTGCCTAATGTTAGGCCACTCATGGAAAGTCAAACTGGTCATAATAGAAAATATGGAGAGGTCAGGAAACAAGAAAACGAGGACAGGAGAGTATATATTGTATATTGTAGGTGGTGATCCTAATAGTTTTAGTGGGGTGGGGTGATATTACAATGGATTAAGGAGTGAAAGGAAGTAAGGAAGTTAAAAGCAGTAAATGTAGATTCCTTTTTAACGGTTTGTGAATTAAGAAAGAATGATGGTTAGAGGGGCAGTCAGGATGTGAGTTCCTTGAAGAAATGTTCAAAGGTTGTGAGATTTATCTAATGTTTTAATGCTATAGTTTTAGACTCAGGAATACCATGATTCTAATTTAGAAAGGCAGCAATGTCCATATTAAACAAGGCCAATATAACCCTCAACAGAGAATAAACAACTACAATGTGAGTCTCTTCCTCTTGGTTCTCAAACTGTGTGTGCTAGAACCTGGGCAAGGGAGTATGTGAAATATTAACTAAATATGTTTTTAATCTGGTTTTCTAGGCCACAGTTTGACCTTTACTGATCTTGATGGTAAATGGAAGTATATTTCTGTGGCTACAGTCTACTGCTTAGAAAAGAAAGTCCCCAGCTGTTTTTAAGTACTAGGTTTCAAATGATATCATTGATGATGAGACAGTACAGATTGTAGAGATTTTAATAGACAACAGGTTTCTATCTTCCTTCTTCAACTCATACTATGTATATACAAAATACCTTTATACTAGGAAATATAGTCAGTGTTGAGCAGTGGTTCTCAGTGGAGGGTTGTTTTGCACCCCTTAGGGGACATTTGGCAATGTCTGGAGACAAACTTTGTTGTCACAACTGGGCATGTGCTATTATCATGTAGTGGGCAAAAGCCAAGAATGCTGCTAAGCATCCTATAATGCACAGGACATCCACACCTACAATGAAATTTTATGCAGCCCAAAATGTTAATAGTGGGGCTGTTGAGAAATCCTGGTGTCCAGTTCTGAAGAAAGAGAGGAAAAATACAAGAGACATTAATCCTGCCACTGCTCAGTGATTCCTCAAAAGGAAGGAGTAGATATGCTAGAGTTCCTTATGAAGGTGTGGTGTTTCAGAACTAGAAGAAACAGGGATTCTTCTATTTTATAACTGAGTTTGTGAGTAGCAACCCACAAAGATGTCCTACCATACTGAGGCTTGAATGGGGGAGAAAAACTATGGCAGCATAGTGAGGAGTTCTGGACATAGGATGGCTTCCAGATCATCCCCTGATTTCCCACTCCACCAGAGTAACGTGGAAGTAATCCAAAAATTCCTGGACCCAGGAAGGCTGAGAGTAAGGGCCATGTGCTTGCCAGTGACTAAATACAACGTAGAGAATTTCATAGAAGTCTCCATAAGGTAAGTGGTGCAAAGTTGCCAGCTGAACTTGTGGAAAGCTGAGGTGACTGTGCTCTCAAAGGGAGCAGTAAACCCTGCCGTTCTTCTCCATAAATGATCATCCCAGATCTGACAGCTGCTTGCCACCAAAGACTCTTCTGCCATAAACAGTTCATGCCCCGTCCTAACTGAAGGTCCCTAGGGAGCTGAGTGAGCTTCTGGGAGCAAGCAGTCAGGGCCCAAGTGAGGCAATTAAGATGACTTTGTGAACACTTTGAGATGGAAGTTAAACAATATGGTAACTACTTTAAACAAACCAGGGTAAGGGAGTAAAAATCTCAGGTGGACTTCATAAAGATTTCTGCATGAAGTGGGGAGATCAGAAACTTGGATTGAGTTGAAAAAAGTTCAGTTTTAGAACATCTTAATTTTATTGACTTATACTGCAGATATTTCAGATCCACTGAACATTTAAAAATTAATATTGGTTATTCAACTGTTAAATTTCTCTTACTTAGGAATTGACTCCCCTGCCCCATGCCTCTTTAACAGGACTCAAGATTATATATGAAAGTATTTTACATTTATATTGTGCTTATACTGATTTCTAAAATCAGCTTATTCTGATTTCCTTATACATAATTTTCTGTCACAAAAAATATAGTGATTAAACTATTTTATGATTATTTCTTGACAATTGGCTATAATAGAGTTTATCCATGAATGTTTTTGTAATACTATAAAACCAGTACTCAATTTAAAGAAAAGCATCAGGAATGAGGGATCCGTAAAAGCAGTATCACTGGGCCACCTAAGTTTTAGAAGAATATCATTAGGCATACAGTTATATTAAAGAACAAAATATCGCTTTATTTTATGGAGAACTGATAAATAAATAGAAGTTTTTTGGTAAAATCTCCATAAATAAATCTTTGTGCCTAAAGTAGCTATTTTAAAAGATTGTAAGAAGCTTACAGAAATACTATGGTATTGCTTAAATAAATTCAGGAAGAAAACCTAATGTCAAGAAAAACTTTATCTCCTCTTCTCCAATTTCTTTTCTTATATCCTTTTAGGAATGCCTTATTCATATATAAACTTTCTGAATGCATACAAGTGGCCCTGTTAAAGGTCTCCTGATCATCCTTGACAGTGGAAGTTTCCAGCTCCCCTTTTGCTCCCTCCCTGGTCACTACTACATTCACCTTCTACTGCCTAAGACCTCTCCATCCCCACCTCTTTGCACTTCTCACCCTGCACACTAAAGCCTTTCCCCATTACTATTTTTTCAATGATACATCTCATTGTCAGACTTCTACCATACAGAGGGTAAGGGCTGGTAAGAAGGAGGGTAAGAGGTTAGGAAATGTGGGATAGACACTAATGAGTTATTATTTCAGATTGCATAGTAGCTGCAATCTCAAATGGGCACTCCCATCTTAGCTCTGCCATTGAAGAAGGTAAACTATTCTTTACCTTAATTGTAGAAATTTCCTGGGTTTCAGTCTATTACATGAGCCAAGAATTTGGGGATTTAGACCATTGCTCATTGTTTTTCTTTGAACTATCCAGTGCCATCAGAAGCATCTACTCAACCTGCAGCCCTTGAATGCGTCCTTCCTGGCATTCTGTCCTTATGGTAGTTGCTCAGTTTCTCAAAGCCTTCAATGAGCTCTTTTTTCCAGATTACTATAGAGAAGATGTGAATCATAGATATGCTATGTCATGCTGGGTGTTAAGATTATTCTCCTAAAATAGTAGGTGAAGTTTTGGTTTGTTTGTTTTCAGCCCTAATTAAGCAAGATGAATAATTCTAAATTCCATCTTATTTACCAAGATTGTTTAAGGCTAGATTACTGTGGTACAACTCTGGATGCCCTGTGTGTATCATCATGGTGGCCCCTCCAGGGTCACCTCTGCAACCTACTCAGGGTATCATTTTGTCCCCACCAGTCAGAATTATTTATTCCAGAAACTGCAGATTGTTTCTTGTGAATTTGAACTGCCAAACAACTCATTTGGAAAAAAAAATAAACAAATATAACAGGAAAGCTAGACAGATAGGCTCAGAAAAACTCAGAAAACCTAACTGGCTAGAAGCCTAGGCAAGGTCATCTAAGGAAATATCTGTGGGTAGAGGGCCAAGGCTGCCACCACTGGGTGCTGGGTTCTTCCACTGGCTCTGCTGTGCCTGGATTGTGGAGGCTACTACTGGCAGCACTTGACTACTTCCCCTGGACAGTCAGAATTAATTCTAACATCGCTCTACTTCCCTGGCATAAGCACCTACATGATGAAGCATAGCTTCCAGCAATCAGAGAGAACACATGTCTAATATTAAAGCTTCTTTATTGGAAGGTGGTCCTTAAATTTTACAAAGTTAATACATTGGTAAATTTCCCCAACTATAAATAAGGGCTGTGGGCTAGAAATATTCCAGCGCTTTTTCAGATTTACTCTCCATCCTTTTGCACCCTGCTCTATGCCTTGATGCTGACTTGTGCAGACTCCATCAACTCATCCCCTTATTGTCTGGCCTCAGCTTGGGTAGCCAATAGAAAGCCCAGGCAACAGACCAGTGGGGGAGGAGAGAGATATGAAGGTATATCTTTCTTTCTTTTTCTCCTAGCAGTGTCTCCATGGACTGGCTATATCATTTGACAGAAGTGTTAGCTTTTGTAGGAGCCTTCTCCAGTTTTTTCTAGCTTTCTGAGTCACTGGGATCCTATAACTGCTCCCTTTGCTCCTTAAAACCTATGGATGGTAATGGCATGAGATACTACACTATCCCTTGTGGCTTCCTTTGCACTACGCTCATTTTTGTAAATTGCCTCTTAATTAAATCCTCCTCAAATTATCATCATTTAGATGTACCATCTGTTTCTGACTGGGACCCCAACTTATATAGGCACCCTCAAAAATGTCAAGTGTCCTCTCTCAAGGTGTTTCTCCCTGTGGCCTCAAGGAGAGCTGTCCTGTAAGGAACACCACATATTCCTCTCTGTTTTCCCCATTGTGGTCCTTTTTTGCTTTCTGAAAGTAGACACCTTTTCAAGAAAAAGAAAATTTCAGGGCTATTTTACTGTAATAGCTACATGAAAGAACTTAGGGAAGGAAATCCCAAAGCAAAACTATGTAAAATAGAGAAAACTGGGGGAAAAAAAAACTATTGTATGGAAGAGTGGAGTGTTTTAACCCTTGAACTCCCAATAAGGACACAAATTGATTATACCAAAGTGTTACATGATGTTTTTTACTTATAAAGTAGCACCTTCTATGTGGGGATGGATATGGGCATTGGAAAGGAGGGTAAGGAAAAGTCAGTTAGAAAACAGAGTAGTGGCCATTACCTACTGTTTAGCATTAAATGAAATAGCACATCGTAATCTGCTTATTTGCTATAGGCTATTATGTTGGAATGAGTCATGCAGCCAGTTAATGAGTTTAACAGACTGATTGAAGTCTATATATAAAATCAACATATTTTTAAATTTATGGATTTAGGAACATCTCTGGGTGTTTAGCTTTTAAAGAGATTTGTGATTTTTTTTTGTGTGCCTCAATGCCAGAATCTACCCTCAGTTTGGTAGTTAAATGACACTATTATTTTCCTATTTTATGCATTATATTTTATTGTTATAATGGTTTAATGAATTATTCTTTCCAGGTATAACCTACTTTTGTACAAAGTATATCAAGAGTTTAGGCTAAAGGGATAAAACAAATGGGAGGATTTCAGGCACCAGAACGTGGGGATAGTTGCTAAAATACGTTTAGAGAAAGTAGTTCTTAGGCACTTTTCATCACAATGTGTGTGCGTGTGTGTGTGTGTGTGTGTGTGTGTGTGTGTGTGTGTGTGTTTCCCTATTTTGCTTTGGCATGTGGCTAGAAGTAGATTTCTGTATCTGGCATAATCATACCCTTCCTAGTTTTATGAGAAAAGAAACAGATGTAGCCCATGTCTGTCCTAGGTCCCTTCTGCACATATCTAAACCCTGCAGGTTGCTTACTGTGAATATCTGTGACTCTGCTGAGGGCATTGGTGTAGCTTGTGGGTGGGGGGGGCATACTTGCTCCTTACACAAGGCCAGCTGAAAGGGCAAGTAAATGCTCCAGCAATGACAGAAGGAGACTTAGTGGGTAAATACCTCAGATTTTCCACCCCTTGATTGTGATGATGTCATCTCTTCCAACAGCCCTAATAAGATTGAGCCACTTGCCCAAATTGATACCTAGTCTGATAACCTACCTTTTATTGGTTTCCTTGTCCTTCCTGTCATACTGTCCCACTCCCCGAGTGGTGCTTTCTGGGATCACCTCTCAAATAAAGTACCTGTACTCGAATCCTTGTCTCAGCAATGGCTTCTGGAATCCAAATAGACAGTTGATGCCAAAAATGGTCATAAGACAAGACCCTCAAGACAAGATTCTGGAACTGGATTAGTCACCAGCTATATGGCAATAAGGACCCTATAACTGGTGGTAAGCTGTGGTGTTGTAAATATCTCTGCTAAGAGTCTCACCTGTGGTGAATTGGAATGAGTTACAGGGGAATGAGATGCCTGAGTTCAGGCAATACTTCTAGCCTTTGGGAAATATGGGTAATGGTATAAGCATATGGCATTGGTTGGCGTATGACAACTGCAGTGAAGCCTTGTAGTATAAAAGTGACAGGCCTGAGGCAGCCAACTATCAGCTTAGCTTGGTATGATATAAAGACCCTTTCTTCTAAGAGTGGGAGGGCCAACTGCTGACAGAAGTACATAGTGAGCTGCATTCATAGTCCTGGCAAGGCTCTTACACTGATGTTAGGGCCCTGCTGGGTAAAGAACAGACACTGATACATGGGATAAGGATTTTCTGGTGGATACTTTAGGAGGAAATATATTATTTGCTAAATGAGTTACAGAATCTGTATATTATATACAGTAGAAAGTACTGGGAGAAAGTGCTTGAAAATGAATGCTAAAACTGGTACACCATGATAGAGGGTGGGGAGAGGAATTAAAGGCAGGAAAAGGCAGTTTATTGATATGGGGTATTCTCCTGAGATTCAAGATTAAGGTTCTAACACTTCCTTGGAAGAAATTTCTTAGAAAATATTAAAGAAGTGATTAATAGGCTTAGCAATGTGGTTATGTTAGAATGACTTTATTATGTAATACTAGAGAATAAACAAGTTGACTACGTTCACAGGTAGGACTTAGTATTTCTTTCTCTAAAGTGATAGAGAATGTGATAGTTAAGGGCATATAAATATTGTTGAGAAGTAGAGGTATTTTCTGTAGATCAATTAATGATAGGAAGTGAGAATGATACTAATTTGTAATTGCTGAGCCTATGTAGCTACACTCAACTATCAGAGATTTAGATGTAATTCATTAGACACCAGTCACTTGATGGCAAGTTGCTTGTATTGCACCCCCTACATACTGGGAGAAAGGACAATTCATCCTTATTGGTATTGTAAAGTATCTCCAATTTGGGTTTACTTTTCTACCTGCTCCAATGTCTAAAGATTTGAGATTGCACATACCACTGCCTTCGTTCTATGGTAAGGGAGTTAATGACATTAAGCCCTTAACCACAGGATTTACTCATTCCATCATAGACTGTACCCTTCAGAAGTTGCAAGCCAGCCAGAACTTTAACTGGGTCTCTAAGAAGCTATTCCAATGTTCCTTTACTGATTTCTTTCCCTTCTCTGCTTCACACCTTCACTCCTCAGTGATGTTTCCTTGGGATCACATCAGAAATAAAAGACTTGCACTTGAATCCAAGTCTCAGGATTTGTCTCTGTGAAATCCCAAACTGAGAAATATATCTGACTTAAAAGATAGGTAACTAAAAGATGTATGATCTCTATCAGTTAGGTATGGGTTCAGCTTCAAGCAATAGAAAACCATATAATTAAAACTTAAATACCCAAAGAATTATTTAACATAATTACAATTTGGAGATCTTCAATCCAGGGCTGGTACAGTCTCTCAGTTATGCCAACAGGATCCAGGATCTTTCTCAGGTGTTCACATATACACCTTATTGTCCTATGTCACAAGAAGGCTGTGACATCATGTGATGTGACATAGGCCTCATATCGTTTTCTGGGCAAATAGAAGTAGGAAACATTTAGAGGAAAAGACAGAATCAGCAGATATCTACCTAAATTTTTCAGTGGGAAAGTGAGAATATGGATATCCATAGCAGCAAAAGTGTTTGGAAAGCTGGAGTTTGAGTAGTTGAGTTTACGAGCTTTTGCAACCTTTATAATAAAAGCATAGGAGAAAAAGGATGAAAAGGGAGGTTCAATCAAACAACCCATAGTGTTACTATATGAATAGGCAAACTGAAAATTTAAAAAAAAAAACTGACCTAAGTTTTAATCTACTTTTTTCCATTTTCCTAAATAAACAAATAATAGGGTGCAATGTTAAACTATAATACTCCTTAGAGTGTTTTAAATGCAAAAGCACTTAAAATAATTCACCACATTTAGTTGCCAAGTTTTCACATGCCCTATATATTAATTTGAAAAATATATATTAAGTCTCTACTAACTGACTTCCGTGAGCACTACAGACAAGATTTCTGCTCTTTAGTTTCTGTACTATGTATAAACTCATTCAAACTGCCTGGTTGCATCAGAGTAACTAATAAGAATTATTTATTTTGGGGGGCCATACAAATTCATTAAAATTTGCAAGAATTTTAAAATTCTAACTGTAAAAACATTTTTGTCCTCTTAATAATTAGAAGAACATAAAAATTAACTTTTCTGATTCTTAAATATTTTTCAAGAATTTCCAAATAATTTCTGATACTTATTTTTCTCATACAAGGACATCCAGGATCTTTAGCCTTAAAAACTGTAAATTGTTGAACTTACAAAAAAAGCACAAAATATAAAAACCGTAAAAGAGGATATACCTGTTTTTGCTCATAACCCTGAGTTATTGGCAATATTCCTCATATGCGATTATTTGCTATTACTTGCATCTTTGCTCTGTAGACTCCTGCCTTCGACTAAATAGCCGCAGATGAAAGCTGACACTAAAATCTGGAGCATTCAATTATTTTTCTTTTTTTGTGGCAGCAAATGATTTTTTCTCTGCCAATTTTGTCTGTTAGGTTAACGGTCTTACATATTTTTAATTGCTATTTCTATCTGCACTCATATATTTTCACACCTCCTATAAGTAATATAACAGCAAGATTTTTATCACCACAACTGGTGGACACCTGTGTCATCCTATTGACCATTTAGGGAAATGTTCCCAAGCTGTAACAAAGCCATTTCTATGTGCTCACTCACTTTACCCTGCAGCTTCTCTGAAAACTATTTTTGTAGTGAAAAAAAAACAACTAAAAAAAACCTTATAATTGATATAATTGATATACAAAGTTGTAACGTATTTGAAATGTATATAGTGGTGATTTGATATACATAGACATTGTGAAAAGATTCCCCCATCTAGTTAATTAGCAAATCTATCACCTCACATATTTATCTTTCTTTGTTGCTGTAGTTGAGAACATTTAAGTTCTACTTTCAGCAAATTTCAGTTATATATTGCAGTATTATCAACTATGGTCACCATGTTTTATGTTAGTCTTCATACTTTATTTATACTATAGCTGGAAATTTGTATCTTTTCACCAACCTCTTCCTATTCACTCCTCCTCCTCCCAGCTCCTGGCAACCAACTACCAACTACTTTTCTACTATTTCTGAGTTTGACTTTTTTGTTTTGTTTTAAGATTCCACATATAAGGGATATCATGCAGTATTAGTCATTCTCTGTCTGGTTTACTTCACTTAGCATAATGCCCTAAAGTTCGATGCATGTTATGGTAAATGGCAGGATTTCCTCCTTTCTCAAAGCTGATTATTATTCCCTTGTGTTTGTACATGTACATATCAAGTTTTCTTTCCATTCATCCATCAATGGGCACTTACATTATTTCCATGTTTTGGCTATTATGAATAATGCTGCAACAAACATCACAGTGCAAATATATTTTCAATATATTTTTCAATATATGGTAATTCTATTTTTAATTTTTTGAGGAACCTCCATACTGTTTTCCAGAATGGTTGCGCCAATTTACATTCCCATCAACAGTACATGTTTCCCTTTTCTCTACATTCTCACCAATTCTCGTTATCTCTTGTCTTTCTCATGATGGCCATTCTAGTGAGTGTGAAATGATATCTCATAGTGGTTTTGATTTATATTTCCCTGATGATTAGTGTTGTTGAACTTCTTTTCACTCAGCTATTGACCATTTGTATGTCTTCTACAGAAAAATGTCTGTTTAGTTCCTCTGCCCCTTTTTAACTGGGTTTTATGGCTTGTTATTTAGGTGTATGAGTTTTTTCTTTAATATATATTTTGGATATTAATTTCTTATAAGTTATATGATTTGCAAATATTTTCTCTTATTCAATAGATTCACTTTTTTTTCCTGTATGGAAGCTTTTTAGTTTGATGTAGTCTCGCTTGTTCATTTTTGCTTTTGTTGTCTCTGCTTGTGATATCATATCCAAAAGTTATTTCCAAGACTGATGTCAAGGAGCTTACCCCCTGTATTTTCTTCAGGGGTTTTTATGGTGTCCAGTCTTAAATTTAGGTCTTCAATCTATTTTGAATTGATTTTTGTGTATGTTGCAAGGTAGGGATTCTTTTACATGTGGCTGTCCAGTTTTCCCAACATCATTCACTGAAAATGGTATTCTTTCCCAATTGTATATTCTTGGCTCCTGTGTTGTAAATTAATTGTCCAAATAGGAATGGGTTTATTTTTGGAATCTCTATTCTGTTTCATTGCTCTATATGTTTGTTTTTATGTGAATACTATATGATTTTGATTAGTATAGTTTTGTAATAAAGTTTGAAATCAGGAAGTGTAGTGCCTCCAGCTTTGTACTTTCCCAAACTGCTTCAGCTATTTGGGGTCTTTTGTGGTTCCATACAAATTTATTTTATTTTTTTAAACTTCTGTGATTAATACCATTGAATTTTGATGGGGATTTCATTGAATCTATAGATTGCCTTGCACAGTATGGACATTTTAATAATATCAATTCTTCTAATCCATGAACAAAGAGTATCTTTCCATTTATTTATGTTTTCTTTCATCAATGTCTTATAGTTTTCAGGGTAGAGATCCTTAACTTACTTGGGTAAATTTATTTATAGGTATTTTACTATTTTTGATGCAATTGTAATAATTGGAACTGTTTTCCTGGTTTCTTTTCTGATAGTTTTTTTTTATTAATAGATAGAAACACACTGATTTTTGTATATTTATTTTGCATCCTGAAACTTTACCGAATTTCTTTATTCCAACAGTTTTTTGGTGGAGTCTTTAGGATTTTCTCTGTATAAGGTCATATCATCTGCAGACAGTTTTACTTGTTGCTTTCCAATTTGGATGACTTTTTTTTCTTGCCTAATTCATCTTACTAGGACTTCCAGTACTATAAAAGTGGTAAGAGTGGACATCCTTGTTCCCGATCTTACAGGAAAAGCTTTCAAGCTTTTCATCGAGTGTGATGTTATCTGTGGGTTTGTTATATCTGTTCTTTATTATGTTGAGTTATATTTTCTTTATAATCAGTTTGTTGTGAGTTTTTATCATGAATGGATGTGGAAAATTATCAAATGTTTTTCTGTATCAATTGAGATGATCATATGATTTTTCTCCTTCATTTTGTTAAGGTGATATATCACATAAGTTGATTTAAAATATTAAATCATCCTTCCATCCCTGGAATAATTCTACATGATTATGGTGTCTGATCCTTTTAATGTATTGTTGAATGTGGTTTGCTAATATTTACTGATGATTTTTTGCATATGTGTTTACCCAGGAAATTGGCCTGTCATTTTCTTTTTTTCTGGTGTCCTTGTCTGGTGTTATGAGAGTAATTAACGCTATCCTCATAAAATGAGTTTTGGAGTGTTTCCTTTTCTGTATTTTGGAATAGTTTTAGAAGGATTGGTATTCATTCTTTAAATGTTGGAGTTCACCAGAGAAGCCATATAGTACTGAACTTTTCTTCATTTGGAGATTTTTGTTTACTGCTATGTCCTTAGTCAACATTAATTTGTTCAGATTTTCTATTTCTTCACGATTCAGTCTTGGTAGGTTGTATGTTTCTAGGAAGTTATCCATTTCAAGGCTGTCCAATTTTTGGAATATAATTGTTCATAGTGGCTTTACAATTCTTTGAATTTCTGTGATATCAGTTTTAAAGTCTCCTTTTTCATTTGTACTTTATTTTAGCTTTCTTTTTTTTCTAGATAAGTCTAGCTAAAGGTTTGTCTACTTTGTTTATTTTTTCAAAAATCAGCTCTTAGTTTCACCGATCTTTTCTATTGTCTTTTTAATCTCTATTTCATTTATTTGCATTCCAATCTTCTTTATTTCCTTTCTTCTAATTCTGGGCTTAATTTTTTATTATTTTTTGAGATCCTTGAGGTGTAAAGTTAGGTTGGTTATTTGAGACCTTCTCTTTTCCTAATGTAGGTGTTTATTGCTATAAACTTCTCTCTTAGAACTTCTTTTCCTTTATCCCATAGGTTTTGGTGTGTTGTATTTTTTTTTTTCATTTGTCTCAAGATATTATTTGACTGCTCTTTCAATTTCTTCTTTTACCCATCGGTTGTTCGATAGCATGTTGTTTAATCTCCACATAGTTGTGAATTTTTCAATTTTCTTCTTGTGATTGATATCTAGTTTAATGCCATTGTGGTCAGAAAGTCATGTTTGACATGATTTCAATCTCCTTTAATTTATTAAGGTGTGTTTTGTGGCCTAACATATGATCTATCCTGGAGAATGTTTCACATGCACTTAAGAGAAATATATCTGCTGCTGTTGGAGAAGATGTTCTGTCTGATGTGTACTTTACGTCCAATGTTTTTTATTGATTTTCTGTTTGTATGATCTATCTATTGTGAAAAGTAGGATACTGAATTCCTTCACTGTTATTGTATTGCTGTCTATTTCTCCCTTCAGGTCTGCTAATATTTCTTTCATATATTTAGGTGCTCCTCTACTAGTTGCATAAATATATACAAGTGTTATGTCTTCTTATTTATCATTATATAATGACCTGCTTTATCTCTTATAAAATTTTTGGCTTAATGTCCATTTGTCTTGTATAAGTTCAACTACTCTTGTTTTCTTTTGGTGTTTATTTGCCTGGAATATCTTTTCCATGTCTTCACTTTCAGTCTGTGTATGTTTAAAGCTAAAGTAAGTCTCTTATAGGCAACATATAGTTGCATCTTTTCTTTCTATTTTCTTTCTTTCTTTCTTTCTTTCTTTCTTTCTTTCTTTCTTTCCTTCCTTCCTTGTGCCACTCTATGTTTTTTAACTGGAGAATTTTTTTCCATTTATACTTAAAGGGATTATTGATAGGTATGGAATTACTACTGCCGTTTTGTTAATTATTTTCTGGATGTTTTGTAATGTCTTTGTTCTTTTCTTCTCTTGATCTCTCTTCTTTTGTAAATGATGATCTTCTGTAGTGATATGCTTAGATTCTTTCTCCTTATCTTCTGTGTAACTACTATATGTTTTTACTTCGTGATTAACATAAGGCCACCTAAAACAGCTTACATTTAAAGTAATCTATTTTAACTTGTTAACAACTTAAATTTTGACATATTTTAAAGTTCTACAATTTTATTCTCACCTCTTGCAACATTTATGTATTTAATGTCACAATTTACATCTTTTAACCTTGTGTATCCATTAACAAATTATTATAATTTTAATACTCTGACTTTTAGCCATCATAGTAAATTCTCAACTTAACTCAGATATTCCATTTTCTTGCCCTTGATGTATGAAATGGCTCCTGATCTTACTTTTATTAAATCTAGATTTAATCATCTTAGGAAGGTACCAGTGCTAGTCAACTACATGAAATCTTCTCATGTAGTCATGTCTGACCTGAGTATATTATTAGTTTCTCTATTTTGTAGAGTATTATATACACACACATATAAATTTATATACAAAGCATAGTTATATTACCTGAAAGTTTCATTTCAAGTTATGCTATAGAACAAAATTTAGTAACAAAAAGCAACTTCTAGGTCTTGTAAATTTTGAGCCATTGGTCTCAAGCATACTGCTTTTCAATCACTTTTATTTTTTTAACATTAATGACATAAAATATGTGTAGATATATGCATTTATAAAATATAAATAAATCTATATAAGATATAGATTATGTATATATATGTATATATGTATAAAGTGACAATGTGATTATTTAATATACATATTAAGTTGTGAAATGATTACTACAATCCATTTACCATATCCTCATCTCATATAATTATCATATTTTTGTGAATGTTTAAGATCTCCTATCAGTAAATTTGAAGTATACAGTGCAGTGTTATTTAACTGTAGTTACCATGCTGTACATTACATCCCCAGAATTTATTCATTCATTTGTAAAATATATTTAGCATATTAGATGTAAGGATCAACCTGTTATGGTATTTTCTTTCCTGAACACTGTACCTTGAGCACTGACAACATTTCTTTCTTTCTTTCTCTCTCTTTTTCTCTTCCTTCTTCCCTCCCTTTCTTCCTCCCTCCCTCCTTTCCTTCCTTCCTTCCTTCCTTCCTTCCTTCCTTTCCTATTCCTATCCTCCCTCCTTTCTTTCTTTCTTTCTTTCTTTCAGACTTTCCTTTTTCTTAGATCTTTGGAAACCAACCAAAAGACAACAAAAGTAAACAGTCTTTCCTTAGATATTAAAATGTTATCTATCTATCAGGTTGTAGTCATGTCTAGGAACTCTAAGCCTTTAAGAATTTATTTATGTTGGTAATACATATCTCTAATTTTTAAAGTAAAATTATCATGGTGCAACTTGTCAATATCATTTCCATGTTTAAGGGAAATACCTTGCAGTCACCTTCATTTACAACCTATAAAAATTTTTATCAATTTGTCATGTGTTTTGCTTGGCCTTTGTTTCAAATCTATCATTTTTCTTCTCTTTCCCATGAATAATAAAAAGATCATTTCTTCCATAATTAAAAAAAATGATCAAGTTAGAAAAATCCTAAAGAACACTCTGATGTGCTCTCATGTTTTGTTTGAAACAGTATGCTAAGGGCTGATAGGCAAACAAGTGTTGGTGTTCTAAGTAGAATTAATTATGTATAGGAAAACATGCTATTACCTTTGCATCCAAGAACAATTATACTTAAATTTAATTCTGTATTCCATATAGTCATATAGATTTCTAACTTCTTCAGTTTTGTAAGTTTGAATCTCCTTTATTTCACAATTTTTATTGAGCATATATTGCATTTTTGCAAATGATCTTTGGGATCTCTTTGATGTATGAAATTATATAATTTCATAATATGTATAAAGTATTTACATTTTATAGTATACAAACTGACTTCTAGTAGGTCATAAACAATTTCACACAGATTATTCAAAGTCCTCTATATAATCATAATAGTTTAATCATAACAATTCTTCCTTTTAATAGGGTAAATAAATGACATAAGTGTAAACAAAGTGATAGTGTAGGTAAATGGCCACAGGCATACTACAATTGCTCAAAATTATAAAAATAAAATAAAATTAAAAAAAATTGGTCAACAGTCCATTTACTATGAATTAGATGATTCCAGAAATCTTAATAGTTTTTTCTTTTTAATAAAAAACTACCATTTCTCAATTCTTTAAAAATGGGTTTTGAGGCTATGGTGTTCTTTCAAACATGAAGAACACGCAAAACTCAAATCAGTCAATTTTATTAGCCACGGATTTTCCTAATGCCTGAACTGCCCTAGGAATTAACCTATTGTCAACATATACACATCAGTGTAATCTAACAGAAATTTTCACCTGAGTTAGTTGATTAGTGCTAGTTAAATTAGTCTATCCATTTCCTTCATGTTGGCAGGTACATTTTCCTATGTGCCATGTGACTGACAGACTTGGTTGATGGAACAATGAGCAATCACTCCTCTTAGCATCTCTTTAGCCTGAGGCATCCTAATTTCCCATTCCTGTGCTTTTTGTAATTTTTCCCTTTTTTGGTCACCTATCATGGCTTCCCAACATTCTCATTATGTTCACTAATAACACCAGGAGAAGCTTGGAATCCTCTGGGTACATTCCCTTTTCTCACAAGAGCACTAATGAGAACTAATGTTCAAGGGAACACACCCTGTTCCTGGAAGGATTAGACAAAAGAGAAAATGGAATGCTCTGTGTTCCAAATCACCACTGATCAGGTGATTCCAGTATTACAGTCCCTGCAACAGTTTGTGAAGTAGAAAGCTTAGGTGTAGTACAGTGCCTGACAAATAATAAGCACTCAACAAATACATTGCTAAATCACAGATCAATTAGGTAAATTTGAATATATTGGTGTTCTCTTGAGGAAGACCTCTTCAAAACCAACAATGATTAAACAGTACCTGACACTGAATGACTTTGACTAAAAGGCCAAGGTTCATAGTACATATCCTTCGGTGTTAGGAAGGAGGGATGCTGCAAGAAGCAGCAGGCATCCAAATCTCAATTAGGCTTCTGTGCTTGACTTGCCTTGTGATTGAGAGTTTGGAAACCTCAGTAGAGAAAGAAAAATGGCTTATGTAATTTCCATTGGCCTTCACTACAGCCACATAGGTTGTCATCTAAATCAACTTGCAGTTGGCAGCAGCTGGGACCAGAAGTGGATTGCCTGTATTCAGACCCATGTGTCACATTAGGACAATGAAATTAGAGAACAATATATACCTGTGATTATAACAGTCTTTTGCTTTAATGTAAAGAACACACAACCCTCTATTATGTCCCTGAAAGTATTTACAAATGACTTGAATTGGAACAGATTATTCTTTCTACAAAATGCAATGAATAGTATTTCATCTTGTCTTGTACGGTTTTACAACCTTCAAAAGAGTTAATGTCCAATGGTTGGTTGGTTTTATGCTTTTGCTGGCCAACTCATATTTTTTAAGTCTAATAATTTTCAGGAGCAGTTGCTGAAATTTCAGAGCATAAACTATTTTGAGATAGGAAAAGAAAGATAAAGACCAGAAAAGAACTTTGCCAGGGAACATATATTGTCTATTTGACCAGAGACATCCAACCAGTGTGACACAAAAGAAAAATGCTCTATATTAGTGGATTGTTTCAAGACATATAAAATCATAATGTCACATCTAACTCCCTTTTGCCTGATCTTGACATGTTAGCAATGTTCCAGTCAATAAGTTATCAAAAGGCTATTTCATTACCTGGTATTAGCCTCAGAGATACAGAGCAGCATCCTGTATTTTGGGAGGAACATGAGATAGATTGGAAGACACTAATTTGATGGAGAAACATTCATCCAAGTTATTCCACAAAATGGGCAGTCACCATGTCATTACCTGTTGCCTGAAAAAGAGATAAAAAATCTCCAAAATGACCCTTCTTCCACCTCAACAACGTAACTCCCAACAAATTACACTGCTATGAAAAGAATAACTAATTATGCTTCCACTAGGTACTATAAAGTGTCCAATTATGGGTCTAATTAGAAGGGAAGAGCATAAAGTAATGGGTCTTTATTTAGAAATGTTGTTATTCTCAGGACATCTTCTAAAGTGGTTTCTGTGTTTTGTTTTGTATTACATTTATTCTACCTTTCTGCAACTTGCTCAGATTTATCTCAATAGGACAAACATCTGTCACATTTTGCATATTGCTTTAATTTGATTGTCCCTGACCCCTTAGGCAAATATAGACAGGTGGAAAACATACTGGCTATTTCACACAGCATCTGTAGTCACTTTAGCCAGTCTTTTTTATGGCTTATCACAGCATGAGAGGGCTGCAGAAGCCAAGCAGTAGCAGGGAGAGAGTACCGGGTGGAATTGCACCCTCTGTTTGCTTGAGCAACTCTGTACCACTTTTCATTTACAAATGCTGGCTGAGGAGAACAGGCGCCTGCTTGCAGGTCTAGTCCTTAAGAAATGGGGGAAAAAGAGTAAAAGTAAAAAAAAAAAAAGAAAAAAAAGGACAGGGTATGCCTTTAAATTAAGTAATTATCTTTATTCTGCAACTCCAATGGAGTTTAATAAATGACCACACACGCAAACACACACTCATGTGCACACTCACATGCACATTCATACACAAAATGTCTTTAGCAGCAATTTGATGTGATTAATGAGGCTGCTCTAGCACATCTTGAGGATAGCATATTAGTCACAGTTAATGACTCCTGCATAGTCTACTCAAAGAACAATATATCCTTATTAAATGTCTCTAGCATAGAATGGAGAAAGACCTTAAAATATCCTATGGTCAATGACCCTACCTCCAATTTTGATGAAGGGACACACCCTGAAATAGCCAGGATTGATAGATGATGATGATGATGATGATGATATTTAAGCAAGACACAACAAAACAGGAGTATAGGTTTTCCAAAATGTTTTTCATGATAGTTCTAGGCTATAATCATTAAAGTCAAGAAATCTTTTTTTGTAAATGAGTTCTTACTTTAATCCGAGTCAGTTTCCTCTTATGTAGACAGCAATAGAAATGGAGAAAAATGTTCAGATACCCTCTTATATATACACTTCATATATTTGGAGATGGTTATTAAATCATCTTCCTGCCCCTTTTGCTACCAACTAAATTTAACATCTTTAATCTTTCTCGCTAGAATTAATTTCCAGCTTTTAAAATAAGTAGTCTATTATTATTTTAAAATTTTTCTCTGGACCTCCCCCCACTAATATTTTCAAAGTGTGGGAAGGAGACTACCTTTATCTCCTGGGAGATAATCACTTTGGGTGCCTTCAAAAATGAATATTCTTGAGTATCCCCATCTGTTCAATCAGAAGATCTTTGGTTGGGCCCAGAATCTGCATTTTTAACATGAATCTTAGGAGATCCTCATGTGCATTGATATTTAAGCACTAGTACTCTAATTTCTCTTCAGTTAAACTATTCCAGTTATCTTTTTGTACGAGGCACCAATGACATATGACTTTTAGTAATTTTCTTTTTTTTAAATTTTTTTAATGTTTACTTTTGAGAGAGAGACGGAGCGTGAACGGGAGGGGCAGAGAGAGAGGGAGACACAGATCTGATGCAGGCTCCAGGCTCTGAATTGTCAGCACAGAGCCTGACACAGGGTTCAAACTCGTCAACTGTGAGACCACGACCTGAGCAGAAGTCGGGCGCTCACCCGACTGACACCCAGGCACCCCAGTAATTTTCTTAATCAAAGAATAAACATGGGCCCCTCCAATCTATTTATAACCCTTCCAGCTTTATCAGTTGTTTATCATTCTTCCTTCTGAGAGTCTTTTATCTCTTTGTAGTATGTCTTTCTAAAATGATTGCAAAGTGATTTTTTTAAACTATAATATCAGCTCTCAATCACCACATTTCAGGTTCACATTTGAAGTCAATGTGACTTTGTGTTCCCACCTCAAGCATTGTCAGAAGCTAATGCTTCCTTCCACCAAAGCTTGACTGAATCATATTTTCCTGGAGTTGCTTCCAATAAATAGTCTTTAAACATATTGTCAAGTCTACATTAGGATGTAATGTCATTTTCTATTATTAAAAAAAGTATATGTAGAATGAGATTCATCTATTAATGATCTGTCATTGCCAAAAGCAGCATTCATGTCCTGTAAAAAGGACAATATTACTCTAATTTTCTTCTGTGCCTTTCAAAACTAGACATTTTCTTGCAAATCTTACTAAAGGACTTCGAATCTAGATAAGAAAATGAATTCTTCACTTTCTGGTACATCACACATTGTTTGTTTTCAGGAATTTAGCCGATGGTCACCACCAAATTTAAATAGCTGCATCACAAAATTTCAAAACATGAAATTTTGTCACAATACTCCACCTCTCCCTCTACTTTCCCCCAAAAATTGAGAGTATTTTTCTTTTAATTTCCATAGGAGGCTGTATATTCGAGAAGACTGAATCAATTTACATTTTGCTGATCAAGTGCTCTTTTCATTGGCTTGTATCTTTGGAGAGGATAGTGTTCTATGTGACCTAGCAATTAATACACTTTTGTTTCTCCCTAGACTACCGTCTTCAAAACTATTTTGCATCAAATCACAGGGTCTCAATTATCTTCTTCAAATTTACCTATTTATAGTCTTTATATGTAATAAATTGTCCTTTTCATTTTATCACTAAAAGTTAAATCTGTCTCATTTTTCTCAAACACAGTTGTGTTAATTTCAACACCTGGCCTTTTTTTGTGTTGCTGTCTCTGTTGGAATGTCAACAAATATTTATTGAGCAAAATCATTATGAATATGGCCTTTTGAAGTCAGAAACAAGTAGTATGAGCTCTCATTCTATCACTTCAGATCGGTGTGACCTTGCATTAGTAATTCAAACACTCTAAAATTTACTTTTCTCAGTTCTAGCTTAGAAATAATGGTGATTATTATGTAAATCACTACTAGATAAGAACATTAAGAGATGTGGTATTTTTTCATCATTTGGAAAATTCCTGGTACAAATAAGTGTTGAATAATTTTTAGCTTATTACTGTTAGTTGTAGCAGTAATAGTAGTGGTAATTGTGACCGTGTAGTAATGGAAAAGTAATCATAGTAATGCACAAAACAATATGCTAAATGCACATGGGGTGCTTAGGACTTATAAAAAGAATTTGTAGTCTATCCAAAAAGGATTGTTAAAGAAGGATGTTGAGCAGTAGAGTGGCTTGGTTGGATTTTTTTGTTTTTGCAGATTGTATTGATTTCTTAGGGATGCTGTAACAGATAATTACAAACTGGTTGACTTAAAACAACAGAAATGTATTCTTACAGTTTTGGAGGCTAAAAGCCTGGCGTCAAGATGTCAGCAGGCAGGGCCATGGTTTCTCTGAAGGCTCTAGGGAAGGATACTTTCTTGCCTCTTTCTATCTTCTGGTGGTTCCTGGAAATCTTTGGTATCCCTTAGCTTGCAGATGCATCCAATTTCTACCTGTGTTGTCTCACTATTGTATAGTACTCTCCCTGTTTTGTTTTGTTTTTCTGTGTCTAATTTTCTCTCTTTTTATGAAGATACCAGTCATTGAATTAGGGCCCATCCTAATTTAGTATACCTTCATATTAACTCATTTCCACCTAAGGTCACATTCACTGGTATTGGAGGTTAGCATTTAAACATATCTTTTTATTTTTTTTTATTTTTATTTATTTTTTTTTTCTGAAATTTATTGACAAATTGGTTTCCATACAACACCCAGTGCTCATCCCAAAAGGTGCCCTCCTCAATACCCATCACCCACCCTCTCCTCCCTCCCACCCCCCATCAACCCTCAGTTTGTTCTCAGTTTTTAACAGTCTCTTATGCTTTGGCTTTCTCCCATTCTAACCTCTTTTTTTTTTTTTTCTTCCCCTCCCCCATGGGTTCCCGTTAAGTTTCTCAGGATCCACATAAGAGTGAAACCATATGGTATCTGTCTTTCTCTGTATGGCTTATTTCACTTAGCATCACACTCTCCAGTTCCATCCACGTTGCTACAAAAGGCCATATTTCATTTTTTCTCATTGCCATGTAATATTCCATTGTGTATATAAACCACAATTTCTTTATCCATTCATCATAAACATATCTTTTTAAAGAACATAATTCAATCCACAACACTTATTAGTATGGTAGCAATTTGGAGAGTTGGTTCTAAGAGAATATTTAGAAACAGAGGGGATAGTTGTACAAGGATTTAGCAGGAGTGCAAATGAACAATGATGGCCTAAACAAGCATTGTGTTAATGGGAAAATAGGGACATAGATTCACTAAATTTAATTCTGGAGGTAGAATCAACAAGAATTGCCTATTGATAACTATGTTGAAAGAGTGAATGAAACAGAAGTCTGTGAGGATTCATGGTTTCCGTCTTGGGCAAGTGGATGACAGGTGACTGAGAGGGGAGAATGGAGAGTAATTGGTACGCCATGTAACTGAAAGACCTATCATATCTAAGTACCTGTTCTGTGTCTATGAGGTGCTAGGCTGCGGATACAGCAGTAAGTCAGACAGTTATAGGCCTGCTCTCATGGAGCTTATGGCCTTGGCTAGTCACATAGAAGGTGATTTCTGCTTTAGTAGGAATTCCATAAAATTTTACATTCTGCATCACCCATCTACTGCAGTCATCAATGTTTTATCAAATTGCGGCTGCATCTGCTCCCCTGTATGTTGATTCTCTGGCCTGAACACTTTCTGGAGTAAAGATTGTATAATATTTTGATGTGGCAATTTTCTATTTCTAATTTATCTGCCTCTAATTATCTGCCTGAAATTACCTTTTGCACCATCTGATCTTTACTGCCTGCATTTCCCTTCGTTCCTTCTGTCTACATAGATTCTGACCCTACTATGATCCACTCGTCTCAACTATCTTTCTCATCTTTCCTCTCAGCTAGTCATTTTGGAGAAAAATCTGCTTTGGTCAATGCAATGTGTCCAGTCCTTTTCTCCCTACCATGTGCACATCTCAGTGCTCATTGATGCCAGAGCTTCAGTATCTTTGGCTTTAGGGTCTTTCCATAGGCCTGTCATTTTTCCAATGTTCTTCATCATACACTCCCAAGGTTTTCTAGGTTTCAGCATTCATTTACTCATTTATCAAACACATATTGAGTTGTTACTTCATTCCTGCCATCGTGTGTGCTCTGGGCAGCCAAAGACCAATGTGAAGTTCTTATTTTCAGGGAATTTAGAATGGAGATATAGATAAGCCAACTGACTATTACAAAGGTATGCAATGAATGCCAGAGACTAAGGAGAGCCCACAGGTGAAGCACAGATTCTGGGTTGGCCAGTTGATGGGAGACAAATCAGACAAAGCTTATCAGGACAGGACACAAATAAGGTGATTCATGGAATTCTAGTAGAAGCTACCCATAAAAGTGATGCAATGGGAGGGTAGACATGGGGGAGGGAAAGTGATGTTAGGGATAAAAGGGGCAGAAGAAAGAAAAGCAGCAAATGTAATGTCAGAATGTTAAGAGAGAACAGGGGTGCCTGGGTGGCTTAGTCACTTAAGCATCAGACTTCAGCTCAGATCATGATCTCATGGCTCATGAGTTAAAGCCCCACATCAGGCTTGAAAAACTTAAAAAAAATTGTTTAAATTAAAAAAGAATGTAAGAGAGAACATGATATTTCTAAAATTGCAGAAGTATATGCTGAGCGTGCCGTGACAAAGCAAGTGTAGGAGGAGACAGGATTAGGCAGATAAATAGAGGCAAGGTCAAAATTTGTGTGCTTGTGTGTCTTATCCTGACCCGATGCCTTTTAAAAAGGACTCATTGTCAGTAGTACTTCCTGCACTGAATCTAAATCCTGACATTTCTGCATTCCTTCATTGTTATCCAACACCACTTACACAATTTCCTTTCCTTTAATATCTGTACACATAATATGACTATAGATGTGTTTTGAAGTGTAGATTTATTCCAGGTTATGGGACCCTATAAATGTAATATGCCACACTGAAGAGTCTGGCAGCTTTCTTATAGACAATGATAAAACAAAATGTATTTTGAGTTACAAGAGCTATGTTTTAGAAGGTCAACAAAGTGAGATATTAATTAGTGTAGGTGAAGTTGGAGAGGATAGACTGGTTGAAGGCTTTCTCTTGCATTGATTCTCTCACATACTACAGATATGATCACTTCTCTGTGCCTCAAAAGGAGCTATAATGATACTATTTTGAAATATAGTTGTGAGGATTAAATAAATTAATACAAGTAAAACACTTGTTATGATACTAGACATTGTATAGGTATCCTTTATTATGTTACCAGAATAACCCATAATGATAAAGATCCATGGTGATAAAGTAGTGATTCAAGCTGTATTTATGTAGTCACAGTCCATGTAATTTATATCTGGTGAATTAAAGTAGCTATTAGCTTTATATTTGTATTGGTTTCTTAGGGCTGCCATAACAAAGTACCAAATACTAGGTAGCTTAGAATAATGAAAAAATGGATTCTCTCTGTTCTGGAAGCTGCGATTCTGAAATCAACATTTGCAAGATCATGTTCCCTCTGAAATCTGTAGGGGAAGGATCCTTGTTTGCTTCTTTCAGCTTTTGCCTCAGATATTTCTTGGCTTCTTGGAAGCACAACTCCAATATTCACTTGATAATTTCCCTATTTCTCCTTGCATTGTCTTCCCTCTGTACATATCAGTCCAAATCCACCCCCCTTTTAAATAATGACACCTGTTGTATCTAATTAGGGCCCACTCAAATAAATTCATCTTAACTTAATTACACCTATGAAGATTCTATTTCCAGCTAAGTTCACATTCTGAGGTACTAAACATTAGGCTTCAAGATATCTTTTTTTGTCAGGGGACACATTTCATAATTCAACCCCTCAACATCACTTCTGCAATTATTGTAAAATATTAATATTTCTAACATTTTTTTCAGTAAGGCTGAGTTTTAGTAAATAAACAGCATTGTCACTAACCAAAATTAGTGCTTGGTTTTATTAAATGTGGGCTTTATTTTCCATGTTAGGTCATCTACCTTGACTTAATAAACAGCACAAGATATTTTTAAATGCAGAAGTAGTGAAGAAAATTAATGAACTTATTTTATTTTCTCCTGTCAAGAAAGAACAGAAATTTAATTTGTGATCCATTATTTACATATCTGTGAAACCAGAATACAGCTATAGGATTTTAAGATGTTATCTGGTAGAAATTAAAAATAAATAAACACTACAATAGAGAAAAATATTAGATCTGAGATGAATATGGGAATTTTCAATAACAACTTGCACTTTCAGAGAATTAATCCTGTGAACTGCTTTGCCATGAGAAACACATTTATATGTAATATAGCGCGTTAGGAAAGAACTGGTAGACCATACATTCATCACATTCTTACATACATAGAAAATAATGTAGTGGTACTTGTTCATTAATATCCACATTTTTCACATTAAAATTCCATTGATGAAAACTGGAGGAGGAAAACAGTAGCCAGAAATTGGAAAAATAAATTTATATGATATTTAACATCTAGGGATCTAATAGTAAATCAGAAAAAGAAGGTCTTACTTTTGAATTCGGAAGGTTATAGAACAAGGAGGGAGTAATTATGTTTTAGATATTTATTAGGATATGCAAACAATGAATAATTGAATCACTGAAAAATAATTTCAGAAATGGGAGTAGTGTGATGAGATTAAAGAACTAAATGAGTAGAATTTTTTTCCTTGTACTACATTGCACTCACACTATATAGATTTCTTTTTTTACATAAGGGAGAAAACTAGAGAAATTGAAAATGAAAATATTAATGACAGTTTTATCAGATAAGATTCCAGTATTGCTTCCTGCAAAATAAACAAACACCCCCCAAAAATGATCAATACATAATTAACAGGACAAACATTTTTGACAAGTTATTAAAACTTATATTGAGGATTATTTGAAGACTGATTATAATGAAAAAAATTAAAAAAATATTTCATGAGAAGGATTAGATAGAAGATGGATGAGGAGGTTTTACTGGCCTTGCTCCTTCAAATACAAAGAAAGGTTATGAGCAAAATATGCCATCTTCAGGATACAGACTAGGAAAAGCTTTCACTCAAGGATTAAATATTGGCTGCCAGCAAATTGATTTGATATTATCAGAAAATAGTGTTTATATTGGGAACAAATAAAAGGCAAAAGAGAGAAGGGAACAAACATTTAATAGGTATTTACTATATGAGGCACTTTATAACTGTTATCATACTGAATCTTTTTTTTTCCATACTGAGTTTTTAGAAAAATTTTGTGAGAAGGCATTATTCCCATTTGATGTATGAGGCAAAGAAAGCATAAGTGGCCAGCTTATGGTCATATAGATGAGTAGAGAAATGACATTCAAATGCTTTCTCAAAGTCTGAGTCTTTCCTACTAGGATATAAAGAATCTCTGAGAAAAAAATTGTTTTTTTCTAAAACATAGGTAATGTCACATTCTTCATTCAGTTAAATTTCTGAAGGTCTAAAGACTTTTCACAACTATTTCCCAAAGCAGAATGTAATTGTTTTAGAAAGTACTGGTCCATGTCTCTGGAATAAACTGGAGTGCATTAGCATGGCAAATGGCATAGGATAATACACTCTATTTAATGATGTTGATGAAAAGTAACACTAGATAACAGTAGCATCTTAGTTTCAACATATTATTGAAATGGCAAGTTCATAAAAATAACCATTACATTTATAGACTGGGCTCAAGATGCTGCCTCTGGGCCTGCTGACACAGCTGAGGACAGGTCAGAGAACCTTTCAGAGAAGCTCCTGCTAAAGCCCCACTAACTTCTCCCATACCTCCCAGTCTCCCTGTCTCCCTGCTTTGTTACCTCCAGACACTCATAATGTAGAATTTTCCTCTGAGTCTCATTTCTGTATTCCTTCCCTCTCCCTAGTGTTGGATTTGCCTTTTCTTTCTTTGAAATCAGACTATGAGCTTGGCCTACCCCTGCTCCATTCCAGAGGTTAAATGGAAACAATTTGAGTAATGCATTTTAAAGAGAAATGACCTTATTCATACTCAAATAATTTTGATTAAAAAGTCTATGTTTTTATTATTTTATATATATCAAATGTAAACTTATTGCAATCAAATCGGTGAGAGAAGAAATGAAAATAAAGAAATGGAAAATAACACATTAACTATGATTAAATTGTTATTCCAATAGTATGAAATTAAAAGTTCATGGCAAACCTTTTATGACTATTTAACTTAGAGCCAAAAGTGTCAAGTAGGTGGGAATAGAAATTAAAAAAAGCTTTCACTAGAATTAATGGGAAATGCTTCTTGGTCATAAGCCAAACAATTTAAACACTTATCTGGTTTCATATTATATTTTTACATATATAATTGGTATGATGGCCTGTCTCCAAGATATCCCCTCAAGATCCTTGTCTTTGAGTATTTATGCCTATCTATTCATGCACATTGAATCAAGGGTGATTTGAGTTACCAATAGAATACTATAGAAGTGACAGCATATAACTTTTAAGGCTAGGCTTAGAAGCATTGTAGTTTCTTTCTTGTTCTTTTGCATTGCTTACTCTGGGGCAAGCCAGCTGCCTTGAAAACACCAGAAGAGCCCACATGGAGAGGAAATAACCTGGCAGTATTAAGGTTAAAACACCTTGGAAGTGGATCTGCCAGTCCCAGACGAGCCTTCAGATGACTATAGCCTTAACTGACATCAGACTGCAACCTCAGAGACTCTGAAACCTTTCTGAATTTCTGGTCTGCATAAACTGTCAAAGATAATACATAATTATTACAATTTTGAATCACTAAATTTGGGACGATTTGTTATCTAGCAATAGATAATTAATGCAATTGGATAAAGTGATATATCAAATAGACAAAAAGAGATAAACATTTCCATTTGCTGCTTTCCCCAAAAGTGATGTTTTAAATAATCTACAATGATTTCTTCTAAGAATAATAATGAGAATGGTCACAATATGTAGTGGCTAACAGTGATCAGCGATTAATTGGGAATGAAATGGAGACACGGTGACATTCAGAAACTCCTTCCCAGAATTTGGTAGTTGGATTAGTATCTCAGACTTTTAAAAAAAGGCATAAGTACAATAATAAAAGTAATAATTTCTTTATTTAATGAGGAAACATTAACTGAGTACATACTATGTGCTAGCCCTTGTGTCAGGTTTTAGAGATAAAGTAACAAATGATACAGATTTCTCAGTGAAGTTCACATCCAACTATCAATGAATGTTAATGGTTAATTAAAATTAAGTAGGGTAATTTTGTTTACATTTTTATCTCTTTTGTAACACACACAAAATATATATTTTTTAGTTTTATTTTGTTAATGAGCAACTTCCTCTCAATTCCACTGGTTCTGATGAGGGGCCTGCTGGTTTCTCAGTAGTACTGAGAGAAGGAGAGAAGGAAAGTGAATAATGATTGCAAAAATTCCTTTGTTTTTAAGAGAAATTTTGAAGTTATAATTAGATTTTAGTTCATTCATTCATTCCAGAAGCATTTATCAAATGTTATCTCTATTTCCATATCCTTAATTATATTACATTGATTCAACTTATTTGATTCAGTAAATGAGTCAACTTAGTTTGTTTTCATAAAAACAGTTTAAAATATGTTTATTATGCTCTGTTTTCTAAATTGGTAACAGAGAAAATAATTAAATATTTTGGTTGAAAACATATAATTTAATGAGACCATAGAATGAAATTAAATCATAAATGAGATATTGTGTCCTTTTATTTTAAAATGTATGGTTTCTGGAGTAGAAAATAAGATGGATTAGACATATTTTGGGGGTCAATATTTTACTTTATATAAAAAGATACTTGGATAAAGAATATTTTAAAAACCTGCAATAAGTGGTTAGTCAATAATAAATTTTATAATAATGAATTCAGTCTTATAAATAGGTAGCCAATATTTACCACTTAATTTATAAATTACTAAAATAAACTTCTGGTTGTTCTTTAGAAAGCTATATATACACTTGTGTTGGAGATTGTGCTGTGTATTTTAATATATATACTTTTCAAGCATGAATATATTAACTGAAGGGGTCTTGGTTAGAAGTGAAATTATTTCCTAAAAAGTTTATTTTTCTTTTTTTTTTTCTTAACACTCATCCAACTTAATTTAAAACAGTTCAAAGCCAAACAAAAGAGTAATTTAGAGTTCACTTTCAGGCTAATAGTTAATTAACAATTTCAATAAAGAAGTAGTTCATTGGATATCTCACTCAAGTGCTTTAGGTTAATACCAGAAACAGAGCAAGTTGAATCATAGCCAAAATGGAACAAAATTTCAAGAAATTATGTTTAAGGTATCTCTTTGCTCTCCCAGAAACCCTGAAATTGTTACTTTTTAGCAAAGTAAACCTAATAATTGCCTTTTCTTTCCCTGGTGACTTCCAACAGCTTAATTAGCTGATTCAGGTCAACTACCTGGTTCATCAGTTTTTGAACATCTGAGATTTAGTCTTAAATTCCCTGTTGAGAAATGAATTCCCATCACAAAGACCCCATGGGTGTGTATGTGTGGGAAAATAATTTTGAGCAATTAGGAATTAATGATGACCTTTCAGGAGATAGTAGAGGACATAATCATAAAAGTTGAATATACATCACCAGGAATGAGTAATGCACTCCCATTAGCATAATTGGCTAGTATTAAAATGGAGGTGTCTACAATTATTATGGTTTGGAAGCTTCTTGGGAATATGAAGAGGTACTGGAAGGTACAACCTTAGACATTAGTCTTGAAATCAGTGATAATTTGGAAGCATATATAAATTAAATTGTTAGAGTTATAATGTGGAAAAATACTTTAGTGAAACAAAAATAGAAAAAAAATCACATTAAAAATAGAAAAAATCAAGTGATATTGCTGTGTTTTAGACACTTCTTATAAAGAGTAGCAATCTAGTGCTTAGGCTATGTGTTGTGATAACATCTGAGTTGGATTCATTGCTTTCCCACCTCTTAACTGAATGATGTCAGTGAAATTGTTTCTTGTTGCCTTGAAATGTGGTTATAATATTAGTAATTATTTCATAGGCTTAATATAAGAAATAAACAAGTTAGTAATAGTACCTACCTGTGTCACTTATCTGTTTCTGGTTAACAAACCACACCAAAACTTAATGGCTTAAAAAACAATTTATTATTTCCCATTGTTCCAGGAGTTGACTGAGCTTAGCTGGGCAGTTCTCACGTGGGGTCTCTCACACAGTCATATTCAAGAACTGCCACCATTTATTTGTTTGTTTGTTTAATGTTTATTTATTTATTTTGAGAGAGAGAGTGTGTGTTCGAGCAGGGGAGGGGGAGAAAGTGTGGGGGGATAGGGAAACCCAAGCAGGCTCCATGCTGTCAGCACAAAGCCTGACATGGGGCTCAATCCCATGAATTGTGAGATCATGACCTGAGCCAAAATCAAGAATTGGACACCCAACTGACTGAGCCACCCAGGTGGCCTGGGACTGCCACTATTTAAATGCTCAGCTGGACTGAATATCCAAGGTGACTCACCAACATATCTGACAGGTAGTGCTGGCTGCAGTGTGGGGGCTCAGCCTCTCTGTGTGATTTGGACTAGATAAGCTATGTAATTTGCAGGACCCAGTGAAAAATAAAAGTATGGGGCTTCTTGTTAAAAAGTTATTCAGAATTTCAAGACCATGGCAGCAGAAGTTTCATGCTCATAAATCTAGCCCTGGATTTGGGCTTCTCACCTTATAATGGGTGGGTTCTAAGAAGAATCATCCCAAGATGAAAGACCCAGATAGAACTTGTAAGGTTCCTTATAACCTCATTGATCATGTTTCTATTTGTCAAAAGGATATCACAAAGTCAGCCCAGGTTCAAGGGGAGAAGAATTAGACTCCATCTATTGATGTGAAGAGTGGCATGCCTGTCCAGGGAGAGAAATAATTGATGGCAGCCATATTTGGAGATTATCTCCTATATGACCTTGAAGTTGTAAAATAATTATTAAGAGAGATAATTCATATTAATTAGTAGATTGTGTAGCCTATAAAAATGCTTATATAACAACTTACTATTATCCTAGATTATAAACTTGTAGAAGAAACTAAAGTGACATGGCTTTGTGTATCTGCTATCTATCTGAGTGAGTTAAAAAATGTAGGTGATTTCATATTTTATCATTGCTAGTCTATGCATTTGTCTTGTAAAATTATTAGAAAAACTAACAGTTATTGCTGTCAGATTCTGTAATGGCAAAAGAACATTCTGAAGGTAATTATTAATGAGTTTAATGTTGTTCTCAATGATAATAAGGCCTTCTCTTTTACCTAAAGGTATTTTGCAGAAGTGGATAGTTTAGCTTTGACTTTTCTGCCTATTAAATAACCATCTGCCACCTGTAGTCTATTGTCTTGCTGCATTTATCACAGATGAGTGCAGAACAAAAAAATGAAAATAAATTGCTTTAATATAATACTCTTTTCTCATACTTTTCCTTAAAATGCCACATTCGTTGAATGTATCTTAGCTAGTGTGTAACTTGGGATTCCAGGTTATAAAAGCTTTTTATAATCTTTAGTCATTTAACACTACCTACACCTCATTTGATGACTTTCTTTTCATTTTGTGCCAAAAGCAATATAATTTTTCAATTAGGAAGCAAACATGCTTTTTAAAATGAGATGCTGTTTCTGACATCCAAATTTTGTTTATAGGCACCAAAAATATTCTAGAAAACCTTGTGTGTAAAGATAATTATAAGTGAAAAGAACTGCTAAATGATCATCCAGGACACCAGAGAACAGTTTATTCTGTTGTGATAAAGACAAAAGAATATAGTCAATTACAAAACTATGTTTATTCTATTGTGCAAGGCCTTTGGAGTTCACTGACAAAATATATATTTTTTAAAATTTTTTTTTCAACGTTTATTCATTTTTGGGACAGAGAGAGACAGAGCATGAACGGGGGGAGGGGCAGAGAGAGAGGGAGACACAGAATCGGAAACAGGCTCCAGGCTCTGAGCCATCAGCCCAGAGCCTGACGCGGGGCTCTAACTCACGGACCGCGAGATCGTGACCTGGCTGAAGTCGGACGCTTAACTGACTGCGCCACCCAGGCGCCCCCAAAATATATATTTTTTAAAAGTCAGTACACAAATAATGTCAACTCATGTTAAAGGAGGCCATGCAGCTGAATGTCAGTAAATCTGTGATTCAATTTTGAGTAGTGAATATTTTTTATGAATTGCTAAGCTTAAAGATCTTCATATTCAGTCTGCAAGAGTACAATCTTTCTAAACGTTGGTCCTTTTCTTATTTTTCCCTGGACTCCTATTCACTTTTATTATTATTTTCTTATGATATCTCATCTTCAAATACCTATGGTATTTATATACCATAGGTATCACTTACATCATTTTTTTGATTGAAGCATAATAAACATAAATTTCTTATGATAGAAGTGCATATCTTGGTGAATTTCTGAACACACTTTTATATCCAACACCTTAGAAGTCACCCTCATGCTTCCATCCAATGACTAAACCGTTCCTCTATCCCCCAAGGATAACCATTGTTCTGACTTCCACCAATATATATTAAAATTCCTAGTTTGTACATTTTATATAAATGAAATCAGACAGCATGAACTTGTTGTGTGTGCCTTCTTTTACTGAAATTTGTGTTTCTGAGATTCATCCACATTGTTGCATGTTGTAATATCACTTACTCACATTGCTTTATAATATTCCATTGTGCAACCATGACACAACTTGTTTATCAAATCTATTTTTATTAGGCATCTAGGTTGTTTCCAATTTGGGACTTTTATAAACAGCAGAACTATAAACATTGTCACGCATATCTTTTGGTGAACACTAGGACATGATTCTAGCAGTGGAACCGCTGAGTCATACATAGGGTGTGGGTATGTTTAACTTTAATGTATACTGACTAACAGTTTTCCAAGTGACTGTGCCAATTAAGACCTCTACCTGTGATATATTAGAATTATAGGGGCTCTCTACATCCCTGCAATCTTGCTATTTTTGTCTCTTTATTTTAGTTATTTGGTCAGTATGTAGCCCTGATGACTAATGAAGTTAAGCATCATTCCATACTTTTATTGGCCATTTGGTTAATCTCTTCTGTGAAGTGTGTTCATGTGTCCAGGTAATTTGCTTATATAAATATAAGAAATGTAATTATTAAAGAGGGTTATCAGTATTTTAAAAATTAATTTGTAGGAATCCTTATTAATTTATAGAATTAAAAAATATATTCTATCAATGTTTGTTGTATATATGTATTGTGAATATCTTTTCCTACTCTTCAAGTTCTTTTTATGCTCTTAATAGTATCTTTTTACTGACTAGAAGTTCTTCAATTTAATATAGTCTAATTAACATTTTTTTCTTTCACAATTAGCTTTATTAGGTATCCTGTTTAAGAAAACTTTGAAGATGTTCTATTTTCCATAAATGTTTTATTTTATACTTTCCAAATTTAGATCTGTAAACCATATGGGATTAATTTTTGTGTTTTATGCAAGGGACATCCAGTTCACCATGCATCATTATTAAGGAGAGAATCATTTCTCCTTGACACATGATGTCAATTTTGCTTTGAATTTGGTGACTGTTAGTTGTAGATGTTTCTGGACCTGCTATTAGGTTTATTTAGTTTTGTAACCAAAGTTACTCTGTCTTAATAAACCAAATGCATTTTTCATTAAAATAATTTGAGTAACTGAGATCATTTAGCAAGGAGCAAAAACACTATGGTTTTTCCTTAATAAAAATAATATAATCTAGGGAAGTTGCTATAAATTCAAATTTAACAACTTTCATTGCTTTTGTTTAAATATGAAACATAATCCACTGCATGAAGGATGAAGATGTCTCCATATACATTTATTTAACTTTTATTCAATAACTACAATGTGTGAGACACCAGGAATAAAAAAGGTAACTAAGACATGTTTTCTGCTCTCAACATGTTTGGACAAGATTGAACACAATATGGGGGATAACTATTTTTTGTGAAATAAACAACTAATAGCCTACTGTTTGGTTTAATGGTAACATGTGAGCTAGACTAAAAGTTGGAGTAAAGCCTAATGACAGTTCCTAGAAAACTGGATGGAGGCCTGGAAACAATTGAGATGGATTCATTTAGTTTACAGTTTTCTAGAACAATAAAATTTTAGCATGATAGTGGGAAAAAGTTGAAGACATTGAGGAAAGTATAATTTTGATGGAATCTAAGCTACTTAGTGAAAGATGTGAATGGGAGAAAGTGCTGTTAGGAGTAAAACAGAGGGGCCAGAGAAGTGGAAATCCCTGGAAGAACAAAGAAAGTTGCACTGGGAGTTACAGAGAGAGCAGAAGAGAAAGGAAGATGTGGTGGAGAGTATGATTATTTGAATAAAAATTATGGTTGGATCACTAGTCTAAGGCATTGCCACAGGAGTGGAAGATTTCAGAGGAGTTAAGGTGAGGGTTGCTAGAAATAAGGGGAAGTAATTGAAAAATTAGGGCATCGGTTGGGTCTTACAGACATTGAAATAATTCAAGATGATGGCACGACATGGAGGGGAAGGAAAATGAGTGTTCCTTGTACTAAGCTTTGTAGTGAGTGAAAAGGGGAACAGGGATTGTAGCTGAGGAGACAAAAAGAGTGTTATTCCTAGATGTCATCAATCTTCATGTATCAGTGATTTTGATGTGGTCGTGACCGAGTATTGGCCCAGAAATACTGTTGAAAAGCGAGAACGATGTGCTCTTTATTGAACAACTCTGGAATGAGTGAAATCTGTGAGAATGAGTGTCTTCAGTTGAGAGGGCTACATGAGAAATGGTATCCTCACGAAAAGTTTCTGTTAATCAAGAATAAAATAGGAAGGTATTGAGGATGATTGGTATTCCTGCTGGTATAATTAAAATATTTGGAAGAAAAGACCAATATGGTTCAGGGAAGGACCTAAAGTATAGTGTAGAAGGGAGTGCAGGTTGGGGGCAGATAAAGAAGGAGAAGGGTGTTTGTGAGGCAATATGGAATTAGGATATTTCAAAGGTTTCACAGCAACTGGACCTAGAAATCCTTTGGAAGACTGATTCTGGTAGACGTGAAGGGGATTGCCTATCAGTTCTATAGGTGTTCCAAGTGTAGTGATCAGAATCCTTGATAGAAAAATGTATAAACTAATCTCAGAGGTTTGGACTTATCTTGTATGAAAAATAGCATTTTAATCAGAAAAATAATTGGAATGGGAGGAGAAAAAATGGCAGGAAGATGTGTTGAAATGATCAATAACAATAAATAAGAGAAGAGAAAATAATGGTAATTGGGATGGAAAGAAGTGAGATTTTATAGATACTTCAGAAGTAGAATCAACAAGATTTGTTCTTGGATGTGGACAATTAGAAGTAGTAGTTGAGGTTTACCTATGTTCCAAATTAGATGTCTGAGTGAATGTCTTAAAGTTAAACTGATAAACCAAACAGGGAAGGCAGCATATATTTAGGCTGGGTTTTGGGGGCTTTTTTTTTTCACCTCTCCAACATCCATTTTCTTTTACCTGCACCAATTCCATGTATTTCTTGGAGAAGGATATTCCCTTCTTTTCATAGTCCATGCTTTAAATAGAGCTGACTCCTTTGCCAGTACTAGAGATGACCAATCATAGTATGGAATATTCTTCCTCACACTAAGGGAAATATTGGTAAGAAAGACTCTCTCTTTGGTTGGAAGCTGCTGAGAAGACATGATGTAAATCTGAAGCTGATGATCACCTTAAAGAATGGACTCAGAACTGACGACAGCTGAGATGGAGAATGCAGGAGATTAGGATAGCATTTTTCTGAGGTCTTTAATGCAATCATTCTTAAAACTGATGAATCCTTGGAGTTTTCTGAAACACAGCCAAAACATTTTCCCTTCCCTTCCTTTTCCCTTCCCTTCTTCTTCTCAAAATTGTCATCTTGTTTACTTTCTGTCCTGTTCTAAAAATATAAAATTCTTGAGTATATATGTATATATAGTTGAGGAGGGACTATACTCAACTATACTCAACTATACAGGGAAAGATACTTTTTCATTAGAAATGTTAAATTCAAAGGTACCTGTACTAAAATCTGACAGAGATTGTTGGTGGGCAATTACAAGTAAGGAATCTGGGCTCAGATGAAAATTCAGGGTCAGAGACAAATGAGAAAAAATACATAAAAGCTTTTTGAAGTCATGGATAGAGAAAATTCATTCAGGATGAGCTGATAAAATAAGCATTTACACTGCTGAAGCACAGGCTCTCATAAAACTCCAGTGTTTAGAGTTCAGAACACAGAGTAGACAAATGAGACAGAAAAAGAATGGTCAGAGTGGTAGACAGTTGGGTGGGAAGTAAGTTTCCAAGGTCAAAGAACTTCTGAAATCTAGAGCAGTGCTACTCTAAGTGCCCCTAGAGAAATTGTTTCTGGATAGTGACAATGTAAATAGCTGTCACAAAATATAAATCAAACAAGCCCATTGTTTAGTTTGGTTGAGTTTTGCTTTTCATTTTATAATAAGACTTTCTCTGTGTAAAGGAAGCAACATGTGGGTTTGCTTTCTGGCACAGGCTCCTTATGAGACCCAGTAACAGTTTAATGGTCACACTTTCAGCAGCACTGATGTAGATCCAGCACCTCTCTGCCAGTGATTATTCTGCAACATAATCAGATCAGTACAGGGTGCATATCATAGGAAAACAGAGAGATTTTGATTTAAATTAATTTATAGAATTTAAAACATAAATAATTGATCATAGGAAATTAAACATATACAGGTATGTATTATCTAAAGATTTGGACTCAGGGACTTTTCGTACTGAAGATGTTTCTTGATTCATTCTGAAAAACAAAATTCTTAACAGTAAAATGCTTTTATTCTCTTAAGAAAGTCTCATTTAGAACTTCGATGTTCAAAACTTATCATGAGAGCTGTCTGTGGTAGCAGGGGAAGGGGTGAGTGCAGAAGGGCTAGGTCTGCTCAGGCACCTCTTCACCTCTGTGCTACTCCTTAAGATTCCAAAATGGAACCACAGGATTCTACCTTTCACAGTTTGAAAACCACTGGGATTGACCACAAAAAGCAATTAGATTTGAATTCCGTGTTGACTCTTGACTCTTGCACTTTCTGGTCCCGCGACCTGAAGAAAGCCATTTAAGCTTCTTGAGGCTCAGTTTCCTAATCCTATAAGACTGGGATGCAATAGCAATTTGAAAGAGTGGTTCTGATTACCTAATCAGTAGGTATAAGTGAATGTGCCTTGTACAGTTGAAGGACTTGGCTAATGCAAGAGAGAAGGTTAACATTTCATTCGGAGAGGACCTCTCCAATTCTCACTCCTACCCCACGTGCTTCAGGGAGCTCTGGCAGCAGAAACTATGTGGCCTCAAGTTGGTGCTTGAATCTCTCAAGTTCACTAGCTCCCGAAACCTGGTTGTTTCTAGGAAAGTGAATGAAAAGAATGAAAAATGAGCACAGTAGTCTAGTGAAGTCTTGTCACAATGAGCAGGGACTTGCTAAAGTGTGTGAAGGGTCAGAGTCCATACATGTTAACAGCACTATCAAAGGTATAACTTAAACTTTCAGTCCCTGATTTTCATGGTAAAGGGACTAACATAAATGGAGGTGAGAGATTTTTCCTTTTAGAGATTTTATTCAGAATTCTAGTCTTCTGAATGATCTTTTCAAGTATCCTTTGTTTATTTTTTTCTTAATTTCTCTCCTGTTGTCTATCTTCTTACTTTTCCTTATCACTTGCTTCCTCACTCTGCTTGTTGAACTTGCGTTAGAGGGGGGATTGGTCCTCGTGCATGTATGTAGCACTTTTTTCTTTGAAATTTAGAAACTATACATACATATTTCCTTACTTGTCATGTGTCCTTTTTGATTAAAAAATGGAATTACCAAGTTTTCCTACTTTCTTCATTCATTGCTCTTTGTTCAAACTCAACATTGAGTTTCAAAGGAAAAATCAGCTCAAATTTCAAAGATTGAAGATGTAACATCCTTCAGAAAATGTGAAAGAATGTGATTCATTTTTTTTGAAGGCAATCTCCAAAGAAAAGTGGCAAAGGTGCGCTGAGTAATGACAATACTTAAGCAATAATTCTAAGAGTCATCATTAACTAAGCACTTACTCTGTAGGAAGCACTTTTCCAGGTGTTCTATTAACTCTTAATTCTTATAATAACCTAATGAAGGAGATACTACTCTTACCCTCATTTTATTGATGAGGCCATTAAAGCACAGAACTGTTGAGTAAATTTCTCAGCATCACAGAGCTGAAACATAAGAAGGTGGGATTTAAACCTAGGCCATCTGACTGCAGAGATCTGCTTTTACAGTATACTATGTGAAGTACATTCATAGTCTGCAAGGTGACTGATTGGTCCAATGGGCAGAGCCCGTTGTTCCTCTTCCTAAGATTAAGAACCAAAAAGATGTAATTAAGAAAGCATGTGCACTAGTCTGATTCCCTGGTAATTTTGTGGAACAGTATATGGAATAGGGATTGTCATTTTCATTGATTCATATACACTTGGATCCCACACAGCAGAAGGCATTGGAGGACTCAACAGATTGTTCCCTAATCATCCAAATCCATGCAGTTTCTCATGAATAAAAGTTTGTAATATTTTCAAACTGCTTAGAGATTGGCAGCTGGATACACTATTAATTCCTTTTGGAGCATGCCACTTAAGATGGGCCGTAATGAATGCAGCATTTTATTTTTAATTAAAATATTTAGTTCAGGGAGCATTTATTAATAATTCTAACAGCAACAGATGGTCTGCTTATGTGTTGTAACAATCTTTACCCAAAATCAGTCAAAATAATTAACGAAATGTAAATTATTAAACACTTAAATATGTATTATGTATCATTACCATTCCCATAACATATTTTAATCTTTGATGAGAAAAAACATGACAGTTAAACAGTAATATATAGAATATTGCATACCAAATGTTCAAAAACCTAGATTTTATTGTGTTTTTTTTTATATTAAAAATATCACTTGCTTTGGTAGTGTTTTCCAGCATTCCTGCCACCTAGAAATGGAATAAAACCAAAGCTAAATAAACAGAATTGTTCTTTGGTAAAAACATTGTATAAAATGCTTTACAAAAGAATTATATTTAATTTTGGAGAAGGATCTAAAAGTTCAGGTCTGTAATTATTTTTGTTGTTGGAACCCTGGGAACAGTGCTCATCCTGCAATTTGATAGGGCTGCTCTCAACCTTCGTTTCTTTCGAGTGCCTGAGAATCTTTGGCAGAAAACAGCCACCAGTGTATAAAGATTTGGTCCATCTCCCTTGCCCCTATCTTCTCATTCCACACATTTTGTGCTGCCTCTAAAATACACCTCTTTGACTTTTCAAATGAATAGTATTGTTTTATCTTACTTATGTTCTTCGGTCATCAAAGTGACATCTATTTCTGGAACCTGTGTCTTGGTGATCTTTGAGGACTCTGTAGTTAAGGCTAGATTTTAACTAGAAAATGATACTTGAAATTACTTCACCTGAGAACCCCCAAACAGAAAATCGGTTCAAGGTTGAAAAGGTGGGCATAGCTCTAATAAACCCCTATTTGGTGTGGCATTTGGGAGAATACGGATCTGCGTGGAAATTATGGAAACCGTGATTTTCCTAGCTCGGATTCTGAAAAGCATGCTTTGTTATGGAAGCAGTGTCTATATACATAGGGATTAAGTAACCCTTTTTTTAATTCAAACTGTATTTAATTTGAAAATTTCAAATAAGTATTTAAATTCAACATTCTAATTCAATTTGTATTTAGATGATATTCTACAGTTGTAATAACAGATTTAAAAGGAAACTAAAGGTCATTCCAACTGTGTAATTTTGAATTTTGCTATCATAAGCAATTTACTAAAATTTTCCAAGCCTTAGTTTTTCCACCTGTACACTGGGGGTAGTAGGACTAGTACCTGATTGATTTGTTGTAACTAATAAACGGAAAGTTCTTGCCACAATGACTGGATATAAGAGACTATTTAGTTTATCTTACTTCTTTTAAAAACCAATGAAGAAAATAAGTTCATAAAGGTTAGTTAATTTTTCCTAGATCACCAAATTGCTAGAAATCCCACAGTAGAAATGTTGTATCATGGATACCAGGTCAGAGTTCATTTAATTAGACACTTCCAAAGTTTATTTGCTAGGAAAGAACACTTGCTTCTAAATTTTCAGGCTGTAATTTGCTACTAATAGTCACATTTTTGTCCACAGGATGAACAGCATCAGTAAATTAGTTTTCAAGAGGGTTCAGTAGCTGCACATTTAAATAATTTGCTTTAAAGTGCATCAAACATTATTTTTAAAAATACTTAATTCACAATTTTTGTCTGGTTAGTTTTAATATTTTTAAATGTTTTATGGTATATAATATTTTCATACATTTAAATTTTACTCTGTCATTTTGTGTGTGTGTGTATGTGTTTAAAACTACTAAATGATCATGTAAACAGTTACTCCATATTACCTATTCTAGTACCCAAAGAAAACAGATTTTCTTACAGTTCGACCAAACACATAAATCAGCAAATCTAAGTATGATACTTTATTATAAATGAACAATTCTCTGAATTTTTTGGTCATTGAAAAGTTTTGTTTTGCCTTCCAGCAGCTGTTTTCTATAGGAACAGCTGCTAATACTTATATATAACATTTATCAGGTTCTTTTATAAGCTATAAAACACACAAATGTTGCTTTAAAAGAAGTTTAAAACTCTCCATATATTCATACACCAAATGGTTAAATTACTTAGAAATTTTTTGGATAGATTGGTAACAGAACTCACCGAATCAATTTTTCTTTAATACTTAACTACTTGTCATTCATGTCTTTGTAAAATGTCCTTTCATTTGTGGACCAACATAATTTCTTCTATGACAAGACTTAGCCTAATCCAAGTTATTGATTTATGTAATTTGTTTAAAGATGAGGCATAGACAGCTATATTTATTATTCAGGCTTTTTTAACAGTGAAGATTACATCCTTATCATTAAAGATGTCAATTTAGAAATGATAATGCATCATCAGTGTGAGTGTGTTCCTCCGTTTTATTCCCTTCCTTTCACCCAAGTAGAAACACCTGTGCTGCATTCAGGACGGCTGCTGCTGCCTTGGAACATAATCAGTCACGACTGTTCAAATGTCATTTGTGGAGGTCCTGAGGCTAGATGGTCCCTGCGGTGTTTGAAGCCGTCCCCTCATTCTGCATTTCCTTCTTAGTCTGCCCAAGACGGTTGCTAAGCTTTGCAAAGTGCACGTGCAGTTGCCTTGGGGTATCTAGGGCAGCATTGTGTCTAGAGGGTTGCAGGCATGAATGATCAGCCTCTTCTGCTGCACATGGTGGCAGGGAGGAGAATTGGGGATTAAGCAAGCCAGGTAGAACTTGAAGAAGAAAAATGAGTTGTGCTCTTTCTGCATATTTAGCATTCTGTCAGCCTCCTGGTCAACAGATCCTGCGTAGGGCCTCCTCAAAGCAAAGAGGCAGATGCTCAGGGCTTGGCTATCAGAAACCTGGGAATATCTCTAGGGTAGGGTTTGGCTTCATTAACTACTTGTCAAACGTCTACTTTCTTAAACCTTTGTACTGCTTGAAGTTTTATGTGAATAAGGCCATGGCTCTTAGGATCAGAAATACGGAGAGAGTGAAAGGAAAGAAACTAAGATCAATTTAAAGAGTTTAATCTTTTGACAGTGAAAGTCCCCATCCCCTCCCCCATCTGATCAATTTTCTGAGAAATAGTTTATGGGTTTTTCAGCACTTTCTGTAAGCTGCCTATTACCACTTTAAACATGTTTCATAAGGTGCAATTTCCTTTGTTCAAATTCATTTTTGTATTTCTGTAAGCTACTCATACCTACATACTTTTTTCTCTTGCTCTTAATCTATAAATAATTTCAAAATGAGTCATCTGTTCCACTAACTCCTTACATGTAGGTGTTGATCTTTTATTTTTTTTTCTTTTTTATCTAATTATCTCACTACCCTTTTGACCTCCAATAGTTTTAGTAGCATTTTTGAAAACAGATGGCCCTTCATGTAAGGACCTTGATGTTTCATAGCTTTTCAATCTCCATTTCAGCATTTACTTAATGTTCTCAAACTTTCTGCATTGACTCTGTACCTTGATAATATTTTAATTTTTTTAACAAACTCTTTTCTCCCTCAAAGTGTTTTGTTTTTGCTTGTGTTTTTTACATTATTCAAACTTGATTTGATAATCTCATCTGTGTGATGAAAAACCCTATCTGTCTATATGCTGAGCAAGGTCTCTGTACATAGTTGATGGTCAGTACACGTTTGCTGGGTAAAAAGTGAAAGATGAATGAACAGGACACTCCAATCCTTTGCACAATCTGCTTCAAATCAAGAGAGGAGAGTAGAGATATCCAGTCTCCTAATATAAAACTCACCAATGAGAAAGAATAACAATTGTTTTCCAGGAAACTTAAAACAGTAGAGAGTTTGAAAATCCTAGTAGAGCATTTAAGCCAGTTGTAAGAACCTTAGATTTTCAACTAGCTTTGACAGTCCTATTGAATGAGTGGCCTAGGAGATGAGATTTAGGTACATTTAACAAAGCAGTATTTTGAATTTACTAAATAAATCACTCTTCAAAACTAGCCCAGATCTTTCTTTAGCTTCCAAATGTGCCTTGTTGTCTCATGGAAACTAACTCACAGATGTGAGGATTGGCATAGGATGGACATCATATGATTTTGTATTTTAAGTGTGTGATTGTGTAAGCCAGTAGTAATTATGACATATTAGAGCCTTTCTGATAGATTCTACACAAACCAGGAGACTTGAATCCCTACTTCATATTTTAGGGGTGGGGAAAGCAACAATAGAATTTCTAAGGACATAAAGGCCAAAGGTTTGCCATTTTGGAGTGTTATGGGTATTGTATTGGTAAATTACCTCTATTTTCTGGCTTGCACCTGCCGTGGGAGAAAAAAAAAATTAAAGCCCTCTCAGAAATTATACATAAGTAGGTTATGAAAGTCTGCCAAATAAATACCTCCCATAAAAGAAAATTGGCAATTTCTAGCTTAGTAAAATCAAGAAGAACCAGTCAGACACAGTACACACGTAGGTGAGTCTAGGTCATTTAGGGGCTTGTATGGAAGAGTACTGCCTTCACTGTAAGCAACAATAAAAAGTGTTATTCTGGAATACAGATATGCAGGAAACTCATTGTACAGATACCATTTATTGTCTATAAAAGCCACTGTCATTTTCATTGCTAACAAAATCTTATTGAAGATATTATATCAAGTAGAAACCTTTGAATTGAGTAAAAATGGAATCTAGCTCTTGTTTTGGTTGGGATGTGTCCTAGTTTGGACCTGTTAAATATAAGAGGGTGTTCACTAGAGGCTTCTGGGAAGGTTCATCTTCACTGATAAATCTTTTTTTATCAGCTAATAATTGAAATGGTTTGTTACGTACTAATAGATAATGAGAATAGTGACCAGTAATGAATAAAATAATGTTTCATCTGTGGCAAAATGTTTCACAATTTTGAGAACAATTGAAAAGGAAAAGTGTTTAAATTAGGTTTTTTAAATTGGAAAGGTCAATTTTCTGTCTAGTTCTTTTTATATATACAAATTCAGCCAAAAGAAAAACACACCATATATCTACTGCTAGAAGGGTGAAAAGCTGTTAAACATGTGTGACAATGTGATGTGCATAGCCCCACTTTATCTCTTGTCCATGTCCAGTGGATTTAGATGGGTTCACCTCCAGATTTTAGAGTATCGCATCTTTCTGTAGTCCCGATCAGTGATGCAACCAGAAACTTGAACACTTATAAAGATTTCCTTTTTCTCCTCCAGAAAGTTCTTGCCCTTGAGCAGGATTCAGTAGAAGCCTGCAATATTTGAAGCAGTCACCTAGCAGTTGTTTAACGTGGATGACTATGCCCTGCAGGCTTATACAGAAGGAGATGGAGCAGGTTGTCAATTATTTCTGCACTCAGGGCTATGGACTAACAATATGCTCGAGTGAGGCAGAGGTTACATATCAGCTGCAACCCCACAGGCAATCCAAATCTGCCATTAATGGTGAGGCACTGAGAGTTTCAACACGGTTGGGTTTCGTTGGTAGTGAGTTCCTAGTGATGCAAACTTGGACCGGGATATAACAGTTCTTGTTAAAAGTCAGTGCATCAGCTAGGAAATGAACAGGTAAGGGATGGCAGCAACATGTCATCAAATTATAGTTCAAACTCCAAGGCCTATGTGTTGTCAGGCCTTTATGACTCCGAGATGGGCGTCTTACTGACAGCGCATGCAATGTAAGTGTTCTTGCGGATGTTGCTTTCTCTGGAATAAAAATGTGGCATGAATTCACCTTATTATAATCCCATAATATAGCCATTATGTGAGGTTTAAACCACGGAAATACGGAATAGAGTGATTATAGCAGCTAATTAGAAGTCTCAGGACTAAACGTTGATATGATCAGGGAATCATAGGATGGACATTTATTAAGTTATAGAATAAGGTGGTGAAGACATCAGCCATAAATGGGAACTGTTGGTAACAAAGACACCTGTCGAACAAATTTTGAAGTTAAATTGGTTCCAGCACAACTAATGTCAAAGCACTCCCCAAGGCAAAGCCATTCCTCATAAGCATCATTAATTTATCTAACCAAATGAGATCCCCTCTTCACTGAGAATGCTGTGTTGCTTTAAATCATGCTATAACGTGGTCCCAGCCCCGTTATTCAGGTGTTTCTTGTGATCCTTCCCATGTGAAATGCACACAAATTCTATTTCCTCTTCCACAGATCTGTGGATAGATCTGATGAAGGGGAAATGCAGGTCATTCTACTTTTAGAACCTCTGAACTATTTATCATTCCTTGCCTCCTTGCCTTAGAACTAAATGGAGTGGGTTTAGAGTCTTAGCCATTGTCCTGCAAGGTCCTGTCTGTTTCACTCCTTTCTCTCTCCCTCTTGTGCCCTTTTCCTTATTATTCTTAAAGCAAATTTTAACTAATTTTGGGGCTTGAGAAGTGGATGGGGGAAACTGTCCCAGACAGATAGTTTTCCTTCTAATTTCCTTGTTTATGCCTTGGCTTCTGATATTCACATGCCTATTATTTTGCAACCTTTCCTGGAGGCAATGGATGTCTCTGGGTTTAGTCTGAATGAGGGGAAAGCTATGGGGTAAAAGAGTATTAAAAGAAATGAAAAGCATGGGGAACAAAAGCACACCAATATATTAAAATTTTGTTTTACTATTCAAATACAGTGATAAATCCATTTTAAATTTTGAGTCTTTTCTTCTTCTGGCTACTTCCTCATTTATTTTTCTTTATGTCTATTTCCGCTTTCTGGATAGAGACTTAGCTCACTCATACAATGTTAGTGTGTATTGGTTAGATTTCTGCAGAGAAACAGAACCAAAAAAGAGACATAGACTGATAGAGAAATACAGCAGTTTGCAAGCATAATTCATTCTGGAAACATGCTTGTAATCCAAAGCACTTGCATATCAAGTGAATTTCCCCGTAAGAAATAGTAGAAACTCAGATAATTTGTCCCACAACCCAAGAATATTCATATAAAAATGATTAAAATACTGTAATATAATACAAAATAATAAAGAAAAAACAAAATATGAGAAAAATAAACAAATTAACCTGCACTTACCTTTGAAAGCCTTTGTGGCTGGTGTTTGGGAGACAAGAGACATGAGAGTTATTGTGTAGGACGACTTTCATGATCACTAATGGATGTTGACTACAGTATAGTATTAACAAACTCTTGCCATATACTGTATTTAATGTAACTGGCAATAAGGCAGCAGAGGAAAGGGTCTATATCTGCAGGCAGCCTGACCTGGAATGAAGCAAGGCATTACTAAGTGTCCTCTTGTATGGAAAAGCAAAGGACTGTCCATAAGTGCCTTTTATTTTTTTAAATTTATTTATTTGTTTTGAGATAGAGAGAGTACAACCTGGGTAGGGGCAGAGAGAGGATATAGAGGATCTGAAGCAGACTCTGTGCTGACAGCAGAAAGCCCGATGCAGGAGGGCTCCAACTGACGAGCTGTGAGATCATGACAAGAGCTTAAGTCAGCCGCTTAACCAAATGAGCTACCCAGGCACCCCCATAGGTGTTTTTAAGTAACAGAAAATACACTAGTGCCAGTTAAGGGCACCTTCCAACATTCTGAAAAATCACTGATTTCTGCCAGACACTGCAGCCTGAGACTGAGCATCTGAGCATGGGAGACGATTACCCACAATCCCACAGAGAGAAAGAGAGACAGAGAGAGAGAGAAGAAAAGAAATATTGTTTCAGTTGTGATCATGTGACGTTCGGCATCATGTACTACTCATATTGTAAGACATGGCTCATTTATCAAGTTAAAATTTATTGGAAATGTTTGCTTGTCTTGTGGAATCCTCACAGAACAAGTTACTTGCAATCCAAGGTTTTAGTGTTCATTTATCTATCTACCTACTTTCTTGGAAAGAGATTTATTATAAGATGTTGACCCATATGACTATGAAAGCTGAGAAGACCTATGATTTTCAAGGGAGAGATCTGGGAAAGTTGGTGGTGTAGTTATGTTGTTCCAGGGAATAAGAACCAGGAGTCTGTGGGTAGGGAAGATTGATGTCTCGGCTCAACCATCAGGCACACAGTGATTTCAACTTTAGTCTGACTTTTTCTTCTGATTAGGACCTCAATGGATTGGATGATGCCCACCCACACTTTTGTGCCTTACTTAATCGATCCAAATGCTAATATCTTCCAGAAACACTCTGACAGACACACCTAGAAATAATGTTTTACCAAATATCTGGATATCCTGTGACCCAGTCAAGTTGACACAGAAGGACTGTCACAGGGTGATTGAATCTTTTCTCCTGTGGGCTAGATTTTTCTTTACTGTTAATGCCAAAACATGATCAGTAATTTTTTTTTTGTTTTTTTTTTTTTTTTTGGAGAAGACTCTGATAGTTTTACCAGTTTTATGTGTCACCTTGTCCAGGCTACAGTCTAGTCTGCAGTTATTTAATCAAATATTACTAAAGATATCGCTGTAAAAGTACTTTGTGATTGAAGCTATTGAAGTTAGTTGACTTTAAATAAGGGAGATTGTGACAGTCTGGGTAGGCCTGATTCTATCAGGTGAAAGGTCTCAAAAGCAGAAGTGAGGCCTGATTCAATCAGGTGAAAGGTCTTAAAGGAAGAACTGAAGAAGAAATCCTACCCATAAGCAACGGCTTCTATTCATGCCTGAGAGTTTCCTGCCTGTCCTTCCTGACGGCCTGCCCCTGGATTTCAGACTTGCCTAGCCAGCTGCCACAATCCGGTAAGCCAATTTCTTGCAACAAATCTCTCAATGTATAGCTCCTGCTGGTTCTGTTTCTCTGGTTGAACCCAAACTGAAACAGGGAAAAAGGAGTTGATGGGTAAAAACGATGCAATACATTGTCTTCCTTTGAAAAAAAATTTGCTTCTTAAATGCGTTCAAGTGGATTCAAATATTGGCCTCATAGGTTATGCTCTGTATAATTCTCATGGCACCATTCGTATATAAAATGTTGTAAATGGCATGTCCTGGGGATTTTCACTGTGGTCACCTTCATTTCAGTGCCTTCTTCTGAAGCAGGGAAAATGTGGAAATCTGAGTCACTATCAATATCCCCAAAAGGGACCCCCAAAAGGGTCTTTGGGGCTTTAGACCCTTGATGCTGGTTGACCTCTCCTTCACCTCTACATAAAAGCAGCCCCAGAGACACCTAGTCCCAGAGGATACAATTGAACCCACCTGTTGGAAAAACCACTCAGGATGAAGGTTGGGTCTTCCTCACGAATAATTACTTGCATTGAGGTTATGTAGCTGTGTTCCTAAAGCATGCTATCTTTCAGATAGAAACCCTAGAGTCTGGACAAGGGCTGGGTACTGGAAATTGGATTTCTAATTCTGGTGTTGGAAAATCGCCTATATGAAGCTGTACTGAAGGGCTGGTGGTCTAATCACGAATCTAGCCACTGCCAAGGAGAGTTGTACTTTCCAGAGCCTCTGTGGGTTACTGTTTCCTTGGAGCTAAAGGATCACATTTAGCAAGTGGAATATGAGACTTCTTATCCTATAATTTTCTTGTTTTTTCAACTTTTTGTCTTCCTATTTTTCTTCCTGATTTCTTGATTTTTTTTTTGTTCATTTCACTTAAATGATGCAGCATAGAACTCACAATTCTGATAAATCATTCTGATAAAAACGGGATTGATTGGCTTATTACAAAATTTTTCTATCTTTGTCAGGTCTCCAAAGGAAGTTTCAGCTAAGATGTTTAAATAATATGTCAGAGTACCCTATGAAATAATCTAGAAGCCCTGAGCTAGACAAAATAATTTTAGAAAAGCATCCAGCTTTTATAGTCTCTCCAACGACTGTCAATACTGCACTGTCAGGTCACCCAGCACCACATGTGTGAGCCCACGGTATGCTGTCTTTTAAAAAGCATGCTCTGTTTCGCTATCCCCAGTCCTTTTCTCCATCTGCCTGCTGACCCATGTGGCTGTTTTAACATCCACCTCAGTGGAAGCCTCATACCTGCCTGGCCAGCAGAAAGTAACACAATGACAGCAGTTTCTGTGGGACTGCGGAGGAGGGGCTGGGAAACCTCGGATGCCCTGTCTTTTTCTGGACAGCTAAAATTAAGATAGAGGACAGCTCCAGGAAAAGTCATGCCCTGGAATTTTCAATTGGTGCACAGCAGTTGAGAGAGGGGCTGAATAAATGGGCAATCTACTTCAGGGCAGCTTCCTTTCTGGAAGAAGGGGCAATTTGTTTTAGGGTCACATGCCGGGCAACTATCTGCATAAGAAACCCAAATAGTTTTGGAGCACGAGCGATTCACCACAGATTCTTGTGATCACTTTCTCGGGAGGGCGAGTTTGTAATGAGTCAGAGCCTGTCGACACACTGATCAAGATTGTGTTCACCCCAGTAGTCACTGAGAGTGCATTCTGGGTGGTAATTGCTTCCTTTGAGAGTATGCAAGGTTATTTACAGGCTAGTTTTCATCTGACTCTCTTTCACATTTCCTGACATGACATTTAACTAGTGTAATTTCTTCAAATGATCATGTCGACAGTTATGTTAAGAGAATCCATTGCCTGTTTACTGAGTTATCACCTAAAGCAAAATAACATTTTAAAAGAAAAGTAGCAAAAATTTTAGTTTTATTCCCTCCTCCCTCAAAAATGACCTTTGCTTCACATTAAGTGGAGAGAGAGAAATAGTTTTACTCATTAAAAAAGGAAGTCCTCTTTTATTAATCAACTCAGGCTGTATGGACTGCAATTATTGAGTAGATGAGACTTCCAAAAAAATCATTTTCGGGAGTATCACTGCTGTAATTAAAATGCATTGATAGTCTTGGAAATAATTAAATAGCCACATAATGTATCTGATGTGCATGTTCAAGGCTAAACTGTATTAAAGCCAGTAGACATTTTTCCAATCATACATGAGGCTGCCAAATTTTCTTTTGAGGTTTTAAATTTATTTGAACCTCAAATTCACATTAAAAGTTTCATGAGTGGTAAAAACAAAGCTTGTCTTAAACTTCTGTGAACTGAAACCACCACATCTTACAGAGCTTTAAAATTTTGCACATTAGCGCTTGTGGTGAGATGAAAGCTGGGTTCCACGACAGTCTCCGTGGTATTGTGTCTCCAGCTCTCTGCCTGTAACAATTGTTTGGTGGCTTCTGCACCTCTGTAGATAACTCAGAAAATCTGTCTTACCGAACACTTGGGGAGGCACTACTCGAGGTTAAAACCCTTACCGAGCTTGCCAAGGCTATCAGTTCACTTCGGAAATGCTCATTCTGTCAAAACAGAAAGTGTCATAATGAAAAAGAAGACAATTCGCCCATATCCCTGTTTTAAAGTTTATTTGTTCACTTATGGCCTGAAAACCATTCCTAAAAAATACAGCTGGTCAAAGGCAATCAAGGGCACCTCATTATTTGGGGGAGAATTGAAACTTTAAGGCAGCTGACTACTCTGTTCAATAATAGCAATCTCTTTAAACACAGTTAGGTCGATAGTGAAATATTTACTGAGGATGCTTCCGGAATGATTTGAAGCCAGCTCTTTGGAGAGCATTGATAATCTCAGGGTAATCTGAGGCATCCTTATGTGAGGTGTCAATGTGCCGCACTGAACAGAACAATGCCTACCATACGCATCTGTGGATCATAAATAATAAAAAGCATTTTAAGAGGTTTCATAGCCTCCACATAAAATTACCTGTGACTAAAAACAGGACAGGGCAGTTCTCAGTGGGGGATAAGAAAAATGTGAGATTTTAGAATATCAGCAGTGAAGATCAGAACATGGTGAAAGCCCAATTATATCAAATTTGAAGGACCTTTAAAAACTTTTTTGTCAAAAAGTAGGTTCCCCCCCATGTGTGCTATAACTTTTTTTCTATCTTTTGTTAGCTGTTCTTTTTATTTTCAGTCTCCCCATTCCCCTATCACTACAAGTGCTTCAGTTTTGCCGGGACAGAGATTATGGATGGACTTTTCTATGTTTTGTTGATATCATCCTGTGAATATATTAAGAAAGTTAAATTTCTAGAAATATGTATTGCTACAAACAAGTGATGGGCCAGTTCTGACTAAACTGCTGTTTAAATTATCGACGTGTATCTCCAGAAAACAAGCTTAATAGCCCATTATGAAGCTTTTTTGAGTGAAAAGACAAAAACAGTCACTCACAAAAATCGTCTAGCAGCACTTCACAGACAATTGCACAAATTATCCAGAAGCAACCGTGACATGAGCTCCATTCCATTTATAATATGACATAGATGATATGGCCCACTGCTTACAGGGCCATATCTCAATTATTTTAAATAGAAAACTGAAACAAATTCACTCAATTAGAGCCCAGTTTTAATCAATTGCAAACTGGCCAAGGCGATGTCACTTTTTAAAGAAGCAAAACCTTCCTTCAAACAATTATGGGACTTGCAAAGATCATATGCATGGGATGAAGCTATAATTCTAAAAATGGATGGTGCTTCTGCAAAGATACCTAGTGGCAAAACTGCCTTGTGCAGCATATAACTTTGAAGAAAAAACTTGGGTGGCCTGCAATATGTTACTGATAAACCAATCAGAAGGGGCTTCCTAGTGCATTTATAAATTTCATCTTTAAAACTCAAAATTCTAGACTGTGATGAATTATTGTATTAAAACATTCTTTATATGTTCCTAATCCATAAGATAAATGTTTTATAATTGATGGAGCATCAAGATATATAAAGTACATTTCTCATGAAATCTCAAGGAATGAATTATGGCTTTGAATTAATTTTAAAAGGAAAACCTATAGATGATAATATTGGTATACTCACATAAATCTAATTTCTTATACTTGCACTAAAATGTGGCTGAAAATGTTTAAGGAATGCTTCCAAATGTTTAAGGAATCTACATATCATATTATTAACTGCATCAATTCAATTAGTGATTTGCAAAATATGTAAAAAGTCTTAAGAATGAAACAAGAATTAGGGGCGCCTGGGTGGCTCAGTTGGTTAAGCGGCCGACTTCAGCTCAGGTCACGATCTCACGGTCCATGAGTTCGAGCCCCGCGTCGGGCTCTGGGCTGATGGCTCAGAGCCTGGAGCCTGCTTCTGATTCTGTGTCTCCCTCTCTCTCTGCCCCTCCCCAGTTCATGCTCTGTTTCTCTCTGTCTCAAAAATAAATAAACGTTAAAAAAAAAAATTTAAAAAAAAAAAAAAAAAAAAAAAGAATGAAACAAGAATCCTTGTGTGCATAACACAATGTTTTAAAAATAAAGGTATTAGTCAAATTTTTAGAAGGATGTTATTGGATGCTTTCATAATTTAATGGTCCTTCCTGATTGGTTTCTCATTTGTCATAGCACATCCCAAATATATGAAGGGTCACGGTTAAATGGTGCTGTAAAAATCATTGTACGATTTATTAAGGTATGTGTGAATGTATGCATGTGTGTGTATATATAATTATGTGTGTATGTATATATATTTTATTGTTCAACATAAGGTTCATATTTAGGATCCATACACTGATGAAGTAACCTGGCTGTTTATGGGTGATTGGACCGGTGTCTGTTCTGATGTAATTATCCTAATAGATGTCAAAATATTTTTAATATTACTTTGTATAAAACAAGCTGATCAAGTTTTGATAAGCAGCACTGCTTATTCTAATACTGCAATAATGAATACTAATTTTACTGTTCACGTAAAATTTCATTACCAACCTACGAAGTGAAAATTTGGGGAAATAGTACTAGATAAAACACAGAGATAATTTTAGCTTAGTGAAGAAAAGGTTTAGGGTTGAAAATGTTTAACGTTCAAAGTAACCAGAAGTTGGATTTGTACACATATGATATGTCAGAAAAAAATCAGTGTACCTGCCAGGAGTGGTCAGGACCTATATAATACACCCTTACTGAATCCGGGGGTTGCTTTCATCACTGAAAAGTTCTGTGATTGTCAAAACCACAGTTCAAAATGTCAGCATCTCTGGAAAAATAAAGAGTTATGAATTAAATTTAAACATCTTTGTCTATTCCTTTTTAAAGTTTTGAACAGGACATCTGTAGCTTGAAATTGAATATCTTTAACACTTGTATTCTCCCTTGTTGAGTTTTCACAAGAAAGAAACTGCTTGAATAATGCCTAGTTAAAATGAAAACTCCCAGCTTTTTTCCCCCAGAGCCTAGTCACTCATTATCTATCTCTATCTAATCTATTGGATGAGAATAAATTGATCTCTTTTCTCTAGCACCAGTCTCTGCCCATTCTCTAAGAATGTATCACTGATTTCTGTCATGTTTTCATATTTAAAAGTACTATATAAAATATTTTATGTATATAAATACCAATTATATATATACCCACCAATTATATTTACATATATATAATATCAATATATATAAAATACCAATTATATAAAAAAGAATCAAGTGTTTAAAATTTACCCTACAAGTATAGGACAGTCTTATTTAAACCATAGTTGTTGAATGTTAAGTATAAGTCATTTCCACCTCACCCTCATTTTTCTTCCTTAAACTACAAATTTATGAGACAAAAAAGAGATCTGTTGATTTGTTTGCTTCTGCTGTGTACCATATAAAATTTGGATAAAATTACTTGCTCTTTCTCCTAGTTTTCAACAGTTTCATGTTCCTAAATTTACCATTCTAGTACCATGTTGAAAATATGGGGAAAAATGGACTATTTGGAATAATTCTATTGTGGGTGGCCAAATGCTGACTCTACACCAAAATACTGACTCTTCTCTTAGCTCTTTGATTACAAGCCACCATTTTATTGTAGATGGTTTTTATGACTTGAGCATTCAACTAGTACTCTAATATAATATAAACTAATTCATTATTATAGATATTAAAAGGCTAATTTTATTAATGTTTATAAAATTATATGACAGATGAAAATTTTCATATCTGTCATTATTAATCTTATAAAATTATTTTGCTAATATGTATATGTAGGAAAAATGATATATTTTATTCTTTGTTCCAAGCTAGTTAAGACATTTACCCCAACACTCTTCCTGTTTGAACATAACAAGGTGAAATTTATTTTCCTTTGTAGTTATTCAATTCAACTCAGTAAGTTTCTAGATTGACATTGAGCATTAGGAAAATCAAAAAGAAGATAGTGAAGTGACTCAGTCTGTATTTGATTTGATATTCCTTTAAATTTAAATCATAACCCAGCTGGATCCCTAAAAGAGAGGCTTTTTTTTTTTTTTTAATCGCAAGTTGCACTCTATTGAGCTGTTCTTGGAGCTGACTTCAGAAGTATTTGGGAACAGAGAGGCAGGTGCAGACATCCATTAGGATTGAGGTAGAGGCTGGGATGAAGTTCTTCTCAGGCTCCTCTGTGAGCAATGGGAAATAGCGTTTCCATAGTAATTAAAATCTTCCACCTGCGGAAAGGGAACATAATGAGTTGTCATTTCTACTCACTTTGTGGAATTTCTCTATTCAGGTAGTTTCTTAGTGAGACTCGCTGGCCTTCTGGTTTTTGAAGAGAATATAGAATGTCAGTTTATGTGCGAACAGTAGATCTCCAAATCTCTATGTTCTTTTAAAAGCCAATTTAGATTGTGACTTCTATGTCAGACATTTCAGTTAGGCTCAGAGTTGGAAGAATGGCAAACTTAAGAAATCAACTCTGATTTTAGAAACAATCATACACCTAAACATCAACCAATATTCTCCCCTTTGGAAAATGACTGCTTGATTTGTCCCCTCTCCTGCCCTCTTCACTCCAAAGATTTCTATATAAAATAGAAATGGAAAACTCCTAGCACACTTTAATTTCCAAGAGTCATGCAGAGATTTTATGTATTTGCAATTGTGTAAAATTCTCTTCTGTAAAGCACTTTGGTGTCTCAAATTTGGAGCTCACGGAAGTTAAAAATATTACCCATCAGCACTCTTGAGAGCACAGAAGAGGCTCTGAGGGGTTAAAGTCAATCACTGGGACCGGGATTACTTCCAATAATCCTACACCTGGGAAGACTTAAATTTGAGCCATTTTGTCTACATGATCTGCTCTTGATAGGAAGTTTTATTTATTTATTTTATTTGTTTGTTTGTTTGTTTGTCTTTTTACCACACTGGGGACATAGGCAGAGATAATGGCTGAAATGGAATCCATTGCATCAAATGGCTTGTGTACTGATTGAATTTAACATTGGACTTTCTCATTACCTGATTTTTGCTTCAGAGATGTGTGACAAGGGAGGCAGGTGTCTTGTAAATAAAAAAATGTGACTCAGTCATAAAACATAGAATGGGGGGAATAAAAAGCTTCACTACCCATTAAAAAAAAAAGGAAGAAAAAGGATAAGAGTCTGTGTAACATAAACAGTCTTGGCAGTTTCCAGAGATCCACTTTTGTACAACGAACCCAAATATCAGGATGCTTCTCTGGTTTGGTTTTCACTAAATTTTAATGAGAGTATTGGGGTAACTTTATCTGAAAAACAACGCTGACCTCTCTAAAAATCCTTTTCCCTTCATTTACCAAGCCTTCCTTAACAACAACCTTTTTTTTTTAAAGAAATAGAAATAAAATAAATAATTAACTTCAAAAAGATTCTTTGGTAAGTAAGATATATGTGTAGTGTGGCAGAGGGACAAATGTTTACATAATACCCCACTTATGTTTCACTTAAAAATTGACAGTACAAGTTTCACCCAGTAATTTGAAAATATTTCAGTTTATTTAAGTGATGTACTCAAACTACATTATTTTAGAGAGAAAGAGATAAGGTAGCCAACCTCAACCTCTACCTCTGTAGGAAGAGACTTCATTCTTTTGCAACGTAGCAAATCTAAGCATCCAATTTTCAGTATGTATTCGTTTCCTTACTTTAGTTTTTTCCATTGAAATCATACACTAAAATTCGATATTCTCCTTTCAAATAAAGCAAATTCCCTGTTGCCTTGAAGAAAGTTGTTCTTAGCCACATTGAATTTAAAGAGGAAAACTCCAACAGCAGTCAACAAATAAGAAACACACTGGGTACTTAAAAATTCTCTCTTGGGTATTGTCCAAGAGACTCTAGGGACCCAGGAAATAGAGTATTTTAAGAGAAACAAAAACATACTTCAAAGAAAGAGGTATTGAATTTCTTCCTGAATGTTTTCATGTCTTTCCTCTGTTGAACTAGGGAGTAGGGATTTTAAAGCCTGTATCTTTAAAGCCTGTGCACAGATCTTGGTTGCATCGCCTTCAAATGATAAAATCACAGGAACATTGCACATTCTATTTGATTCCTAAAATGTGGGACAATGAACAAACTAAAAGGAGAGGGTTGATGGGGGAAAATCCTGGCTGGAAACTAAATTCTCAGTAAGAGTACATCAGGTGGAGTAAAGATCCAAAGGTAACCAGACACTAGGTCTTATGATTTATTTTGTTTGACAATGAATTATTGAGTATATATTATATCCTGTGATGCTGCAGAGGAAACTTAGAATTATTCCTGATCCAGAAGAACATAGATTAAATGGTGAGGGAAAGTCTGATAAATGATCTCAAAAAGAGAACCAGAGATCCTAATGTATTAACAATAATATCAGTGAGAGTGAGGCTAAGAAATTTCCTAAAACTGTTATATAAAAAATAAACCCCAAACCCAAAACACCCCAAATCAATTAATATCTTTGGTAATAATTTAATAGATCGTACAAGCAACATACTCATTACAGAAATATCACTATAGAAAACCAAAAAAGAAAATAGAATACAGACACAGACAACCTCTTAAATGTTTTAACCTATTTTCTTTCATCCTCATTTCTATGTGTGTTTGCATGAATGAAATAATAGATTGCTCCTCCCTATCCTTCATTATCACATTATCCCATACCACCGTTCAGACATCAGAGTTACTTTAAATACACTGTGCCCTAAATGTGAGGTTATATTACAGTCTAAAAATACTATGTGAACTGAAGTGCAAAATGGGATTTTGAAATGTATTACAGTCTTGAGAACAAAGCTTTTATTTGTAACTACCAGGCTTTGATGAGACAGGATCAGATTCCTAGTTTCTAAGGAGCCAGAGCCTGGAAGACTTAAAATGAAAGTTTATAACAAACTATAGAGTAATTTCCTTAAGAGCTCTTTCCCTTCCAAAACCATGTAAGTACAACTGACAGGGGGTGGAATATCAAAGAGCATGACAATAGAGCAAACAGTGTTGTTGCTGCCCCCTTCTAACATTAAAACTCTGGATGTGAAGGTGATGGGCCCTAAGAAGAAGGCTTTCCAGGGTAGAATTGTGGAGACTGTAGGGCTATGATAATTTTCACATATAATGCAGTACCTAAGTACAGTATGAGCTGTGGCAAGAGAGGGGTCTATGTAGAAAATCTTGAATATCCAACATGATAGAGGTGACTCAGTCTCTCTGAGTCTCAGGTTAGAAAGAGATCAGAAAATGCCAAGAAGTTTAGCCAATCAGTGGAGAAATAGGCAGACTCAGAGAACACGGGTTTTAAGGTCAGAGGTCGTGATGGAACCAAGGACGTAAGTGGTAAGTAGTAGATGCAACAGAGGGAGTGGATACCAGGAACACCAAAGATCAGGTCAGGCAGGTAAGTAAGATGGAGGATGGTGTGTAAAACATATGATTATCTACTGAATCAGGAATATCAAGAAAGCCCCCTGGGAACTTAGACCATTCTGGAAGAGAAAAATAGAGAATGAGGAGGAAGGGAATCTTGATTTAACTCAGTTGAAACAATAAATTGAACAGTAATCTGAATAATAAATAACATTATTGTCCATCTTGATTTGAATTATTGTTTTCTTCCAAACTGAAATGGGAATTTATGAGCTATTTTTTATGTAATTGTCAAACAAAAATTGGATGGCATCCCAATACTATAATTTATTTATTAGTTATTTAATGCTTGACATTTTAGATTATTTTTCTATTTTAATTAATCTACAATAAGTGCCTTGTAGAAATATTTTAGTGTGTCTCACTGATTAATTTATAATGATAAATTTCTAGAAGTGCAATTACTGGATCAAAACATCTGGTTATTTGTGGGAATGCAAGCTGGTGCAGCCAGTCTGTAAAACAGTATGGAGTTTCCTCAAAAAACTAAAAATAGAGCTACCCTATGACCCAGAAATTGCACTACTAGGCATTTATCCACGGGACACAGGTGTGCTGTTTTGAAGGGACACATGCACCCCCATGTTTATAGCAGCACTATCAACAATAGCCAAAGTATGGAAAGAGCCCAAATGTCCATCACTGGCTGAATAGATGAAGAAGATGTGGTATATATATACAATGGAGTATTACTTGGCAACCAAAAAGAATGAAATCTTGCCATTTGCAACTACGTGGATGGAACTGGAGGGTATTATGCTAAGTGAAATTAGTCAGAGAAAAACAAAAATCATATGATTTCACTCATATGAGGACTTTAAGAGACAAAACAGAAGAACATAAGGGAAGGGAAACAAAAATAATATAAGAACAGGGAGGGGGACAAAACATAAGAGACTCAAATATGGATAACAGAGGGTTACTGGAGGGGTTGTGGGAGGGGGGATAGACTAAATGGGGAAGGGGCACTAAGGATCTACTCCTGAAATCATTGTTGCACTATATGCTAAATAATTAGGATATAAATTTAAAAAAATAAAAATAAAAGATAAAAAATAAAGCCTATGCTAATAGCCCAGTAAAAACACACACAAACAAAAAAACCCAAACATTTATCTCACAGTCTTTCATTAAAGTCATAATCAACTTGGGCTGTTTCAGTAACAGCCCTTTCAGTAACAACCTTTTTTTTTTTTTTACATTAGAGAATGTTAACTACAGTGTAAATCTTCAATTATCACTGTCTAAAATTATTTCAGACTAGCTCTGTTTATAGTTATTCTGAAAAATACATCATTGTTTATTAAAAAAGACATCTGATTATTTCTAATTTTTTTAATTAAAAAATTTTAAAGTTTTTACTCAAATTCCAGTTAGTTAACATACAATGTAGTATTAGTTTAAGTTGTACGATATAGTGAGTGATTCAACACTTCCATACAATACCCATTATCCATCGTGACAAGTATACTCCTTAATCCTTATCACTTATTTAACCCACCTCCTACCCACCTCCCCTCTGGCAACCATCAATTTGTTCTCTATAGAAAGGTTTTACTATATATTTTAAATTTCCTTTCAGAAAGAACATACCATTTTATTCTCCAATTAACATTGCCTAAGAGTTTCTATTTCTCTTGTCCTAAAACAGGATGATAGCAGTTTAAATTATTTAACAATTTGAATGGTTAAGACATGGTAGTTTTAATTTCATTTCTTGATTTCTAAAAGATGCTAAAGCCTCCAAAATCGCTGAGAATATGTTATAGAGTTTCTAAAGTTTTCTTCTGTTTCTTGAAGTAAAGCAAAAATGTTTCACGGGGAAGCATTTGTTTTCATTCTCAGATTGGCCCTGTTCATGTGTCAGAGTCTATCTCTGTTTGCTCATATTTAATGAGATGGGGAGATCTATCTTAAGCAATGGAGCTAAAACAAGTTGGCTCCAAGAGTGTGTGGATCCTCTTTCATGTGTCCATGATGAATAGAGAAAGGAAAGTTAAGATTTGCTGGAGTCTAATTCGCTGCACTAAAGGTCCACCTGCCTGAGGGAAGCAAGAAGGAACTTTACTTGTGCCTATCTGGAAGGGATCTTCATTGCTGTTCCGAAAATTTTCTTTTCCATTTTTTTTTTTTGCAGCACACTGAAGTTAGTTAGAATATTGTGCACCTCCCCCCACCCCACTTTCTAATTGGTATTTTTGGTGGCAATGGGAAGAGAATTTAACAATGGATTCAAACTCCCAGTTAAGCCAGAAGTCACTATACATGTATTAAGGTTTTGCTATGGTTTATATTCCCATCATCAATGCATGCAACTGCCTGTTTATCTACACCTTCACATATTCCAGTGTGCGATGTGATAGACAAAAATGCTGTCATTGTGTAAATTTGGATTTTATTGAATGAGGGTGATTAATACTTTATAGGCTTTTTAAATTATTATTACTTTCCTTTTTATTAACCTACTTGAAAACTATATAACAAATTACCCCTAAATTTAGCACCTTAAAACAACAAGAATTTATGAGTTCAGTGTTTCTGTGGATAAGGAATTCAGAGGTAGCTTAGTTGGGTGGTTCTGGATCAAGAAGTCATAGTCAAGATGTTGCCTGGGTTTATAGCCTTCTGAATGCTTGAATGGACCTGAAGGATTCAGTGTCAAGATGGCTCACTCACATGACTGTTGGCAAGTAGTGTTAGTTCTCTATTGGCTGTTGATGGCAAGCCTTAGTTTCCCTCAATGTGAGCTTCTCCATAGGCTGGTTAAAGTGTCCTCACAGTATTGATGTTGCCTTCCCTGGAGCAAGTAATCCAAAATAACAAGACAGAAGCTTTAATGCCTTTTATGATCCAGCCTCAGATGTTACACTCTATCACTTCTACAATATCGTATTGATGATATAAATTAGCCCTATTTATCACAGAGGAGGACTCTAAAAGGATTCTAAAACTCAGCATCTTGAACCCCTCACACATGGATGCTATTCTCACCCTACTTAGGTTGTGATACCTCATACCTGGTTGCTCTATATGGATAGCTTCTTCACCTGCACATGGGTTTCGCCATCCTGCAGGGGTCTACACCTTTGTGAAGGTGCTCTACTCACCCTTATTGGGCTCTGAAACCAGGGTTCTTTTGTGTGAACCTTCTCACTATAGAACTCTGGCAGTCCACTTTGGGTTGCTGAGACAACTCCTTCACCCTTCATCCACTTGAGGGGACATCTACCTTTTTCTATCTTACCAAGAAGGAAAAGGAGAGAAATGGAAGAATTGCTGGTAGCATTCCCTGAAAAGTCAGGAAAACAAGGCTCCAAATATCTGCATTATTATCTGACACTATACTAGATGTTACAATAAGATGAAAAAAATAAAAATAAAATAAATAAATAGCTTAAGGATTAGAAAGAACAAATCAGAATGTTATTACTTAGAAATGATATGACTATGTAGAGAAGCCAAAATAATTTACAAAATAAAATAATTTATAAACAAATTATTAGACACAGTAAAGGAGTTTAGCCAAATGGCTTGCTAAAATTTCAGTACATCAGCACATACAAATACATTATTATATTTCTACTCTCAAGCAATAATCAAAGGAAACAAACAAAAATTAGGAAACTTAATTAAACAAAAACTGTAATTTATAATAGTGACAAAATTATAAGTTATCTTGGGAAATAAACTAAAAAAATGTGCAAGACCAAATAAAAAATGTAAAATTATACTAAAAGATGTTAAAGGAGACATTAATAACAAGTGATATCTCATGTTCATGAAAAGAAGACTCAATAACAAAATTTGTATATCTTCCCATCTTGACCCCTGGAATTGATGAAACCTAACTGAAATGTTAAAAGAGTATTCGTGAATTGTTAAGAATAATGAGGGAGAGTTTGCCTTATCTGGTATCAAGACTGCTCATAGAAATAAGAAAGAGTAGTGTTAGGTCCCATGGACAAATATATTGACCAATAAAACATTATAGAATCTAGAACATATCAGCTCAATTAAAATTGAAGTGAAAACCTAAAAAGTTTAGTGAAACTTCCTTTTTAAATAAATTATAAAAAGCAATAGCCATAGATACACAATTTATGAACTTGATTCCAATAAAATTAAGAATGTTTCTCATTATAAAGAAATGAAAACACAAGTTGCATAATAGAAAATGTATGCAACATAAATAACTGAGTATAAAAGCATGTCAATTGTGAAGAAAAAGTATCGAATAGAATAATAGGTTAATGATGTAAACAGGTGTGGTAGACAGATGCTAGAGTAGCTCCCCACCATGATTCCTGCCCCCCAATTTGATTTTCAAACATTTGTGTAGCCGGTAGGTGGGGTCAGTGACTTGTTTCTAACCCATAGAATTTGGCAAAGATGATGGAATGTCACTCCCAGAATTATGTTATGTTACATAAAACTTTTGCTAGAAGAGTTGCGCTAAAGATTCTTCTTGCATGCTTAAGACAGTAAGCTACCACTTTAAGAAAGTCCTTATGGCAAAACTGTTGGCAGCGTTTAGAAGCTGGGGGTAACTTCTAGGAATTGAGGGTGTCTTCCAGCTTAGTTGTCAAGAAGCTGGGGCCCTCAGTCCTACAGTCAAACAAAACGAACCCTGCCAAAAGCCTGCATGAGCTTGGAAATGGATTCTTCCGCAATTTTGAGTGTCCCAGGTGAAAATGAAGCCTGGGCATCACCTTGACTGTAGCCTTGTGAGACTCTAGGCAAAGAACTCAGCTAAGCTATGCCTGGAGGCCTGATTCATGGAAATTCTGACATAACGATGTTTTTATTTTAAACTATTGAGTTTGTGGTAAGTTGTTAAACAGCAACAGATGACTAATACAACATATACTTCACAGAACTTGAAAGACATATGGCCAAGAGAAATATCCTTGACCTCATTAATCATTAGGAAGATGAAAATCGATACCACTGTTAGATGTCTTTTCCCTAACTAATATATTAGAAAAACGTAAACATCTGTAAATAGCAAGTGCTAATATAGAAGTGGATAAAGAAGAACTCATTTCATTTTCTTTGTAAGTACAAACTGGTTTAACAGCTTTGCAAATCAGTTTGAAATTGTCTTGGAAAGATGAGCAGTGGATGGGTGGGAGGAGGGTGGGAGGATCCTGGGGCTGTAATAGGGCAGGAATGCTTAGGTAAAAAGTTCCCGGTAATGTTCTCATTCTTTTATTGGGTGGTGATTGACAGATGTTCATTTTATTAATATACTTCATATATCACCCATATTATAAATATTATTTTGAATATTTTATAAATGTTTTAAATATTATGCAATTAAAAAGTGGTGAAGGGAAATGATAAAAAAAAAGTTTAAACCATTTTAAATATTTAAATAGAAAAAGAGACAAACTTTGTTCTTGGGAAAATATCAAAACAAAATACTGACTCCTGCTGTCAGTGTGTGCATGTGCACCTGGGTGGGTGGGGTGGAGGGGAAAGGTAAAGAGAAAATGAAAAAGTATATGAAATCAACACAATTATGATCAGGCATAAATAATACCATTAAAATATTTGAATACCTCCTTTCTAAGACAAATTATTTATACAATAAAATAATTAATAAGTTAATAAATTAATTAGATAATGTTTACTTTCTTATATCTAAAAGTTGATGTTTCATTGGGCTCTTTCCATCTCACCATTATATGCTAATACTCCTTCCTTAGAAATACAATAGACCTCATCCAGGAATTGAAAAAGTATTATATCCCAAAATTTCTTTATTGTGTCAGAAGCTTACGGAAAATACATTAATTTGCTTCCCTTTTGCAGAAGATGTTCAATCCTGTTCAGAAGTAGATGCCATAAACAATGTTATCACTGTTGAGTAGTTACTAGGATGAAATCACTAGAGTGAACTATGGCATGACTGGAAATGATATATCAAGTCTGTATCAAATTAATCTTTTAGTTTTATTATATATATATACATATATGTATGTATGTATACGTATATATATAATACATACATATATGTGTATATATATAGTATATATGTATATATAATACATATATGTGTATACTATATGTGTATATATATGTATATATGTATACATATATATGTCTATATATAATACATATATGTGTATACTATATATATAGTATAGGATAATGAGATCCCTCAAAATTCTAAAAATCCAGTATCCGCACAGTACCTTATATATTAAACCGCACTAAACCTTAAAATTAAGTCTTTGATACATTAGAAAAATATCAAAATAGCATTTTTGTTACTTGAAGTCAACTCCACTGACAGCGCTCTATTTCTTCATCCATTTTTTACAATTAAATTATATTTCAATGAAATGCTTTATAAGTGAAAAGCAGGGATTCTTTGCCTATATTTTCCATAGGTCTCCAATTTTATCCACATGCACACACATGCATCCAGACAAATATGTATATGTACTTGTTAATTTTTTTTCTTATTGGGTGATTTTAAGTAAGACATGACCACTAAAGTAGGCAACTGTAACATTTTTTTAACCTTAAAAATAAAAGAACAAACTAAAAGTGTCCTTGTATAACTTCAAGATCTGTTTGACTTTCAGGTAAAATCAAAGACTTTTCTATAGTTTATTCCCATTTTTATATTGAGCTTATTTTAGTCTCAGTAGAACTATGATATACTGTTCTCAGTGGAATAAGAAACAAGTAACATGGATGGCTTAATAGGGAATTTGACTTTGAATTTATTTCCTATTTAAGCTTCAAGAAATTTTCACAAAGACTGAAATGTTTTGGACTATTTTTAAAAGAACAAACAGAATTCTCCCTGCTCATACACTACCTACAGGCTAAAAAGCACTCTGACAGCTAAAAAAAAAAAAAAATCCCTTTGAGATGGCAGAATGGAACCCCAAGTACAGTACTTCTCCTAGCATAATGTCATTGAACACTTCCAAGTCCTTTGTTCTTTCTAAGCCTACTTTGAAAATGGAAAAGTTAAAGATGTGCATATGATATAATGGAATTCTTTGTGCCCTTTTATGAGAATAGGATATTTCATGATTGAAAGAATCCATGAAATTTTGCTATTACAGGTCTATCCTTTCCTTTGAGTTTGAGCATGGAACTAGGTTACTTTTTTGTTCTTCCATGTATTTACAAATCCATTATCAATTCTCTTTATGATGATTATTTCTTTTATTTAATGTCTCCATCAAGAAGGATGCAACTTCTGAGCCTCACACGTACAAGGTGACCTTCTGTGCAACAACAAAAAAATAGATTAAATAGGAAATAATTTGTCCTATAACATGTATTTCACGTTTTAGCAAATAACAGCAGAACAATTTGTACCAATGGTCCTTAACTCTAGAATGATATAATAGCATTATTGAAGTGCTTATGAAATAAATTTTTATTATCTAGTTATTTATTGCAAAGGAAGAGATTCTTTACAGGTCAATTCTTAAAGTAATATATTTCTGACCACTCTCGAATATAACATTTAACTGCACTGTTCAGAATTTAACAAAACCCATTTTTTAAAAATACTTTAAGTGGCAGCTTAATCATTGTTTCTTCAATTTGTAGAATCTGACTGCAAATATAATGAAAAAAAAGTTTTTTTAAAATAAATACCCCTTTACATATTTCCTAATTCCAAGTATAAAATAATTTTACTTTAGAAATTATTCAAAAGAGTATATCTAATTATATTAATTTTCTTATTCTTTTTAAAAATATTTTACTTTACTATTTTAATAGTGTCAATATACTGAATATGAGTATATACTATACTAATAGTACCAAGCAAAAGAACACCTTGTAGCCGTTTCTAAGCTTGATTTTACACTTAAATCCCTGGAAAATGTACTGCTATGCAGTTCAGTTGAGGCTTGGCATCTGTAACCAAAAGTAATTTTTATTTGATATTTACATATTGCCATTTTTAGAAGGTAGTTATACAAAAAGTGCACTTTATTCCTATAGGTTTAACAAACAAACTCCATTTTGTTTTTCTTGTCCTGTAGTTCAATGCGTTTGAAAAGAGATTAGAAAAATAAAACTAATGTCTTAAAGTATAATTGATAATGTGTTCTTGGCTGGTGTAACTTGGAGGGCTTATGGTATTAATTTGAGCTAAGGCTAGATGGGAAGCAAGGTGATTTGTTCGTTATGATTCACCACTGCAGCTCATGTACCATAGTAAATAGCCAATATTTTAATATAAGGGATTGAGAAATAATTTCCTCACAGGGTGAACTTATTTTTTAATGTATTAGCCATAGCTTGACATGATATGAATTTATTTCATAAGGACAACGTGTCACTATTTGAATTTTGCATGGAATGTTAACTAAACCAAGGAGTATCATAGTATAAATTCTATCTTGGTAGCCAATAGACATAGCTAAACTAGTATAAAATATAAAAGGTACCCAGTATTAAGGGCAATTTAAAATGGAAGAAAAATACCGGGAATCTAATATAGTTTTGGATTAGATAGGCTAGTATAATAATTTGTTTTTTGATTTTGTTCAATTCCTTTTTACCTTTCAACTATCAGTTGGAATCTGAAGTTCTAATATATATTATTAGTTCTGTTGCTTAAGATTACGTATAAATGCCCCTTAATCACATGGCCCTTTTGAAATTTTTCTCGACATGATCAATCTCCTTTCTTCAAGAGTTGCTAACCTGTCATTCATAGTTTATGTTTATCAAATTTCTAATAATTGATTTTAAGACCATTATGATTCACTTATACAGTTTTGGTATTTCTTGGATGCAGCATAAATCACAAGTAAATAGAAATATTACCGGGATTATTTGTAAATCTTGATGAATAAATTGAAAAATACTACCAACTTTAATACAACCCCAGGATGATAACATTAAATTACTTCTAATGAGTGATTTAAAAGTTAATTGACTACTTTTATAACAGTAACAAATGGAAAAAGATATTACATCCCCAAGCATTTTTCAAAAACTTAATGAGGCAATAAGAGCTCTGTAAAGCAGGTAATCACTTGTTAATTGATCTGTTATTAGGATTATATTAAACCTGGAATAATATATTTCCTTCCAGATTTCTTTAAAATAGACAAGGTAGTCACACCCTTCCTGGAAAATCTTTCGTCTGTTGCTTAGGTAACCAGTTAGCCATTTATTACAATAGGAAAAGTAGTTGACAGATCATTAGTGAAATAAATATATGATCTCTGTGAATTCCTATCTATCTACATGTACTAACTGTCTTGTGATGTGAGAATACATCACAGCCCTTAAAAGACATTCCTCCAAAGTGTTTGATGGGAAGAGTGTTATGCTGGGGAAAATAAATGTGAAGAAAAATTACCACCCTGTGAGAATTAATTTGCTTTGATTTCATTTGAAAACTTCTAGGTACATTCAGCAGTATTCCTTAGTGAAACCCACATGTGAGTTAGCTAGCAGGATAAATGGAATAATTCACCTTTCAACATTTCTTTGTTGGCATCCTTCAAACATTAAAAACTGTTAGGATCCATTGTAGTGCTTTTACCCCTCTCCCACCTCACTTCCATATTTTAGCCCTAATTATTTCTACAAACAGATATGTTTCCACATATTGCAATGTAATAGATTCATTCTTATCTACACACCAGTGTCAGTTTCCTTTTATCATATAATTTGTGGAAGATATCTAACTTAGGTTCTTTCTTCTCAATCTACACTTGAAATCGGAAATGCCTCTTTGTGATTTGTCTCCCTAAATTTCAGGCACTTTTCAGAAGTATTTTCCACGTAAAATAAACAAAGCCAAACTTTTTTGTATTGGTTTGTTTCAGAGCTTGAAAGAGCCACAAGATCTGACCTGTCCAATTCAGAAATGCTGTTTTTTCCACCCTAACAAACAAGATCATATTAATCATGTAGTGAACCAATAAAGATGAATGCCTGATTAACTCCCTGGCCAGAATTAATTATACCGGGAGCAGTTGTTCTTACAACCTAAATTAGAGCTTGTAAATGATATGGGTAGTCAGTGAATTACTGTTTTTGATACGGTGTTGGAAATGTGCATTAGATGTATCTTACACCAATAACAGGTTATCCAGTGGTGATGAGATTATAATGTGTAATTAGTCTATAAATACACTAGCTATTTTTGTAATTACAGTTGAAGTAAGTAGGCATTTATTTTACTTCCTGTGGGCAAGCTAGCTATACCGTTAATTCTTAGTGTTCTTTGTCCCTAATTATTTTATTTAAAGCCAGAGATTGTTAGCATCAGACTGAACAAGCAGTATTAAAGTATTTCATAAGAGGCATCATAAAACAAAGGGCATTGGTCATTTGGTATAATTATTTTTGTGTTCTTATAACTGCTTATTTTAATTTTCTTTTCCTGTAGATTGTTCTCTGTATCCTTTTTCAGGAGGTTTTTTTCTCCGTTGAAAATAACAAAGCCTTTGTTATTGTTTTTCCGGACATTTATCATTGCATTCCCCTGTGAAAAAGTGAAGAAAATTTCTCACTAGTTTTTTTTATTTAAAAACTATTTTTTTCAGTTTATTATGATTGATTTTGTGCTATTGTACCATTTTTTGTGACTGTCCTCAAACTCAATAATTATCTGTTTTCTGTCTAACCTACTTCTAACAATATACTATCAAAGTTGTTTAGCTTTACAAATTCTCTTTTTGTGTTTCTATCATTTATTTTTCCTAAGGCTGAGTGATCTATGGATCATTAGGTTGTTTGTTGTATAATGTAACCATTGTGGGTTTTGATGTTACCTATTTTATTGTATAATTTTTTTCCTCTTCCTAAACTTTATAAAGTAAAAAAAAATTACTTTTCAATACTTTGGCAACCTTGAAACTCAAAAAGAAATCACACAATTAGTACTTTGTTATTGTGCTTATGTATGATATGTATACAAGACATTTTTATTTAATGATTGGGAAAATTTGAAATGAACAGTCATTCAAGTTTAAGAATTATGGACATTAGGGGCACCTAGGTGGCTTAGTCAGGTAAGCAACCTGATTTTGGCTCAGGTCATGATCTCACGCTTCATGGTTTGAGTCCTGCATTGGGTTCTGCACTGACAGAGAGGAACCTGCTTGGGACTCTCTGTCTCCCTCTCTCTCTGCCCCTACCCAACTCTCCCTCTCTGTCTCTCAAAACAAACGAACAAACAAACAAACTTAAAAAAAAAATTTAAAAACATGAGGAACAAAATTTAAAAAAAAAAGAATTTGAGAGATTATTACACTTTGTTGTGAGCTGTAATGTGCTGCATGTAGTTATTCTAACTTTATTTTTTAACCTCAAAAAACTTTCCAATCAAAAGATATTTTAAAGTTGAAAGTTTAAAGTTTTAAAATGGTAATGTTTTTCAGTGATTTCCTTTTCTGGTGATAGAGAACTAGGAAACTAGGACCAATTTGTCACTGGGATCCGTTAAAAATTGGACAATATATTTATGAAACCAGCTTATTTGCAGATATACTATTTACATTTTGTTGTATAGCAAATGAACTCCAGATTTAATAGCTTAAAGCAGCTACAATTTATTTAAAAATTTTTAAATGTTTATTTATTTTTGAGAGAGAAAGAGAGGGTGCAAGTGGGGGAGGGGCAGAGAGAGAGAGAGAGACAGTGGGGGGGGGGCGGGGGGGGGGGGAGACAAAGAATCCAAAGCAGGCTCCAGGCTCTGAGCTGTTAGCACAGAGCCTGAAGTGGGGCTTGAACCCATGAACCATGAAATCATGACCTGACTGAGCCACCCAGACACCCAGCTACAATTTAATTCACAAATCTGTGAGTTTGGAATATTGAGTGTCATTTTGGTATGAGCCAGGTTTAGCTGATAATGGTGACACTCCTATCTTTCAGGTAATGTGTTATATGAAGCTTCTTGGCTTATTTACTTCATCTGGAATGGCTGAGATGACTGAAGTGTCTTTCCATAGTTTTTCATTCTTCAGCAGAATAGTCTAAGCTTGTTCATATGTTCACTGTAAGGCTCCCACGAACAGCAAGAGTGTAAGTTGCAAGGAACAACTGAGTCTTGGGCTTTGAACTCATACAGTGCCATTTCTCCAGTGCCCTTCAATTAGCCTAAGCAAGCCAAAAAGCCAGACAAGATTTAAGAGGTGGGGACATAGAATTTGAGATTCCATGTTTTGATTAGAGGAGCTATAAAATATTGTAACCATTGTTCACCTGGCACATAAAGATCCTACAAAGCAGTGGAGAATTACAGAGCTAACTTCCAGGGAAAGAAGGAAGTACAGAGTGATTAAATTGACCTTTGGATTTGCTCTTTTCCTTGTTACCTGATAATTCCAGCAAGGAATTTCAATTGAAAGAAATTTCAATATTTTGAAACTTGTTTTTGACAGATTTGTGGGGATAGAGAGACAAAAATGAAAATCCAAGGTGCACCAGGGAAAAGGACCTTCATAAATGCTCCATACTCTGGGCTTTGATGGGTACACTATAGCAATTTTCCTGGTAGAAAATTAAATTCAGCTTAAATATAAATTCTCTTTGGAGAAATACACCATCGTTCCAGGACTCAAATGATTTCTATAACATTGTTACATATAATAGCTAGCATGTAGTTTAAAATAACCAATCAACCATAGTCATATTAGAACAAACTACTGAAAACCAAAGACGTACAAAAATATTAAGATAAAGTTAAAAAAGATCATCGTTAAAGGATTGAAATCCTACAGAGTATGTTTTCCAACTGTAGCGCAGTTAAGCTGGAAATGTACAATGAAATGTAACCACAAATTTGTCATATGATTATAAATTAAGATGGGGCGCCTGGGTGGCGCAGTCGGTTAAGCGTCCGACTTCAGCCAGGTCACGATCTCGCGGCCCGTGAGTTCGAGCTCCGCGTCAGGCTCTGGGCTGATGGCTCAGAGCCTGGAGCCTGTTTCCGATTCTGTGTCTCCCTCTCTCTCTGCCCCTCCCCCGTTCGTGCTCTGTCTCTCTCTGTCCCGAAAATAAATAAACGTTGAAAAAAAAAATTAAAAAAAAAAAATAAATAAATAAATTAAGAGTGCACTTCTAAATAAGATATTGATAAAGAAATAACAATAAAATTAGAGAAACATTTGAACTAAATGATAATGGAAATACTAAAAATTAAAACTGGCATGTAACTAAGGCTTCATTGGAAAGAAAATGTATAGCTTTAAATGCATAAATTAGAAAATCATAAAAGCTAAAAATCAATAACTTAATATATTCCATATTAGAGAATGCAAAATAAAAGGAAATAATTTTGGAGCAGAAATAAATGAAATATAAATAAAATAGCAAACAAAAAATGGGAATATGAACAAGTGAAAGTATGGTTCACTTTATTTTTTTTTAATTTTTTTTTTAACGTTTATTTTATTTTTGAGACAGAGAGAGACAGAGCATGAATGGGGGAGGGGCATAGAGAGAGGGAGACACAGAATCGGAAACAGGCTCCAGGCTCTGAGCTGTCAGCATAGAGCCCTACTGGGGGCTGGAACTCACGGAGTGCAAGATCATGACCTGAGCCGAAGTCGGACGCTTAACCGACTGAGCCACCCAGGCACCCCGAAAGTATGGTTCATTTTAAACGTCTAAGAAAATTAAAACCAGGTGAAGCTGATCAAGAATTACATGAAACAATAAAAATATGGAAAATATTTGCATAGATACTTTGAAAAAGAGAGTAAGTAGCCAACAAATATATAAAGGTCTTCAATTCTCCTATTAATCAAGGATTTTCTACTGACCGAGGCCTATACTTCTCTACTAAGACAATCAAAAGCATCCGAATAATATTCTTACTGATATTCTTCTACATCTCTGCCTATTCTTAGCTGCATTCACAATTCGTATCAGTCGGGATGGCTGTAGTAACAAGTAGTTCCCAAATCTCAGTGCCCTAAACAAGGCTTATTTCTTAGTCCCACAATGTGTACTAGGGACACTTAGTGGCTCCACTCGCGCCTTCCTTATTCCCGCAGCTCTCTGATATTGCAGCCATCATCTGCACTACCATGTTTATGCAGACATCACAGAAAAAGAAAGACCTTTAATTACAAAAGAGCTCTTACGGCTTTGTTTTTAATTTGTTCAAGGAAATCATGACTATGTCTAACTCTAGAGGCAGGAAGCTGTTCTGAAAAAGAACTTTGAATATTGCTGGACATCACTAATAGTCCTTACTTACTCGACTTAGAATTTGCCTCATTTTTTCACAGTATTTCCTTCCTTTGTAATCTTTTTAGCCTTCTTTGCCTTTTCCAGGCTTTATCCTCTGTCTCCTCAGTTTTCTGCGATCTGATTTTATCAATCTTTCTCTCTTGTGCTTTTCTCTATATTGGCTATGTCCTTTAAAATAAGATTCTCTTATCTGAAATGCAAAACAAAAAAAAATGCTATCATTGACACTTCTTTTTTTTTAAATATTTTTAAATGTTTTTATTTATTTTTGAGACAGAGAGAAACAGAGCATGAGCAGGGGAGGGACTGAGAGAGAGGGAGACACAGAATCTAAAGAAGGCTCTAGGTTCTGAGCTGTCAGCACAGAGCCCCACGCGGAGCTCGAACTCACAGACTGTGGGATCACGACCTGAGCTGAAGTCAGACGCCCAACTGACTGAGCCACCCAGGCACCCCTCATGGACACTTCTTATACCTTTAGATATTCCTTCATCTTTTGTCTTTCCTTTCATATCCAAAATAATTAAATATATATTTTTTTTGTATTTGATGGTTTTATTTCCTCAATACATACTAACCCTTTAATTCTACCCTTTCACGTTCAAGCATATCACTAAAATCTTTCTCATAAAAATCATCAGTGTTTCCTAGTTTGTAAGAATTAATGTTCTTCATTTTTTATCCTGTTTAAGTTTTTGCTTTACTGTAATTGGTGACAGTTTGTTTCCTATCCTCATGTCTACCTCTGTCTTCTATTCAGTAGCTTCCCTTATATGTCTATCTGATGGTCATTCTCTCAAATTTTCAATTTTTGTTTTAGTTTACTTTTACATTTATCTGTTCCTAGCTCTCTCACCTATTCTCTATCAACTAATATCTAATATGCATTTCAGCTTTTCCATATTATTCTTATATTCAGGCTAATATCACTAATTGCCTGATTGGCAATTCCAAGTGAATCTCTAGCATCTCAAAACTCAACATGCCAAAATGTGAATTTGTCATCTATTTGTATTTATTTGCTTTTTCTTCTGAAGTCCATATTTCAATGAATGGCATAAATAATAAACTATCCCAGCTTGAAACCATGTAATTATGATTGCATTCTCCTTTCTCATTTTTTCATAAGTTCAACTGAATCTCCTTGTGAAAAGCTATTCTAATTATTTTTCTTACTTCTAACTCCTTGTTAAATTTTTGTTTAAAGTTTCTGTGTCTACCTTCCTTTTTTATCTTTTTTTCCAAATGTACTTTAGATATTAAGTATGTTTTTGTAGAATTAAGGCAACACATCTCTATTCATGGCAATTAATTTTAGGATTAATCTGAGATTCCATCCCTTGTCCACAATAACTTAATTTAGTTAGGGATATATGAGAATCTAGGCCAAATTTATCCCAAACTTACAGAAAAGTTTGAAGTGAAGTTCAAATATTTTTTTTCCTCTGAACTATTTGAGATTAAGTTGTTGACAATTCTCCATTATTCTCTAAATCTATAATATGTAATTCATAAAAACAACATTCTCCTTCATAGAATCAAAATAACTATCAAGATCAAGAAATTAATCAATGCATTAATACCACTCATATTAGTTTGCTGTTGTTCCTGGATGAATTTCACACATTTATTATGTAAGAGTTCTGGAGACCAGAAAGCCAAATGTGTCTTACTCAGCTAAAATGAAAGTATTGGTAAGGCAGCATTTCTTCTGGAGGCTCTAGAAGAGAATCTGTTTCCTTGATTTTTCTGGCTTGTGGAGTCGACCTACATTCCTTGACTCATGGTTCCCTTCCTCCATCTTTAAAGCCAGGAACATAGCATCTTTTAATCTTTCTTTGACTCTGACTCACCTGTGTCCCTTTTTCAATTATAAGGATTACATTGGGCCCACTTGAATAATCCAAGGTAATCTCTCATCTTAATATCCTTAACTTAATCACATCTGCAAAGTTCCTTTTGCCATGCATAGTACCATAGTCATGGGTTCTGGGGATTAGATGTGTACATCTTTAAGGGACCACTTTCTAATCTTTAGATCCAGCTTAACTTTTATCAATTGACCTACCCAATAACACCCCTTAGAGTGAAATAATAAATCTTGAATCATGCATTGCATTTAGTTGTTATGTTTCTTTAGTTTCTTTTTATCTGGAACAGTTCCTCAGTCTTTCCTTAATTTTCATGTCCTTGACAATTTTGAAGACTGAGTGTTATTTTGAAATGTATTTCTCACTTTGGCTTAGTCTATAAATCCTTATGATGTTATTTTTATTTTGCATCCTATCAGGTAACAACATTTGTTAACTAGTCATATTGCTGATAATATTCACTATGATCAAAGTGGTATCTGCTAGAATTCTCTACTTTAGAGCTACTCCTTTTTGTTTTGCTATTAATAAGTATTCTATGTGGAGGTATTTGGGGACTACATAAATATGCCATTTCTCAAACTTTCAATTTTTTAATGTCTTTATATCAGTAGGGATATAATGGTAAAGTTAATTACTATTTTATTTAATGGGTTTTAATCTGTTACTATCATTATTTATTTTGAAGCTCACATTGTCTCTATACAATGGAAGTCCCTTTACATTAGTTTCAGTGTTTTCATGACCTCATTATGCTTTGAGTACCTTTGTGTTTTCTAGCTGTGCTCTTGTATCAATCATTTCTTCAAGGAGCACTGGCTCATTTTATTAGAGAATGAGAATTAGAAGCCAATATCTGAATGTTAAGTGTGTTTATTCCTATTGGAGTAAGATTACTTTTAGAATTTCTCAGTGAACCAAGATAGGGAACACATACACACACACCTATCAAAAACTATGTGTTGGGACGCCTGGGTGGCTCAGTTGGTTGAACATCTGACTCTTGATTTCGGCTCAGGTCATAATCTTCCAGCTTGTGGGATAGAGGCCCATGTTGGGCTCTGGACTGATAGGGTGGAGCCTGCTTGGGATTCTTTCTCTCCCTCTCTGCTCCTTCCCTGCTTGCCCACACTCTTTCTCTCTCTGAAAATAAATAAATAAACTTAAAAAAATATGCATATACACTGAACTATCATTTCAAGCTCAGTACCACATTTTAGTTTTCTAGGGACTAAACTTTTGGAGAAGGAGGAGGAGCAGAGAAAGAAAAAGGAGAGGCTTGGGAATAATCTTTCCTCAAATAAATTGAGGTAAAATATAAGTACAAGAAAATTTCCACTTTTAAATTCAGGATAGGGAGCATTTTATTCATCCTCAAATGTTCCTTCATCCTCCCCTGACCTCTGGCCTCAGGTTAACTACTAATCTGCTTTCTTTCACTTTAGTTTCACCCTACCATAATTAGACACAAGAAGAATATTAAAGCATGTAGTCTGTTGTATTTAACTTTTTCGCTTACCATAATGCAATTTAGATGTATCCATGTTGTTGCATGTATCTATATCTATCTATATGTTGCATCTATCTATATGTATGTATGTATGTATATATATTTTAAGAGAGAGTGCATGAGCAAAGGAGGGGGGCAGAGAGAGACAGAGAGACAAAAAGACAGAGAGAGAGAGAATGAATCATAAGCAGACTCCATGCTCAGTGCAGAGCCCATGTGGGGCTTGATTCCATAACCCTGGAATCGTGATGACCTGAGCCAAAATCAAGAGTGGGATGTTCAACAGTCTGAGCCACCCAGGTGCCCCTTATGTATCAATAGTTCTATTTCAGAGTAGTATTTTACAGCACGGATATATCACAATTTATTACAGTTGTTGACTTTGAGTGCTTCTCATGTTTTATTTCTATGAATAGTTCTGTTATAAACATTTGTATACAAGTCTCTGTGAGAACATATGTTCTTTCTCTTGGGCAAGTAATTAGAGGTGTGCTTGGTAGACTGTATGCTAAACATATATTTAAATTATAAGATGCTGGAAGTCATTTCAGGAGTGGCAGTACTATTTTGATTTCACCTACAATGAGAGTTCTAGTTGCTTCACATCCTCCCCAGCACTTGGTAATGTTAGTCTTTTTAATTTTAGACATTCTTATGGATATATAAAGGTATGTTATTATGGCTTTTCTTTGTATTTCCTGGAGGGTTAATAATGTGAAACATCTTTCATGTGTTTGTTATCTACTTGGGTATTTTTTTTTAGTAAAATATCTTTTCAAACTTTTTGCCACTTATTAATTGGGTTATTTGTCTTATTGTTGAATTATAGGAGTTCTTAATGTATTCTGGATACACATCTCTTTCCAAGTATGTTTTGCAAACATTTCTCCCAGGCTGTGTTTTGTTTTTGTAACTGCACCTTTCAAAGAGCATTTTTTAAAAATTTTTAATGTTTATTTATTTTTGAGAGAAAGAGAAAGACAGAGTGTGAGCAAGGGAGGAGCAGAGAGAGACACACACAGAATCCGAAGCAGGCTCTTGGCTCCGAGCTGTCAGCACAGAGCCCAATGCAGGGCTCAAACCCATGGACCACGAGATCATGACCTGAGCTGAATTAGGACACTTAACCAACTGAGCCACCCAGGTGCTCCTCAAAGAGCATTTTTTTTAAAAATTTGATGAAACCTAATTTGTCATTTCTTTCTTTTTATGATTTATGCTCCTTCTGTCTTACTCAGAAAATCATTGCCTAATCTAATGTCATAGACATTTTTTTTCTCTTGTTCCTTTGGACATTATATTGTTTTAGTTTTTACATTTAGAATAAGATTTTTTTGAGGTAATTTTAGTATGCATTGTGAGGTAAAATTTTAGATTCATTTTTTTCCATATAGATTCAGTTATTCCAGCTCCACTTGTTAAAAAGACTATTCTCTCCTCCATTGAATTACTTTGGGAAATTGACCATATTAATGCAGATCTAGCTCTAGACTTTCTATTGTATCCCACAGATGCCCAGGTCTATCCTTTATCCTCTATCACACTTTCTTGATTAGTATTATTGTAGTTAAGCTATTCAACTCTGTTCTTTTCAACATGTTTTTTTTTTTTTTCTAAATCCTTTTCCTTTCTGTATAAATATTGGAACAGGCATGTCAATTTTCTTAAAAAATGTTTATATGTTTTATTCAACCATCTATAGATCATGAATCTGAGATGATGTATGCCTGGACCTATTGTTGATGTCTTGTAATCCTATGGAAGTTGAGAATCAAGTGAACATTGACATGCATAGAGATATGAAGAGAAATTGTGTCCAGGTGACATCTTTTGAACCTCTGAATCAAGCAGCTGTTTGATTTTTTTTTGAGGCAATAAATTCTACTTTTTTTCAACAAGCCAATTTATGATATTATTTTTTGTCCTTTGCAAATAGTAACCCTAAATTTTACATTCCCATCAGTTATTCTATTTCAGTCACTTTTTATCTCTTCCAGAACTATTGCTGCATAAAGCATTCACAGCTATTAGATCAGATAATTTTAAGAAGCTTCTCATCACTTATAGAAAAATCCCAAACTTTTAATCATGAGATTTAAAACTTTTGATAATTGGGCCTTATTATAATTTTTAAGGCACATCTTTTACCCTTACCTCCCTCACCTCACATCATCTTTGATCCAATTATATTGCCTTTCTCATTTTATCTCCAATATACCTTGAAGTAGCACTCCTCTGATTTTTTGTTATTGTTGTTGCTGCTTTAGAAAAGGGGCAATATCCTTAGCCAATGTAATTGTCTCTGTTTCTTGCCTCTTTTATTGTCATTAATGCTATATAGTGACATGGCAGAGCTGGCTGGCATTGGCTCTCAGGAACCAAGTGTTAATATTCAGAATTTTTTCATGTATTTACATCACTTACATCATTGGCCATGATGTAAATAATCTATGGATAGTGGCAAATGCTACAAATTAGGATTCCCACTGTCTAGGTCTGTTTGGACCTCTGGAACAAAAATACTATAGACTAGGTGAGTTAAACAGTAAACATTTTTTTTTCCCTCTCACAATTCTGGAGGCTGGGGAGTTGAAGATCAAGGTACATGATCAGTGTCTGGTGAGAGCTTGCTTCCTCATTTATAGATAACCATCTTCTTGCTGTATCCTTATAAGGCTGAAGGGGTAAAGAAAATCTCTGTGGTCTCTTTTATAAGGACACTAATTATATTCATGAAGGATTCACATTAGATTATGATCTAATTACCCACCAAAGGCACCATCTCCAAATATCACATTGGGGATTAGGTTGCACATATGAATTTGATGTGAGGGGACACAAACATTCAGTCTATAGCAACTTCCTATATGAATAGCACTCATTCATATAGTAGAGTGGTTTACCAATATACCACTGACTGTGATAGTTATGGGTACTCTTATTTTTGTTTTATAGTGTTCTTGTTCCATAGAAGTCTGTCCAGAGAACCTGCTTCTTCACATAATGTGCATCCCACTAAGCACTAGCTTATCTCAAAGGTCTTGAACTTTTTCATTGTAATTATTCCCTTTGATGCAGGGAACTCTCTTCTTTAACAGATGGGTGTTCAAGAGGCACCCCCCACCACCTTGAGCATTATGTGTGACCTTGGGAAGTCATGGGCTTCTATCTAACTGATTGTTGTTATGCAAAACTTGGCAGACCTGATATACTTTGTTAATGAGACTTAGACAACCAATACAATGTTCCTGCAGACACTATCAAATGAGATTAGCTAACTGGGACTAAGTTTTATAAAGCTCTTGGCAGAAGAACAATTATCCTAAAATTGGTCCTTATCAGGGTCTTTGTTATTAATTGATTATTGATAACATTCTCAATTCTACCTATTCTGTTCCCAACCTCATCCAAACTTTTTCCTCTGTCTGTGGTTTCAAAACAAAAGCTAAAATATTCTTTCCCTATATACAATTGCTGAACAGGCCATAATTTAATTGAGTTAGGCTTTTTCTAATGCTTAGACCTTTCCTAATGCAATATGCTGAATATTACTTATCTGGCAATGAGATGCAGCATGAAGGAAAATTAGAACTAAGAGTGGGGTTAGAGCTATGCCCGTGGATCATTGCAATGGGTGAAGGTCCTCCTGCCACCCAGCCTCTGCGGGAAGAAAGCATGCTCAGAGAAAATACGTATTTTGAGGGAGGAAGGAAATAATGAATCCCTACTCTTCAAAAGTACTCTTGACTTGAATTCTCGACCATAACCAAACCTTAGCGAGTTTGGCTTAGTGTTCTGCCTGAGTAGGGGTAGAGTGGTCTGGTCAACTGATAGTGATACTCTGCCTCAAGGGAATTAGGTCACTTGCTTCTTCATTACTGCCAAGGATGGGGGCCTGAGACAGGGAGGTCTCAGAATTTGAAGGGTGTTGGTGAGCTTCTCAGGACAGAAATGAGTTTAGATTAGTTTTGCACTTTTAAGGGCAGAGATCATCTTCACCTAGCTGCTCTTCTATTAAGGGATGGTTATATCTATATCTCTATATCTATATCTCTATCTATATATCTATATCATCTATACTATATCTATATCATCTATTCTATATCTATATCTATACCTATCATCTATATCTATATCCAAATCTATATCTCTATCTATATCTATATATATCCAAATCTATATCTATATCTATCTACATATCTATATATATCTCCATATAAAGGATCTGTGTGAGTTCTTTTACACAGAATCTTACTGGGGAAAATAAAACAGAGGGCTCTGCCTTCTTTAGGTTTGTGCATGGTTTCTTGTATATTCTTTTCCCCCCATTATCATTAGCATTTATTAATATATAGGGGAGCTTTTGTTTTCAAATAAAAATTATTTTTAAATTAATTTAAATATTAATTATTAAAAATATACATGAGGAGGAAGAAGTTTGGATGGGGATAAAGTGTATTAAGTAGAATGGATATTAAAAATTTAGACAGGATAGGGATGCCTGGGTGGCTCAGTTGGTTAAGCGACCGACTCTTGATTTCAGCTGAGACAATGATCTCACAATTTGTGAGTCTGAGCCCCACCTTGGGCTCTGCACTGACAGTGCGGAGCCTGCTTGGGATTTTCTCTCTCTCTGTCTCTCTCTCTCTCTCTCTGCCCTTCCCCCTGCCAGTCTCTCAAAATAAATAAATAAAATTTAAAAAAAAATAGAGAGGATTGTATTGTGTCTCTTTTTGTCTGACCATTTGTAATGGATTTGAGGACTAGGATTGGATGGATCCTTTTTTTTTTTTTTTTTTTAATGGGAAGCTCTACCTAAATCTTTCAAGTACAATCACTGTCAAAAGCAAACTCTCTTATAGCCTTTGGACTCTTGAGAGGATAGTAAATCATAAGGATATATTCAAGTAATTTATATAAATTCATTAAGATAAGGGGGTCATGTGGGAATCTTTTTAGGATGGTGTAAATGCTATTGCAGGGTATGGATCCTGAACCCATATATACCCACATATTTAACTTAGAATTCAGAAACCTTAAGTTTCTAAATGAGAAATCTCTACTTCCCTTTTTCCCACCTTCCTATTTAGCTTTTCTTAGCCCATAGAGTCCTCTCAAAAGGCCTAAAAGCTATAGCAATTAATCCTAGAAAACACTTTTCATAGAAAAAGGAGATGTTTAGAAAGAAAATCAATCTATTATTCTATTTAAAACTTTGTTATGCTCCATACAGTTATATTTTAAGTTCCAATAATGAGTAGAGTGGGATTTTCTAATTTTAAATGCTTATGTTTGAGAATATGAATGAAAAAATACTAATTAACAACAACAACAACAAAACCCCCTGAGAATCATACACATTTCTTGCAGAACTCAAACTGTCTTCATAGGTAGAGCTCTGTTCTTTGGTTCTTCACTTCTAAGAAACATAAAGACATTTAAAAAAACACATTATTATATTATAGGACAGAAGGCTTTTTTCTATAGCTTTGAGGGGTTATATTGTAAATTAAAAGTAATTTCCTTTTGGTCAGATTTTACATTTTTTTTTTGAAAAGTTGTTTAGGGTGGATGTATTATCTTTCAAACAAATTCACTTGGAGACAGATATATAGATATAATAAATTAGGATATTATCACTTTAATAAAAAGTTTCCACCAAGTTATTTATAGAGAATGCTATGGTGTGTCACCCAGATCCCCCTTTAGGGATCAATTTCCCTACTGTCACAAGAGTTACCTGCAGGCTATTGACAGTTAATTCCACCCTTAGGAATTGCTCTCAGCCAAAGAGAGTTGTGTCACCCATGTATGTTCTTTTCCCTTGGGTAGCTTATATATATTGACGGATTCATGTTGGGAATAAAATGTGTGCCCCTTTGTGTTTGGGGGGACAACTATGAACCCCTGCAACTTCAGAAGTCTCCATGGAATTGACTGAGTTTTTGTTATAAAAGCATCGCAGCTCGGCTTGTTCCTCTGTCCATTCCTGCTTTCCTCATTACTCCACAGGTGTTGATCCAAATCAAATTAACCTTTTTGTGTTCAAATCCTTGTTCCAGATTCTGCTTCCCCATAAATGAAGACTGACCTAAGAGAGTTGGTACTAGAATTGGGGTGGTTCAAGGAAACCAATTCTGAAAGAGACATTGAAGTTTGGTCACCTGCCAGTCAGATGGCAATGTGTACTTCATTATGGATGGTGAACGGAGTACAGATATTTCCTGGTATACTATAGCGGCACACTTATTAAAAAGTTTTCACCAATGGTGAACTGAGACAACATACCAGTAGAAGGGAATGCGCTGATGGGCACAATAATTCCAATGATTGAGAGACTTGACACAAGTTGTAAATATAGGACAATAGAATTTGATGTCTCCTTCTGAGTTCCATCCATTTACTGGGAAAGACAAACAAAGTCTTAGGTTGTTAATCACCAATTTAAAGTGAAACATGAAAACCAGAGGGTCTTTTTTGGTAGAATATGAAAAAACTCTCATCTCCTACAGCTAAATAAAACAAACAAAACAAAACAGAGGGTCAGACTCAATTATAAGGATTGTGGAGCTCTAGACAAGACTGAATTATCAGCCTCAGCAAATAATCTATGCCAAGGTTAGGGTCCTGATTGGGAAAGAGTGGGACCCTTCTCCTCCCCTCTCCCAGTTTTATTGAGCTAGAATTACATATAATGTTGTGTAAGTTTAAGGTGCACATGATTATTTGATGCACTTATGTATTGCAAAATGATGACCACAGTGAGGTTAGTTAATGCATCCATCACCTCACATACTTGTGTGTGTGTGTGTGTGTGTGTGTGTGTGTGTGTGTGTGTGTATGTGGTGATGACTTTTAAGATTAACTTCTTAGCAACTTCCAGTATACATTATTGTTAACTGTAGTCATTGTGTTGTATATTAGAACCTCTGAACTTGTTCCTCTTAGAGCAAGAAGTTAGTACCCTTGGGCCAACATCGTCCCATTGTCCCTACCCTCCCACCCCAGGCAAGCACCAATTTCTCTCTGTTTTTATGATTTTTTAAAAGGATTCTACAAATGAGATTATACAGTATTTATCATTCTCTGGTTTATTTCACTTACCATAATACCCTTAAGCCTCAGCCATAAAGATGCAAACAGCAGGATTTCCTTTGTCTTATGGCTGAGTAATATTCCATGTATAAATATACCACATTTTTGTTACCCATTCATCCATCAAGAGATACTTAGGTTGTATCTAGTTTTGGATAATGGAAATAATCCTATAATGAACATGTGGGTGCAGATATCTATTCCACAGAGTGATTTTGTTTTATTCTGATACATACCCAGAAGTGGTGTATGTGTGTATCTCCTTATATATATTTGATATTTACCTGTTTTGGAATATATAATTTATCATTATTCTATTCCATAGGTTGCCTTTTCAATTTATTGATTTTTTTTTTCTGTACAGAATCTTTTTAGTTTGATGTAGTACCACAAGTTTTTGTTGCTTGTGATTTTGGTGTCATATCCAAAAAATCATTGCCCATATCAATGTCAACAACCTTATTCCCAAATTTTCTTCTAGGAGTTTTTATCTCAGGTACTACATTATAGTCCTTAATACATTATGAGTTAATTTTGTGTATGGTCTAAAATATTGGTCCAGTTTCATCCTTTTGCATGTAGTTGCTCAGTTTTTTCCAATGCTATTTAATAAGGAGACTGCCATTTCCCCATTGTATATTCTTGGTCTCCTTGTCTGAAATTAATTGACTATACATGCATGGGACTATTTTGGGGTTCTCTATTCTTTGTATTGGTATGTGTACTGTTTTTATGCCAGTATCATAATGTTTTGATTGTTATAGCTTTGTAGTATAATTTGAAATCAGGAATTTTGGTGCCTCCAGTTTTGTTCTTTCTCAGGATTGCTTTGGATATTTGAGTTCTTTTGTGGTTCCACCAAATTTTATGATTGTTTTTCTATTTCTGTGGAAAATGCCATTGGAATTTTGATAGGGATTGCACTAAATTTGTAGATCATTTTGAACAGTATGAACATTTTATCAATATTAGCTCTTCTGACATATGAACACAGAATAGCTTTTCATTTATTTGTATATTCTTCAATTTCTTTCATTTATGTCTTACAGTTTTCAGTGTACAGTGATTTCACCTCCTAGGTTAAATTAATCTCTAAGTATTTTATTGTTTTTGATGCAATTATAAGTGTGATTGTTTGGGGGTGCCTGGTTGGCTCAGTCAGTTAAGTGTCTGACTTTGGCTCAGGTCATGATCTTGTGATTCGTGGGTTTGAGCCCCACGTTGGGTTCTGTGCTGACAGCTCAGAGCCTGGAGCCTACTTCAGATTCTGTGTCTCCCTCTCTCTGCCCCTCCCCCATTCACACTCTGTCTCTCTGTCTCTCTCAAAACTAAATAAACATTAAAAAAGTTTTAAAAGTAAAAAAAATAATTGGGATTGTTTCTTTATTTCTTTATCAGCTGGTTCTTGGTTAGTGTATACAAACACAACTTATTATTGTGTTGATATTATATCCTGACACATTACTGAATTCATTTATTCTAACAGGTTGTGTGTGTGTGTGTGTGTGTGTGTGTGTGTGAGTGAAGTTTTTAAGGTTTAATTTGTGTAAGATCATATCATCTGCAAATACAGACAATTTAAATCTTTTTAAAAGTAATTTGGATGTCTTTGATTTCTTTCTCTAGCCTAATTGCTCTAGCTAGGATTTCTAGTACTATTTTGAAAAGGGATGGTGGTGAACACCTTTGCCTTGTTCTTTTTTTTTTTTTTTTAATTTTTTTTCAACATTTATTTATTTTTGGGACAGAGAGAGACAGAGCATGAACGGGGGAGGGGCAGAGAGAGAGGGAGACACAGAATCGGAAACAGGCTCCAGGCTCTGAGCCATCAGCCCAGAGCCCGAGCGGGGCTCGAACTCACGGACCGCGAGATCGTGACCTGGCTGAAGTCGGACGCTTAACCGACTGCGCCACCCAGGCGCCCCGCCTTGTTCTTGATCTTAGAGGAAAAGTTGTTAAAAAGTTGAGTCTGATGTTATCTACGGGCTTGTTATATGTGGCTTTTATTATGTTGAGGTACATTCTTCTATGCAAAATTTCCTGTCTTTGTTTATGATTTGATGACTTTCTGTTGTGATGTGGTTTGACTCCTTTATTATAATCTTTTGTGTACCTATTATAGTTTTTTTTCCTTTTTGTTTACCCTGGGTTTAACATAAAATATCTTAGAGTTATAGCATCCTGTTTTATTGTGGTAACAACTAAACTTTAATAGAATATAGAAACTCAATACTTTTATGTTTCTGGCCCATACATTTTAGGTTATTGATGTTATAATTTATGTCTTTTTTATGTTGTGTAGCTGATAACAAACTATTGTAGCTGTTTTTAATAAGTTTAATAAGTTTATTAACTTCTAAACTAGAGTTGCAAGTGATTTATGTACCACCAATACAATACTAGAAAACCTGACTTTGACTATATATTTACTTTTACCTTTCACACATTCGTATATTTTTAGGAAGTTAATGATCATCTTTCCATTTCAGTTTGAAGAACACCTGTTAGCAAGTTTAGAAGTAGTGAGCTCTCAGCTTTTTGTTGTTATTGTTGTTTGTTAGTTTGATAAATTCTTTTTTTTGTTCCTCCTTTCTGAAGGATAGTTTTGCTGGATGGAGTATTTTTGTTTGACAATTTTATTCCTTCAATAAAGGTACTATCTCATGCTCTCTTGACCTACAAAATTTCTGTTGAGAAACCTTCTGATAATCTTAAGGAGGCTCCCTTGTAAGTGATGAATCACTTTTTACTTGCTGCTTTCAAAATTCTTTCTCTTTGACTTTTGACAATTTACTTATGTGTCTTGTAGCACTTTTCAGGTTCAAACTATATGGGGTCTTTTGTACCTCATGAATCCGGGTGTCTATTCTCTCCCTAACTAGGGCTATTTTTAGCCATTATTTCTTTAAATAGATTTTCTATCTATCCTTTTTTCTTTCTCTTCTCCTTATAGGATTCCCATAGAGTATATTTTGCTTCCTTTTATGGTATCCCATTAGTACCATAGACATTCTACATTACTTTTCATTTTTTCTTTTCTTTTGCTTCTCTGGCTGGATAATTTCAAATGATCTATCTTGAGTTCACTAATTCTTCTACTTATTGAGTCTGGTATTGAATATCTCTATTGAATTCTTCAGTTTAGCCATTGTATTTTCCAGTCCTAGATTTTTTTTTAATGTTAGTTTCTTTTTTTTTTAATGTATCATTTTGTTCATTTATTGTTTTTCTATTTTGTTTAGTTGTCTCTGTGTTGTTCTTGTAGTTTGTGGTATTTTAAGAATAGTATTATGAATTCTTTGTCAGACAGTTCATAGTTCTCCATTTCTTTGGGGTCAGTATTAGAGCTGTATTAGTTTCTCTTCTTGATGTCATGTTTGTTAATTCTTTATGATCCTTACATTCTTGCACTGGTTTTTGTGCATTTGAGGAAGTGGGCCTCTCTTCCAGACTTTATAGGTTTGCTTTGGCAGGGAAAGACCTTTACCAGTCAGATCTGCTTGGGGTTCTGGACAGTTCATCTGGTAGCATCCACAGGTAGGTGGGGTTTTCTAAGAGGGTCTCTAGCTGGGCAAAGCCACTGCCTGTGGAGTGATGGGAGGGTTGGTGGGGGGATGCCATAGGATGAATCAGATTGCTGGCTCTGCTCTGTAGGTGGCCCCACTAATTGGTCTCAGCAGTCATGTCTGTTTGGGTAGAGTCACAGGCTGTGTTGCCTGGCAAGGCAGTGCCACTTGCATTCCATGGTTGAACAGGGCTGTGGGCTGGACTCAGCAATTGCTCCTGGTCAGGTGGGGCCTCAGGCTGTGTCTCTTAACTGGAAGATGCCATTGGCTGGACTCCATGGAGGGTCTTTGTGGTCAGACAGGGACTTAGGTTGAGCTTTGTGATGGGGGCTGCAAGCTGTGTCCTGAAGTTTGGTGGGGATAACAACCCACCAAATAATCAGGTTGGCTTCATAATCAGGTGCTTCATAATCAGGTTGGCTGCTGGCTGTGCTCTGCTGTTAGGTGAGCTTGCAGAGAAGCCTGGCTCTCTGTTTAGCCTCTTCTATATCCTGCAGTTGGATGGCAGCTAGAGACTGTTCCATGATTGAGTGGGACCACTGTCAAGGCTTTTTGACTAGGTGGGGATGCAGGCTAAGCTCTGTGAATGGATGAGGTCACTGACTGGGCTTTCTGCTTAGACGAGGCTTCAGGGTATGATCAGCAATATATTATGGCCATAGGCTGGGCTCTGCTGTTGAGTGAAACTTTAAGTGAGTCTCTGTGCCTGAGTGGTACCATACACTGCGATCCCGGCTGTTTGAGGTCACTGTTCTGGTACCTTGGTCCTAAAAACCAGAGCTATGCTCAGCTGCTGGCTTTGTGCCTTGCTTGAGCAAACTGTAGGATGAAATCTGCACCTACCTGGGTTGTCTGGCCAGTATTTCTTGTCAGATGGGACTGGAGGCTATGTTTAACAGTTGGGTGGGGCTGCTGACTTGTTCCACTGTCCAGGAAGCACACAGGGTATACTTTTTGGCCGCTGGATGTCTATGGCCAGGCTTCCCAGTGGAGCAGGACTGGAGTCGATGCTCAGCAGGTGGACAATGCTTTGAACTTGCTTCCTTGCCCAGTTGGGGTTATTGGCTTGGCTCTGAAGATAGGAAGAGCTGCTGGCTGAGATATCTGCTCAGGTGCCACTGCAAGTAGTGATGTGACCCATCTATGACATCTGAGTGCTTGTTGCTGTAAGCCTTGTCTGCATCTTTATCTGTGTCTGGTCATTAGTGGTTGAGTCCGGCAGATCACCCCAGTGAATCATGAGATGTGAGGCTCAAGTGGGCTCCTAGGAAGCATCTTGCAAAGCTGGGGAAGCAGAATGTCCACCTTGGTCTTTCTTTTCCCCACTGAAGAAACTATATGCCCAAGAAGAACCTCTTATATGGCACTTATTGCCTGGGGGAAAGATTATGTTGTCAAAGTGTAGACTCTCCTTTTATCCTACTAATGTGGTACTTCTTGGTGTCTGTGGTCCAGGGTGAATGTTTCAGCCTCACCCCTGGGTTCCAGGATTTTTACAATGGTATCTTGTCTATGGATAGTTGCTAGTTGGCCTTCTTATGAGGAGAATTGATATCAGGAATGAATGACCTATTTTGTCATCCATATGATATCACTGTTCTCCTCCCCCCAAAATCTTAGGATGAGGAAATCTGGGTCAATGCACTTTGAAAATTTTCACCCATAAATTCTTTGTATTGGCTGAGTCTTCACAGTAGTCTACTCTTCCATATTAAAACTCCGTCTTTCCCCTTGCTTGAAGACAGTCCAAGGTTGTCTTATAAGAAAATACCCATCCCACCCCCTCAGGATCTACTCTACCGCCAGTCCCGACCAAAGACTAAAACTTAGTGGTAAATGGCAATATAATCTAGCTAGATATGTGTTGGGCTTCCTGAAGAAGAAAAGGGATGACAAACCAAAGGAACTGCAGGATTTAGCTAACTTACTCAAGTTAGCTAATTTAATAGTACTGGCAAGAATCATGTATATGTGGGATTGGATCTTAAAGGATCTGGATTATTGCAAGCACTTTCCCCATGATACACATAATTTTAGCAAGGATGAGAGACGATACTGCTAACATAAAGAGCTAGGTGGGCTCTTAGAGGTTGAAAGAAAGTTACGGCTCTCAGTGAGATACAAATGCCATAACTAAAATGGCAGATGGTAGAATAAAAGGTAAAAAGAGTCAAAGAGGTTGGCTTCCTACAGTGCATAAATTGCATAAAGCCTTCAAACTCACTAGCTGCCTATGTTTTATAAGAATGTGGAGGATATAGTGTTTTGCACAGTGATAAGATGAGAGTGCCCTCCCCATTTTTATGAAGATCAGTGGCGACTGTCCTCTGAAGACCCAAATGATGACAGAAGATGCTGGTACATAATACTGGAAAGAGTTAGAGTGGCCACTGGCAGCTGGAGACCTGAAATATCCCTGATAAAATGAGAAACAGAATCCTGAAATAACACAGGTTAAATGGCAGTGGTGCAGGGTCAGAATGTCAGCCTGGGAGGCTGAGTCACATAGAAATACAGAGACGTTTGATAGAAGATGGTAGTCTTAGGGAAACCACGAAGGAGTAGTTGACAATAATATTTCTCAATGTATAAAAATCAAAGGAATTCAAGAATGAATGATCAGGAGGTCACAGGCTATTCTCTCCATAACATGTCATAATCTCTTGCTCATTTTAATAATATGGGCTGATTTTAAGTTCCACATTACACTGACTGAAGAAAAGGCCAGTTGCTCAGAAGGAAGGAACTTGCAAAACCAAAGCAAATGAACTGTGCTGTAATGATTCAGAATCTTTACTCAAAGGAACCTATATCCATTTACATGGATAACCATACACTAGGGAAAGGGAAATGACAAGACATTTAGAGAACAGTAGGGCATAGGGTTTGAGTTGGTATTGATACACAAGTGCTGGAAGTAGTACCAGGATTCCCTCAATCCCCTTGTTAGAATGGAACATAGAGAGACCAGGTAATAAATGAAGTCTTGGGTACACTGAGTACATAAGCCCAACTACTAGACATTTCTTTAGTGTTCAAATATATACTTAAAATGCAAAGACTACATTTAATTTCATTGTTTTGTTGAGTCAGAACTGCTGGAATGGAGAATACCAAGTAGAAGTCCCTAAAGCTGGTCAAGATGGTCAAAAAATCAGATGGATCCTGGAAGGTGATAGTGAATGACCACAAAGTACCACAAAAACAGTAACCCCAATCGGAGGCATTTTACCAGATGTAACAATATTTTAAATAAAGGCAGAATCAGAAACAAGATCATGACAAGCCATATTAGAGCTCAAGGCAAAAGGAAAAATAAGTAATGCATATTTTTTCTTTATTAAAATTTTTGATATTTTGTTCATCATGGATTTTTTGACTGATAATGATTTCTTTAAAAAAATGCATTGAAATATTATTTATCTTGATTATTGAATTTTTAATGTTCCGTTAAATTTTGTGTCTGATACAAATGTTTTCTTCAACTCACTCTAGTCTTGGTTCTGTATAACAGAGGTTCAGAAACTTGGTAAACAGTCGGTATTCTGATGAATGCATTATTCTTCATTTCTAATGGGAAGGAGATCGGAAGTTAACATTCATATGTGATGAACAAAAATAAACATTTATATTCTTCTCTCAGGGCTATAATAATTTTCTTACTCTGTGTCATAAATATAGCCTGAGGGGAACTGGTGATCTTGGAAATCCATATATCACATTGGTCCTCTATTTCAAAGTCATTACATTAAGCAGACTGGAAGAAGCAGAAGTATTTATTCTGGTAGCCCTGGTAAGACTGTGTAGTCTAGAGTGTGAGAAATAAACCCAATGAAGATTCAGAGACTTGTTACATTGGTGTAGTTTGTAACAATTCAGTGACCTAATATATACACCAGATCATTTCCACAGTGAAAAACAATTTATTGTATCTTTCATCTTGCCACTAAGAAGGAAAACACAAGTCCTGGTATTAAATGACACAGAAGGCCAACACCTTTGAGTTGAACACATAACAGGAGAATTCTGTAGGAGCTTCTGGCTATTGTAGCCCTCCCACATGGGCCCCTTGCTTAATGATAATATGGAAGTCTCTATGAGATTGAAGGTGTCTGTAGTAAGCATGGATCACCATGACTCAAATGGAGAATTATAATTTAGACCCTTTGGTGTTCTGAAGCAAGCCTTTGCCATCTGCAACAGAAAATCATCTTCTATTAGATTAACAGTTGTGGCATGCTAGGGGTCTTGATAGAGACAGAGAATGTAAATGGAAATCAAGTAACCATGCAGAGTTGGATTCTGCCAAACTCATCTACTCAAAGGTTGATCAAGCCCAATGGCAATTCATCATTGCAGAATTATTCATGAGCAGAGCCAGAGGGTACACATAAGCAACACAAACAGGTGGCTCCGACTCCATATCATCTACTGTTGCATTGGACTGTCTCGTTTAGCATGTGCCAATGGTGTATGGGGAATTCATTTTAAATAGCTCATGAAGGAGGTGAAGGCTGAGCTTAAGTCATAGATGGGTTGGCTTTGTATATTAGCTAAAAATCAAAGTGCTGTTCTACAGACCAACGTAAGGGTGGGCTTGAAAGATAGGGGTGAGGAGAAATCCTCCCAATTGGTATAAGTTTGAGTAGTATCCATCTATGTGGAGAAAAGTGGCTTGGGTTGAAATAGATGTGGCTTCATGGTCAATGATGACTGGATCAGGATTGATTAGGAGCTTGGAAAGAGAAAGATTGAGGATTGGGAAAAATTATTTTTTGGGGGGAGGAGGTATTATAAACAGACGTAGGGGAAGCATAAAGTATAGAGAAAAACCTTGTAATACATGATAATTCCTGCCATAGATGAGCCATCATAGAAGAAGCACTACAAAAAAGTTTAGAGGATATCTTGGCCAGTGGACACAAGCCAGATTTGGCCATCAGTCCCCCAGTTTGGCAAAGGGGCAGCATAAATAGAAGAGTCATGAGTGGCAGGGATGTTGATCAAGCCTAGGCTCAACTGAATGGGCTGATCTAGTTGATGCTGCAGAGTGTGCAACTTTCCAGCAACAAAAAACAATGCTGAGCCATTAGCAAGGCACTTCCTCTCAGGACGCCAACAAGGTATTTGGTAGCAAAGTGATTTCCCTGGCTCCCCAGTACTATCAGGCAGCAATTCATCTTAATTTTATATTAACACATGCTGCAGATATCGGGGTTGCCTTACGGACAGGGCCTCATCCAGCTCCACTACCCAAGAGTCTGGATTATTTGTTTCACCAGCATAAAATTCTGCTTCATATTGTTCGGGATCAACCAACCCACTGTACAGCAGGCAGAATGTGACTGTTGGCATCTGACCACTGGATCATTTGTCTTATCATATGCTATATGACTCAGTTTTGCCAGTAGGACTAAGCAATGGAATGGACATTTGAAAACTTATCTGAGGCACTAGTTTAGAGATGATGTCCTCTAATATTGGTATTCCATCCTCAAAAATGCAGCAAAAATTTTAAATCAATTACAGTTATAAGATATTGTATATTCAACAAGAAATCATGCATTTGAGAATAAAGGGGAAGGAGTGGACCCATATAACATTATTCCCAACAACCCACTTGGGGAATTTGTGTTTTCCATCCTCTCATGCCCATGCCTTTTGACTGAAGATTTGGAGGTCCTGATTTCCAAAGGGGAATGCTTCTACTGAGTGTCCCATTACACTTTAAGCTATGGCTATTACCTTGAATCCTGGAGTAACTATACCCAGGTGGGGCACATTTATCGTCTGAATTAAGTGGATCTGAGCAGCACAAGGAGTGGACAGTAGTGGACAGTAGGGTGCACTGCTCAGATTCCTTTTCAGCAGCAAGATGGACCATTTCTACTGCCAGGAAGAGCTGCTGCTGAAGACAAATGAATGACTCTCAGCCTGAGTCCATTGATTGGTTGATGTGGGAGCACAAAGGCTAGCCCCCTTGCCTACTGCTAAGAGCTCTGAAAGGACGTCTAAATAAATTCCTAGCCCTCAGTTGGATTCACTGAATCTGTTGCAACTGTGTAACAGCTTCATTCTCCCTCTGTCCAGCTCCAAGCCCTTCAAACGCTCCCAGAGTCTGCTCTGAGGCCACACCCCAGTAAATAGCCTACATGTAAATTTCTGATGCTCAAAGTCTGTTCTCTGGGGAAGTTAAACTAAAACAGGATTCCTTCAAATTGCCAGGATTCATTTACCATAAAATAATTGAAAAGGAATTTTGCACATAAATGTTGAGTAAATCTGCATAAAGTAAACTTCCCTTCCTATGTACTTTTACTTTGCTTTTTTTCTCCATTATTTTTTCTCTTTCTACTTTCCTTTTTGCTAATTCAATTATAACATCAGATATTATGGAAAAAATTAGATTTAGAAGGCTTTGCCCACCCCCTCACCCCACCCCCGCTCTAGGCCTCATCATGTGAACTTGGATGAATTAAGTTTCCCTGGGTAAGAAGTGATTAGTTTATTAATTGGGGGGATTGTACTAGGTGGTTGATCTTTAAAGCATCTTGGAACTTTGAAAGTTAAATATTCTCCTTTTCACTCCGTTTTTATACTTTAAATGTCATTGCAGTTTGGAGAGTTACTGAGTACAAAGGGGAAATACCAAAGAAATGTTTGAATCTTAGGAGGTATGGGTATGGTCACTTGCAAAATAGGTGTAAATTGTGTAAACATTGTTTACTGGTGCTAATAAGACAAAAGAAAGATTTCCCCATGGCAGATGACTTACTACAGGCCATGTAATAATAATGCAAATAATTTATTATATTCTCCAAGCATCTGTAGTATTTGTGATGTGAGAATTTATAGACATGATTGCATTCATGATTCCTTCAGCAACTACTCACTGAGTGCCTATTTTGTGGCCAGACTGTACTAGGCCCTGGGGATATAAAGATTATTAAAATAAGATCCTAATTCGTGAACAGCTCAGAGTCCAGTGGGAGAGACTGACATATACACAAATATTACAGTGCAAAAGATCTGCTATAATGGAATATAAACAGAATGCTGCTGACAAATTTTGTAATGATTTTATGCAGACAAGATATATTCCTTCTGTAAAGATTGACTGTCAATCAGTTTGAGTACCTCTGCATTATAACAAAGGCAAACCTGATCAAGGTACCACAAATCCACAAGGCCTGGCACCTCCTTTCTACAATGAGTAACAACTGCTATGATAAGTAACAATTGCTACAACAATTGCTCTAGCTATTTACATCAGCTCTGTAGGACATTTTCTTCCTCCTGTTCTACATCCGTGCAAGAGATGGTCTCTGTGGTAACTAAACAGCAGAAGCTGCCTAAAGTCCACAATTCTTTCTACCATTTTCTGAATTCAAAACAGACTGGAGAGCTAATGCTAGGGGATGGTAGCTGATGGGGCTGAGTTTGTGAGGAGGGGAGGGAACAGTCTAGCAAACGGGGGAGTGCTTTTGAGATTAATGAAGGAATAGAAGGCGATTTTCCTGGACTGAAGGGTAATAGAAGTCAGGGTGTCCTAGAGAAGCAAAAAATTCCGATAGCTCATCCAAATTGAGGCAATTTTGAGAGTGAAGGCTGGTACAAAAAAAGTAACATTTATAATTAAAATTCATGTCTTGAAATATTTACAGATCAACCAATTGACTTCATAACATTGGTCGATTCTTCAAATTTTTTTTCAAAAAATTACATATTTCTAAAAAATAAAAAAAAAACATGTTAGCTATATTAAAGCCAGTTTTAAAAATCTTTATACTGATTATCTGTATATTAAAAATAAGCAGAATAATTATTCTTGGTGCATACTCATACTTTAATTCATCTCATTCTGTAATCCTAAATTGTTGGCATTTTTCTGAAAATACATTTTTAATTGTCTTATTATTAATTATGTAATGAAAATTCCCTATTTTCATACCTAGAAGTGATTTCTTTCTAAATGATCCTATGCTTAATTGAAGAATGTTCATCAGATTCACATAAATGATATCTTAGTCAATCTCAACTTTATTCGTCTTAGGTTCAGCATATAAATTTTCTTTTATTTTGAATTTTTTAAAAAATATTTATTTTTGAAAGAAAGAGAGAGACAGAGTGAGAATGTCAGTGGGGGAGCAGAGAGAGAGAGAGGGAGACACAGAATCTGAAGCAGGATCCAGGCTCTGAGCTGTCAGCACAGAGCTAGATGCAGGACTCGAACTCATGAACTGTGAGATCATGACCTGAGCTGAAGTCAGATGCTCAACCGACTGAGCCAACCAGACACCCCAGCATATAAATTTTCAAATGAAAAATTGAAACTCCATCAAAAAATCACTTTTGTGAATTGATACATTCCGAAGCACAAAACAGAATTTTATTTTTATGTTTTTAATATGAAATGTATTGTCAAATTGGTTTCCATAAAACACCTACTGCTCATCCCAACAGGTGCCCTCCTCAATACCCATCACCCACCCCAGAATTTCAGAAATTAAATTGTATATATTTTTTGTATTCTCATTATTTAATGTGTTCAGTGCCTCCTTTGTTTTTGTAGGGATAAATTTTAATGTCATTCTGCCTGCAAGCTTTTGTTCAGTAATTTCAGTTTGCTAAAAGATTTAAAATTGGATATTTTTAGTGATGATGTATTGTTTAAGTCCATTTCAGCTGCCATAACAAATATATTATAGACTAGGTACCTTAAATAACAAACATTTACTTCTCACAGTTCTGGAGGCTAAGAAGTCCAAGATCAAGGCACCAACTGATTTAGTGTCTGGTGAGAACCTGTTTCCTAGTTAATTGATGGCTGCCTTCTCACTGTGTCTGTCCTCATATGGCAGAAAGGGTAAGGGAGGTCTTTGATAAGGATACTAATTCCCTTCATGAAGGTTCCACCCTCATGATCTAATTACCTCCCAAAGTCTTCACCTCAAAATATTATCACCTTGTAGATTAGGATTTCAGCCTATGGATTTGGGGAAGATACAAACATTCAGTCCCTAACAGCCATTTAGTGAATAATTAAAAGTAAGATTTGACAGTTGGCCTTGAAGAAAGTAGAACTAAAATCTAGAAGCTTCACTTATAAACACATATAACACCATTGTAGGAGAATTAGAGTTAAAGTCTTTGTTCAAATGTTCAAACATTCTAAAATCTCACTGACACTGGACAGCAGAGCGTGCACAATTCCTTCTAAATTCATGTCTGCTCCATAAGTTTCTTTACTAAGTAAGAGTATTTTTCCCTGATAGGTTATGGTCACCCTAAATTTGAATTCATATGAATAAACAAAAAACTAAGAAATAAATTGTTCAATTTGAACTTTTAAATGAATTTATAATAACACTAAAATAATACAGTATTTTCATTTTTAACTGAATGAACTTTCAAAAGCCCCGCAAGGACTCCCCCACTCTCCCTGCACATGTGAATCATGTTAGAATCTGGTAGGCACAGGTGGTACCAAGAGAAAGAGGAAGACCTTCTGATTTCTGGTCTCTAGTACTCATTGCTGGTATCTTTAGAATCCAGTCATACATGGCTCTGCCTCCTCATGTGTGTGGTTCCAGAGATAGCTGGTGGTGTATTTCAATCAGCTCCTCCCTACCTGCTAGGACACATGTGTACATCTCTTCCCAACTCCATATTCACTGATTTCAATTTGATAGCTTAAAACTGTCTGCGGCGGGACTATTTACACCACAGAAATTGGTAAATCCTACAAATTACTTTTCCTTACCCTACCATAAGAGCTGGTTGTTAACTGTTGACCAGCATACCACTGCAAGAAACCCTAACACAAATCCTTTCTAGGCACCTCATGCCTCTCTTCCTTGCTGGAAAGTCTCCACTTGAAAAGAATGCTGCAGCAGAGTGGGTCAGGGCGAACCACTCATCCTGGTTTGGCTAGCACAATCCCACTAAGCACCTGCTGTGCCAGGGTCCTGTCCTCTTGGCGCTTACACTGGAAATAGTCACTTTGTAATACTGTGTAAATAACAAACACAATTAATGATTGCATTAAAGTTAGGATGCGTTTCATAGAACTTCAATTTTTATTTCCAGCTCCTTTCTACCTTTGATCTTGCCTAGTAGTATGCGGAACACATACGCTGTGATCAGGACTCTCTCTGGGTATATGATTAAATAAAAACGACCATCAGCAATACCCAATGCTCTTTTCCTGAACCCTTGCACACACGACGTAATTTATACCTCTCTTTCAAGGACAGCATGCCGCATGCTCTTTGATAATAAAATCAATGTACTCACACAGGAGCAGGTGAGGCTTAGCTAACTTCAGTTGGGTATGTGTGTAGGGGAAAAAGGATTCCATATTGCTGGCCCTCCTGGACACTTGGTATATTACTGTCCTAAGTTACAAATACCAGTTTAGGCAAGAAGTGAAGCGCAGTAAAGTATCTTATTTCTTAGAAATGATCCCAGTCAAGGAAATATTTTGTAGTCTCACCAAAACTGAATTTATCAGAGGGGATGAAACTCAGCTTCTAAGTGATTAGGAACCAGCAGTTTTTGCACCACAGTTAAATGTTATGTGCATAAATTATAAATTATATAGCCAAATGTTTTTATATCCTAGCTTTGGATGGACTCAAAATAATATTTTCATAAAGTACACACTAGTTAATTGAAGTTTATGTAGCGTATCTAAAGAATAATCAGGTGTTTAAAAATAAAGTATTAATCAAGGTGTATTACTTTTCTATGACTGCTGTAATAAATTATTATAAGCATAGTGGATGAAAACATAAACTTATTATCTCACAGCTCTGTAGGTCAAAAGGTCTGACATGGGTCTCAATGGGCTAAAAATGAAGGTGTTAGTGAGGCTGCAGTATTTTCTACAGGCTTCTAGGAAAAATTGTTACCTTGTTTTTTCCAGCTTCTAGAGGACACCTGCATTTCTTGGCCCATGGTCTCTTTCTTCTTCAAAGCCAGTACTGTTGTAGCTTTCTTTTTTCTTTTTTTCATATTTTTTTCATGTTTATTTGTTTCTTGAGAGACAGAGAGAGAGACCATTAGCGGGGGATGAGAGACAGGGAGACACAGAATCCGTAGCAGGCTTCAGGCTCTGAGCCCTCATCACAGAGCCCAACATGGGGCTCAAACTCACGAATCACGAGATCATGACCTGAGCTGAAGTCAGATGCTTAACTGGCTGAGCCACCCAAGCACTCCTTTTTCTGCTCATCCTTCTATACAGTCACGTCTCTCTTTCTCTCTCTGACCATATCCTTGAAAAATTTTTATGGAAAAATGATTTTATGGAAACATTGTAAGGACACATCCAGAGCAGCTGCACCACTTTGCATTCCCACCAACAGTGCAAGAGGGTTCCCGTTTCTCCACATCCTCTCCAGCATCTATAGTCTCCTGATTTGTTCATTTTGGCCACTCTGACTGGCGTGAGGTGATATCTGAGTGTGGTTTTGATTTGTATTTCCCTGATAAGGAGCGACGCTGAACATCTTTTCATGTGCCTGTTGGCCATCCGGATGTCTTCTTTAGAGAAGTGTCTATTCATGTTTTCTGCCCATTTCTTCACTGGGTTATTTGTTTTTCGGGTGTGGAGTTTGGTGAGCTCTTTATAGATTTTGGATACTAGCCCTTTGTCCGATATGTCATTTGCGAATATCTTTTCCCATTCCGTTGGTTGCCTTTTAGTTTTGTTGGTTGTTTCCTTTGCTGTGCAGAAGTTTTTTATCTTCATAAGGTCCCAGTAATTCACTTTTGCTTTTAATTCCCTTGCCTTTGGGGATGTGTCGAGTAAGAGGTTGCTACGGCTGAGGTCAGAGAGGTCTTTTCCTGCTTTTTCCTCTAAGGTTTTGATGGTTTCCTGTCTCACATTCAGGTCCTTTATCCATTTTGAGTTTATTTTTGTGAATGGTGTGAGAAAGTGGTCTAGTTTCAACCTTCTGCATGTTGCTGTCCAGTTCTCCCAGCACCATTTGTTAAAGAGACTGTCTTTTTTCCATTGGATGTTCTTTCCTGCTTTGTCAAAGATGAGTTGGCCATACGTTTGTGGGTCTAGTTCTGGGGTTTCTATTCTATTCCATTGGTCTATGTGTCTGTTTTGGTGCCAATACCATGCTGTCTTGATGATGACAGCTTTGTAGTGGAGGCTAAAGTCTGGGATTGTGATGCCTCCTGCTTTGGTCTTCTTCTTCATAATTACTTGGCTATTTGGGGCCTTTTGTGGTTCCATATGAATTTTAGGATTGCTTGTTCTAGTTTTGAGAAGAATGCTGGTGCAATTTTGATTGGGATTGCATTGAATGTGTAGATAGCTTTGGGTAGTATTGACATTTTGACGATATTTATTCTTCCAATCCATGAGCAGGGAATGTCTTTCCATTTCTTTATATCTTCTTCAATTACCTTCATAAGCTTTCTATAGTTTTCAACATACAGATCTTTACATCTTTGGTTAGATTTATTCCTAGGAATTTTATGCTTCTTGGTGCAATTGTGAATGGGGTCAGTTTCTTTATTTGTCTTTCTGTTGCTTCATTGTTAGTGTATAAGAATGCAACTGATTTCTGTACATTGATTTTGTATCCTGCAACTTTGCTGAATTCACGTATTAGTTCTAGCAGACTTTTGGTGGAGTCTATCGGATTTTCCATGTATAATATCATGTCATCTGCAAAAAGCGAAAGCTTGACTTCATCTTTGCCAATTTTGATGCCTTTGATTTCCTTTTGTTGTCTGATTGCTGATGCTAGAACTTCCAGCACTATGTTAAACAACAGTGGTGAGAGTGGACATCCCTGTCGTGTTCCTGATCTCAGGGAAAAAGCTCTAGTTTTTCCCCATTGAGGATGATGTTAGCTGTGGGCTTTTCATAAATGGCTTTTATGATGTTTAAGTATGTTCCTTCTATCCCGACTTTCTCGATGGTTTTTATTAAGAAAGGGTGCTGGATTTTGTCAAAGGCCTTTTCTGCATCGATTGACAGGATCATATGGTTCTTCTCTTTTTTTTTGTTAATGTGATGTATCACGTTGATTGATTTGCGAATGTTGAACCAGCCCTGCATCCCAGGAATGAATCCCACTCGATCATGGTGAATAATTCTTTTTATATGCCGTTGAATTCGATTTGCTAGTATCTTATTGAGAATTTTTGCCTCCATATTCATCAGGGATATTGGCCTGTAGTTCTCTTTTTTTACTGGGTCTCTGTCTGGTTTAGGAATCAAAGTAATACTGGCTTCATAGAATGAGTCTGGAAGTTTTCCTTCCCTTTCTATTTCTTGGAATAGCTTGAGAAGGATAGGTATTATCTCTGCTTTAAATGTCTGGTAGAACTCCCCTGGGAAGCCATCTGGTCCTGGACTCTTATTTGTTGGGAGATTTTTGATAACTGATTCAATTTCTTCACTGGTAATGGGTCTGTTCAAGCTTTCTATTTCCTCCTGATTGAGTTTTGGAAGAGTGTGGGTGTTCAGGAATTTGTCCATTTCTTCCAGGTTGTCCAATTTGTTGGCATATAATTTTTCATAGTATTCCCTGATAATTGTTTGTATCTCTGAGGGATTGGTTGTAATATTTCCATTTTCATTCATGATTTTATCTGTTTGGGCCATCTCCCTTTTCTTTTTGAGAAGCCTGGCTAGAGGTTTGTCAATTTTGTTTATTTTTTCAAAAAACCAACTCTTGGTTTCATTGATCTGCTCTACAGTTTTTTTAGATTCTATATTGTTTATTTCTGCTCTGATCTTTATTATTTCTCTTCTTCTGCTGGGTTTAGGCTGCCTTTGCTGTTCTGCTTCTAGTTCCTTTAGGTGTGCTGTTAGATTTTGTACTTGGGATTTTTCTTGTTTCTTGAGATAGGCCTGGATTGCAATGTATTTTCCTCTCAGGACTGCCTTTGCTGCGTCCCAAAGCATTTGGATTGTTGTATTTTCATTTTCGTTTGTTTCCATATATTTTTTAATTTCTTCTCTAATTGCCTGGTTGACCCACTCATTCGTTAGTAGGGTGTTCTTTAACCTCCATGCTTTTGGAGGTTTTCCAGACTTTTTCCTGTGTTTGATTTCAAGCTTCATAGCATAGTGGTCTGAAAGTATGCATGGTATAATTTCAATTCTTGTAAACTTATGAAGGGCTGTTTTGTGACCCAGTATATGATCTATCTTGGAGAATGTTCCATGTGCCCTCGAGAAGAAAGTATATTCTGTTGCTTTGGGATGCAGAATTCTAAATATATCTGTCAAGTCCATCTGTTCCAGTGTCTCATTCAGGGCCCTTGTTTCTTTATTGACCGTGTGTCTAGATGATCTATCCATTTCTGTAAGTGGGGTGTTAAAGTCCCCTGCAATTACCACATTCTTATCAATAAGGTTGCTTATGTTTATGAGTAATTGTTTTATATATTTGGGGGCTCCGGTATTTGGCGCATAGAAATTTATAATTGTTAGCTCTTCCTGATGGATAGACACTGTAATTATTATATAATGCCCTTCTTCATCTCTTGTTACAGCCTTTAATTTAAAGTCTAGTTTGTCTGATATAAGTATGGCTACTCCAGCTTTCTTTTGGCTTTCAGTAGCATGATAAATAGTTTTCCATCCACTCACTCTCAATCTAAAGGTGTCCTCAGGTCTAAAATGAGTCTCTTGTAGACAGCAAAGAAATGGGTCTTGTTTTTTTATCCATTCTGATACCCTATGTCTTTTGGTTGGCGCATTTAATCCATTTACATTCAGTGTTATTATAGAAAGGTATGGGTTTAGAGTCATTGTGATGTCTATATGTTTTATGCTTGTAGTGATGTCTCTGGTACTTTGTCTCACAGGGTCCCCCTTAGGATCTCTTGTAGGGCTGGTTTAGTGGTGACAAATTCCTTCAGTTTTTGTTTGTTTGGGAAGACCTTTATCTCTCCTTCTATTCTAAATGACAGACTTGCTGGATAAAGGATTCTCAGCTGCATATTTTTTCTGTTTAGCACACTGAAGATATCGTGCCAATTCTTTCTGGCCTGCCAAGTTTCAAAAGAGAGATCAGTCACGAGTCTGATAGGTCTCCCTTTATATGTGAGGGCACGTTTACCCCTTGCTGCTTTCAGAATTTTCTCTTTATCCTTGTATTTTGCCAGTTTCACTATGATATGTCGTGCAGAAGATCGATTCAAGTTACGTCTGAAGGGAGTTCTCTGTGCCTCTTGGATTTCAATGCCTTTTTCCTTCCCCAGTTCAGGGAAGTTCTCAGTTATTATTTCTTCAAGTACCCCTTCAGCACCTTTCCCTCTCTCTTCCTCCTCTGGGATACCAATTATGCGTATATTATTTCTTTTTAGTGTATCACTTAGTTCTCTAATTTTCCCCTCATACTCCTGGATTTTTTTTATCTCTCTTTCTCTCAGCTTCCTCTTTTTCCATAACTTTATCTTCTAGTTCACCTATTCTCTCCTCTGCCTCTTCAAGCCGAGCTGTGGTGGTTTCCATTTTGTTATGCATTTCGTTTAAAGCGTTTTTCAGCTCCTCGTGACTGTTCCTTAGTCCCTTGATCTCTGTAGCAAGAGATTCTCTGCTGTCCTGTATACTGTTTTCAAGCCCAGCGATTAATTTTATGACTATTATTCTAAATTCACTTTGTTATATTATTTAAATCCTTTTTGATCAGCTCATTAGCTGTTGTTATTTCCTGGAGATTTTTCTGAGGGGAATTCTTCCACTTGGTCATTTTGGATAGTCCCTGGAGAGGTGAGGACCTGCAGGGCATTCCCCTGTGCTGTGGTTTATAACTGGAGTTGGTGGGCGGCGCCGCAATCCAACCTGATGTCTGCCCCCAGCCCACCAAAACTTTGTTCCCCACCAAACTGAGCTCTGAGGTCCGGGGGCTCAGCAGCTCTCCCTCCCTTGGTCCTCCAGCCTTCCCGATTTCTGAGCAGAGCTGTTAACTTAGACCTCCCAGACGCTAAGTCGCGCTTGCTGTCGGAACACAGTCCGTCAGGCCCCTCAGCTTTTGCCAGCCAGACTCGGGGGCTCTGCTTGGCTGGCGAGCCGCCCCTCCACCCTGGCTCCCTCCCGCCAGTCCGTGGAGAGCACACCGCCTCGCCGCCCTCTCTACCCTCTTCCGTGGGCCTCTTGTCTGTGCTTGGCTCCGGAGACTCCGTTCTGCTAATCCTCTGGCGGTTTTCTGGGTTATTTAGGCAGGTGTAGGTGGAATCTAAGTGATCAGCAGGATGCGCGGTGAGCCCAGCGTCCTCCTACGCCACCATCTTCCCTCTCTCCCTCAGTGTAGTTTTGATTTGTATTTCCCTGGTAAGGAGCGACGTTGAGCATCTTTTCATGTGCCTGTTGGCCATCTGGATGTCTTCTTTAGAGAAGTGTCTATTCATGTCTTCTGCCCATTTCTTCACTGGATTATTTGTTTTTCAGGTGTAGAGTTTGGTGAGTTCTTTATAGACTTTGGATACTAGCCCTTTGTCCGATATGTCATTTGCAAATATTTTTTCCCATTCCGTTGGTTGCCTTTTAGTTTTGTTGGTTGTTTCCTTTGCAGTGCAGAAGTGCAGAAACTTTTTATCTTCATGAGATCACAATCGTTCATTTTTGCTTATAATTCCCTTGCCTTTGGAGATGTGCCGAGTAAGTAATTGCTGTGGCTGAGGTCAGAGAGGTTTTTTCGTGCTTTCTCCTCTAGGGTTTTGATGGTTTCCTGTCTCACATTCAGGTCCTTTATCCATTTTGAGTTTATTTTTGTGAATGGTGTAAGAAAGTGGTCTAGTTTCATTATTTTGCATGTTGCTATCCAGTTCTCCCAGCACCATTGGTTAAAGAGATTGTCTTTTTTCCATTGGATATTCTTTGCTGCTTTGTCAAAGATTAGTTGGCCATACTATTGTGGGCCCAATTCTGGAGTCTCTATTCTATTCCATTGGTCTATGTGTCTGTTTTGTGCCAATACCATGCTGTCTTGATGATGACAGCTTTGTAGTAGAGGCTAAAATCTAGGATTGTGATGTCTCCCACTTTGGTCTTCTTCTTCAAAATTACTTTGGCTATTTGGGGTCTTTTGTGGTTCCATACATATTTTAGGATTGCTTGTTCTAGCTTCAAGAAGAATGCTGGTGCAATTTTGATTGATTGAATGTGTAGATAGTTTTGGGCAGTATTGACATTTTAACAATATTTATTCTTCCAATCCATGAGCACGGAATGTTTTTCCATTTCTTTATATCTTCCTCAATTTCCTTCATTAAGCTTTCTATAGTTTTCAGCATACAGATCTTTGACATTTTGGTTAGGTTTACTCCTAGGTATTTTATGCTTCTTGGTGCAATTGTGAATGGGATCAGTTTCTTTATTTGTCTTTCTGTTGCTTCATTGTTAGTGTATAAGAATGCAACTGATTTCTGTACATAGATTTTGTATCCTGCAACTTTGCTGAATTCATGTATCAGTTCTAGCTGACTTTTGGTGGAGTCTGTCGGGTTTTCCATGTATAATATGTCATATGCAAAAGTGAAAGGTTTGACTTCATCTTTGCCAATTTTGATGTCTTTGATTTCGTTTTGTTGTCTGATTGCTGATGCTAGAACTTCCAACGCTATGTTAAACAACAGTGGTGAGAGTGGACATCCCTGTCGTGTTCCTGATCTCAGGGGGAAAGCTGTCAATTTTTCCCCATTGAGGATGATATTAACTGTGGGCTTTTCATAAATGGCTTTTATGATGTTTAAGTATGTTCCTTCTATCCCGACTTTCTTGAGGGTTTTTGTTACGAAAGGATGCTGGATTTTGTCATGGTTTTTCTGCATCAACTGACAGGATCATATGGTTCTTCTCTTTTCTTTTATTAATGTGGTGTATAACATTGATTGATTTGTGAATGTTGAACCAGTCCTGCAGCCCAGGAAGGAATCCTACTGGATCATGGTGGATAATTCTTTTATATGTTGTTGAATGCAATTTGCTAGTATCTTGCTGAGAATTTTTGCATCCATATTCATCAGGGATATTGGCCTGTAGTTCTTTTTTTTTGCTGGGTCTCTGGTTTTGGAATCAAAGTAATGCTGGCTTCATAGAATGAGTCTGGAAGTTTTCCTTCCCTTTCTATTTTTTGGAACAGCTTGAGAAGGATAGGTATTATCTCTGCTTTAAATGTCTGGTAGAACTCCCCTGGGAAGCCATCTGGTCCTGGACTCTTATTTGTTGGGAGATTTTTGATAACTGATTCAATTTCCTCGCTGGTTATGGGTCTGTTCAAGTTTTCTATTTCTTTCTGTTTGAGTTTTGGAAGTGTGTGGGTGCTTAGGAATTTTTCCATTTCTTTCAGGTTGTCCAGTTTGTTGGTGTATAATTTTTCATAGTATTCCCTGATAATTGCTTGTATTTCTGAGGGATTGGTTGTAATAATTCCATTTTCATTCATGATTTTATCTATTTGGGCCATCTCCCTTTTCTTTTTGAGAAGCCTGGCTAGAGGTTTACCAATTTTATTTTTTCAAAAAGAAAAAAACAACAACTCTTGGTTTCATTGATCTGCTTTACTGTTTTTTAGGTTCTATGTTGTTTATTTCTGCTTTGATCTTTATTATTTCTCTTCTGCTGGGTTTGGGGTGTCTTTTCTGTTCTGCTTCTGGTTCATTTAGGTGTGCTGTTAGGTTTTGTATTTGGGATTTTTCTTGTTTCTTGAGATAGGCCTAGATTTCAATGTCTTTTCCTCTCAGGACTGCCTTTGCTGCATCCCAAAGCATTTGGATTGTTGTATTTTCATTTTCATTTGTTTCCATATATTTTTTAAATTTCTTTTCTAACTGCCTGGTTGACCCATTCATTCTTTAGTAGGATGTTCTTTAACCTGCATTCTTTTGGAGGTTTCCAGACTTTGTCCTGTGGTTGATTCCAAGTTTCATAGCATTGTGGTCTGAAAGTGTGCATGGTATGATCTCAATTTTTGTATGCTTATGAAGGGATGTTTTGTGACCCAGTATATGATCTATCTTGGAGAATGTTCCATGTGCACTCGAGAAGAAAGTATATTCTGTTGCTTTGGGTTGCAGAGTTCTAAATATATCTGTCAAGTCCATCTGATCCAATGTATCATTCATGGCCCTTGTTTCTCTATTGATCCTATGTCTAGATGTTCTATCCATTTCTGTAAGTGGAGTGTTAAAGTCCCCTGCAATTACCACATTCTTATCAATAAGGTTGCTTACGCTTGTGATTAATTGTTTTATATATTTGGCGGGCTCCCGTGTTCAGCGCATAGACGTTTATAATTGTTAGCTCTTCCTGATGGATAGACCCTGTAATTATTATATAATGCCCTTCTTCATCTATTGTTACAGCCTTTAATTTAAAGTCTGGTTTTTCTGATAAAGTCAAGTTTGTCTTATATAACTCCAGCTTTCTTTTGGCTTCCAGTAGCATGATAAATAGTTCTCCATCCCCTCACTCTCAATATAAAGGTGTCCTCAGATCTAAAATGAGTCTCTTGTAGACAGCAAAGAGATGGGTCTTGTTTTTTTATCCATTCTGATACCCTATGTCTTTTGATTGAAGCATTTAGTCCATTTACATTCAGTGTTATTATTGAAAGATATGGATTTTGAGTCATTGTGCTGTCTGTAGGTTTCATGCTTGTAGTGATGTCTCTGGTACTTTCTGGTCCTTGCAACATTTCACTCAGAGAATCCCCCTTAGGATCTCTTGTAGTCTGGTTTAGTGGTGATGAATTCTTTCAGTTTTTGTTTGTTGGGGAAGGCCTTTATCTCTCCTTCTGTTCTGAATGACAGACTTGCTGGATAAAGGATTCTTGGCTGCATATTTTTTTTCTGTTCATCACATTGAAGGTTTCTTGCCAGTCCTTTCTGGCTTGCCAAGTTTCAGTGCATAGGTCTGCCACTACTCTTATGGGTCTACCTTTGTATATTAAGGCCCATTTATCCCTAGCTGCTTTCAGAATTTTCTCTTTATCCTTGTATTTTGCCAGTTTCACTATGATATGTCATGCAGAAGATGGATTCAAGTTATGTCTGAAGGGAGTTCTTTGTGCGTCTTGGATTTCAGTGCCTTTTTCCTTCCCCTGATCAGGGAAGTTCTCAGGTGTGATTTGTTCAAGTGTGCCTTCAGCCCGTTTCTCTCTGTCTTCCTCTTCTGGAATTCCTATGATACGGATATTGTTCTGTTTGATTGCACATGGGAGGTGCCTTGCAGTTTGGAGCCACCGCAAGGACTACCCAAAATGACGAAACAGAAGAGCTCTGGTGCATTTCAACAGCCCTGCTGTTACTTTCTTTAATTAGAGCCATGGTTCTGAATATGCACACATTTCCCCACCCCCTCCACACACAAAGGCTGCGTGCTCACTGAAGTAAATGAAAGAATTAATCATTGAATGGAATTCCCTTAGATCTTGAGCAAATGTTGTATAAATTTTAATCCAAAGATTACTTCAAAGATATATACAAAGGAGGATGATATGTGAACCAATTTTAAGTTTTTAATAATAGAACTTTGGTCAAGTTTAAAGTTAAATGGATATGTGATTGAACATTTATACATAAACATATATTTCTATTAAATATTTGTGCATATATAAATATAAACTTTCACAAAATAAGGCATATATAATTGTAGGAAAAAATATTTTTCAAGTGAAATTTCTTTTTTTTTAAATTTTTTTTAATGTTTGTTTATTTTAGAGAGTGAGGGAGACAGAGCATGAGCAAGGGAGGGCCAGAGAGAGAGGGAGACACAGAATCCGAAGCAGCTCCAGGCTCTGAGCTGTCCACACAAAGCCTGATGCAGTCAGGGCTCAAACCCACAAACCTTGAGATCATGACCTGAGCTGAAGTCGGATGCTCAACCAACTGAGCCCCTCTTGAGTGAAATTTCTTAAAATTTGTTTTCTCTTTTATGTAATACTTTTTTTTTAATTTTTTAGAGAGAGCATGGCTGGGGAGAGAGGTGGGAGGGTGGCAGGGAGGGAGAGAGAGAAAGAGACAGAGACAGAGAGGCAGAATCTTAAGCAGGCTCCACGCTCAGCACAGAACCTGATGCAGGGTTTGATTTCACGACCCTGGGATCATGACCTGAGCCAAAATCAAGAGTCAGAAGAACTGACTGAACTACCCGGGCTCCCCTCTTTTATGTAATTATCAGAATAAAAGCAAGAAATATTTGGAAAAAGATATTATGTAACACAACTGAGCACAGAGAATAATCTCTGATATAGACGGGACATTTAGCATTGTCTGAAAATGTTGAGAATGGATGAGTTCAAGAAGGAAAATAATCTATAAAAGCATGAGATAATTTCGGTTAAACATACTAAGCAACTTCCCTCCTTGAGGATGTAATTCTACTATCATCATCTTGAAATGTCGAGAATGAAAAGGTCTTAAAATTACAAACTCCCAATAAAAATGAGGGGTGCCTGGGTGGCACAGTCAGTTAAGTGTCTGAGTTTAGCTCAGGTCAATAATCTCCTGGTCTATGAGTTCGAGTCCCGTGATGGGCCCTATGCTGACAGCTCAGAGCCTGGAGCCTGCTTCAGATTCTGTCTTCCTGCCTCTTTGCCCCTCCTTGCTCTCAAAATCAATAAACAGTAAAAATTTTGTTTTTTAAAAATAAAAATGATTCTGTCTCCCTGTCTCTCTGCCCCTCCCCTGCTCTCTCTCTCTCTCTCAAATATTTAAAACAATGAAAATGAAAATCATAAAATTTGTATTTCAAATAAACTTAAATTAGATTTGTTATTTATAAATAACTTATTTTTTATTTTCAAAAAATTTTATCCTTATATTAGTTTCTTAAGTCTGTTGTACCAAAGTACAACAAACTGGGTGGCTTAAAGCAACAGAAATGGGCGCACCTGGCTAGCTTAGGAGGTTAATGTGTGACTCTTGAATTCGTGTCAGGTCATGATCTCAGGGTTTGTAGGATTGAGCCCGGCATCAGGCTCTGCAATATCAGCGAGGAGCCTGCTTGGTATTTTCTCTCCCTCTGTTTTTGCCCCTCCCTGACTTGTGCTGTCCCTCTTAAAATAAATAATAAACATTAAAAAAAATAAAGCAACAGAAATGTTTTCTCTCACAGTGCTGGAGTGTTGCAGGCAGAAATCAAGGTGTTGGCACCGCCATAATCCTTCTTAAGCCTCAAGGGGAAGATCCTTGCCTCGTCCAGCTTCTGGTAGCCCTAGCCATCCCTCAGCTTGTGTCAACATAACTCCAACTCTTATCTCTATATTTACCTCTGTGGCCATTGTCTGTTTCTGTACCTCTGTTTCTTGTTACTAGGATATCAGTCATATTGTCTTGTTTTGTTTTCCTTTCCTTTCTTTGGACACCAGTCATATTGGATTAAGGGCCCACTCTACTCCATTGTGACCTCATCTTAACTAGTTACATTTGCAAAGAGCCTATTTCCAAAGAAGGTTACATTCTGAGATACCAGACACTAGGATTTCAACATACCTTTTGTGGGAGACACAGTTCAACCTGTAACAATTCTATTGGTGAAAAGTCTGGTTTTCTTCTGAGGCTTAAAGAAATAATCAATGTAAAGCTTGTGTGGCTTTTTCTGTCTCATAGTGGATCAAGAATTAGTCTAAGTTACTAAATCTATGTTTACACTGGTTCACCAATTCAATTTTCTGATTATTGTATTTTTAAAAATTTTGGATATGGTTTTAGAGAACTGATAAAATTGAATGTGTTTAAAAGTCTGTATTTATAAGATATAATGTACATTTAATAAAGTACAAACTAATTAATTTCATTACCTAATGAATTAATTAATTTAAGTTCAGCCAGCTTCTGCCAAGTTTTTGTCTACTAGTATGTGAAGCAGCAAACAAGGTTCTCTTTTAACATGTTATTGAATAGAAAACATGATCAGCAATAATTCATTATTCTTTTTCTGACTCCTCCCAGATATAAAACACTGTATTCAGGGACATAATACCAGGTTCTTGCTGATGCTAAAACAAAATGTACTTTGACATTGTGGGCTTTGGTCAGCTAACTCCTTCTGACTATGAGTGGTGGTAGGAAGAAAATTACATACCAACACAAGAGCAGTGGAATATTTATATTAATGAGCAATAGTCTTAGAATTTTTTTTTAACTCACCAGAGTATTAGGATGTTACATAAAAACTCATGGGCATACTAAATCATCCCTTTGTTTCAGCAAGAATACATTTCAAAACTTCTTTTCATTAACAGGAAAGGAATACTTTTTAGGGTAACAACTTACAGCACAACACTCTTGGTTATGCCTAATTTTGTCTACATGTTCAATCATCTAACAAAAAAGTTGAGAAAGAAAAAGGAACCATATAAAATGGCATACAATAACATACTAGAATTTGAAAAAAATCAGACAGAATAAGGGACCCCCAAGGGAAAAGAAAGCTATTTGGCTTCTTGACTAATTATATGCACTAATAGCTTTCCATTGGGTCCTCTGGTTTTTAAGAGTTCATTTAATTGTTGGATCAAATTAGAAGTATTTCTAGACTCTTCTCATGGCCAGCCATATATGCAGAAATACAACAAAATCAGGAATCAGAAAACTTAAATTTAAATTCTTCACTTTCTAGTTTTCTTTAAATACTCTGAACTTCACTTTCATTACCTATAAAATTGAGATAATAATAATAATTTAACCAAAACTGTTCTGAGTATGACCATGAGAAAAATAATTAAAACATGTAAAGAATTATATAATACAAATATTAATCTGAATTACCTTGAACCATATCTTTGAACAGTTATAGTGCCTTCATTTGCTCTAATATGTGACTAAGTTTCATTCTATTATAGATTATATAAAACTATCACTTTTATTTTTTAAAATACAAATATCACCCCTCACCAATATTTTTTGTGAACTTCATTTTTTGGAGCCATTTTAGGTTCATGTCAAAATTGAGCAGATGGCACAAAGATTTCCCATAAACCTCCTGCCCTTCACACATGCATAATTTCCATTTTCGACATCCCCTATCAAAGTGGTATGTTGGTTATCATCAATAACCCTACATCGACACATCATTATTTCTCAAATTCCATAGTTTACATTGGGCTTCACTTTTGCTTTGGTATATTCTATCAGTTTACATGAATTTATAATGATGTATCTTTACCATTACATCATACAGAAAAATTTTATTGCCTTAAAAATCCTCTGTGCGCCACCTATTCATCCTTTTCTCCCCGCTAACCCCTGGTCACCACTGATCTTTTTGCTGTCTCCATAGTTTTATCTTTTACAGAATATCATATCATTGTGATAATATAGAATGTAGATTTTTCAGATTGACTTCTTTCCTTTAGTGCTTTTAAGTTTCCTCTATGTCTTTTTGTTTTAAAACATTTTTTTAATGTTTATTCTTTTTTTTTTTTCTGAAATTTATTGACAAATTGGTTTCCATACAACACCCAGTGCTCATCCCAAAAGGTGCCCTCCTCAATACCCATCACCCACCCTCTCCTCCCTCCCACCCCCCATCAACCCTCAGTTTGTTCTCAGTTTTTAACAGTCTCTTATACTTTGGCTCTCTCCCATTCTAACCTCTTTTTTTTTTTTCCTTCCCCTCCCCCATGGGTTCCTGTTAAGTTTCTCAGGATCCACATAAGAGTGAAACCATATGGTATCTGTCTTTCTCTGTATGGCTTATTTCACTTAGCATCACACTCTCCAGTTCCATCCACGTTGCTACAAAAGGCCATATTTCATTTTTTCTCATTGCCACGTAATATTCCATTGTGTATATAAACCACAATTTCTTTATCCATTCATCAGTTGATGGACATTTAGGCTCTTTCCATAATTTGGCTATTGTTGAGAGTGCTGCTATGAACATTGGGGTACAAGTGGCCCTATGCATCAGTGCTCCTGTATCCCTTGGATAAATTCCTAGCAGTGCTATTGCTGGGTCATAGGGTAGGTCTATTTTTAATTTTCTGAGGAACCTCCACACTGCTTTCCAGAGCGGCTGCACCAATTTGCATTCCCACCAACAGTGCAAGAGGGTTCCCGTTTCTCCACATCCTCTCCAGCATCTATAGTCTCCTGATTTGTTCATTTTGGCCACTCTGACTGGCGTGAGGTGATACCTGAGTGTGGTTTTGATTTGTATTTCCCTGATAAGGAGCGACGCTGAACATCTTTTCATGTGCCTGTTGGCCATCCGGATGTCTTCTTTAGAGAAGTGTCTATTCATGTTTTCTGCCCATTTCTTCACTGGGTTATTTGTTTTTTGGGTGTGGAGTTTGGTGAGCTCTTTATAGATTTTGGATACTAGCCCTTTGTCCGATATGTCATTTGCGAATATCTTTTCCCATTCCGTTGGTTGCCTTTTAGTTTTGTTGGTTGTTTCCTTTGCTGTGCAGAAGCTTTTTATCTTCATAAGGTCCCAGTAATTCACTTTTGCTTTTAATTCCCTTGCCTTTGGGGATGTGTCGAGTAAGAGATTGCTACGGCTGAGGTCAGAGAGGTCTTTTCCTGCTTTCTCCTCTAAGGTTTTGATGGTTTCCTGTCTCACATTTAGGTCCTTTATCCATTTTGAGTTTATTTTTGTGAATGGTGTGAGAAAGTGGTCTAGTTTCCACCTTCTGCATGTTGCTGTCCAGTTCTCCCAGCACCATTTGTTAAAGAGGCTGTCTTTTTTCCATTGGATGTTTTTTCCTGCTTTGTCAAAGATGAGTTGGCCATACGTTTGTGGGTCTAGTTCTGGGGTTTCTATTCTATTCCATTGGTCTATGTGTCTGTTTTGGTGCCAATACCATGCTGTCTTGATGATGACAGCTTTGTAGTAGAGGCTAAAGTCTGGGATTGTGATGCCTCCTGCTTTGGTCTTCTTCTTCAAAATTCCTTTGGCTATTCGGGGCCTTTTGTGGTTCCATATGAATTTTAGGATTGCTTGTTCTAGTTTCGAGAAGAATGCTGGTGCAATTTTGATTGGGATTGCATTGAATGTGTAGATAGCTTTGGGTAGTATTGACATTTTGACAATATTTATTTTTCCAATCCATGAACAGGGAATGTCTTTCCATTTCTTTAAATCTTCTTCAATTTCCTTCATAAGCTTTCTATAGTTTTCAGCATACAGATCCTTTACATCTTTGGTTAGATTTATTCCTAGGTATTTTATGCTTCTTGGTGCAATTGTGAATGGGATCAGTTTCTTTATTTGTCTTTCTGTTGCTTCATTGTTAGTGTATAAGAATGAAACTGATTTCTGTACATTGATTTTGTATCCTGCAACTTTGCTGAATTCCTGTATCAGTTCTAGCAGACTTTTGGTGGAGTCTATCGGATTTTCCATGTATAATATCATGTCATCTGCAAAAAGCGAAAGCTTGACTTCATCTTTGCCAATTTTGATGCCTTTGATTTCCTTTTGTTGTCTGATTGCTGATGCTAGAACTTCCAGCACTATGTTAAACAGCAGCGGTGAGAGTGGGCATCCTTGTCGTGTTCCTGATCTCAGGGAAAAAGCTTTCAGTTTTTCCCCATTGAGGATGATGTTAGCTGTGGGCTTTTCATAAATGGCTTTTATGATCTTTAAATATGTTCCTTCTATCCCGACTTTCTCAAGGGTTTTTATTAAGAAAGGGTGCTGGATTTTGTCAAAGGCCTTTTCTGCATCGATTGACAGGATCATATGGTTCTTCTCTCTTTTTTTGTTAATGTGATGTATCACGTTGATTGATTTGCAAATGTTGAACCAGCCCTGCATCCCAGGAATGAATCCCACTTGATCGTGGTGAATAATTCTTTTTATATGCCGTTGAATTCGATTTGCTAGTATCTAATTGAGAATTTTTGCATCCATATTCATCAGGGATATTGGCCTGTAGTTCTCTTTTTTTACTGGGTCTCTGTCTGGTTTAGGAATCAAAGTAATACTGGCTTCATAGAATGAGTCTGGAAGTTTTCCTTCCCTTTCTATTTCTTGGAATAGCTTGAGAAGGATAGGTATTATCTCTGCTTTAAACGTCTGGTAGAACTCCCCTGGGAAGCCATCTGGTCCTGGACTCTTATTTGTTGGGAGATTTTTGATAACCGATTCAATTTCTTCGCTGGTTATTGGTCTGTTCAAGCTTTCTATTTCCTCCTGATTGAGTTTTGGAAGCGTGTGGGTGCTCAGGAATTCGTCCATTTCTTCCAGGTTGTCCAATTTGTTGGCATAGAAGTTTTCATAGTATTCCCTGATAATTGTTTGTATCTCTGAGGGATTGGTTGTAATAATTCCATTTTCACTCATGATTTTATCTATTTGGGTCATCTCCCTTTTCTTTTTGAGAAGCCTGGCTAGAGGTTTGTCAATTTTGTTTATTTTTTCAAAAACCAACTCTTGGTTTCTTTGATCTGCTCTACAGTTTTTTTAGTTTCTATATTGTTTATTTCTGCTCTGATCTTTATTATTTCTCTTCTTCTGCTGGGCTTAGGCTGCCTTTGCTGTTCTGCTTCTAGTTCCTTTAGGTGTGCTGTTAGATTTTGTATTTGGGATTTTTCTTGTTTCTTGAGATAGGCCTGGATTGCAATGTATTTTCCTCTCAGGACTGCCTTTGCTGCGTCCCAAAGCATTTGGATTGTTGTATTTTCATTTTCGTTTGTTTCCATATATTTTTTAATTTCTTCTCTAATTGCCTGGTTGACCCACTCATTCGTTAGTAGGGTGTTCTTTAACCTCCATGCTTTTGGAGGTTTTCCAGACTTTTTTCTGTGGTTGATTTCAAGCTTCATAGCATTGTGGTCTGAAAGTAGGCATGGTATAATTTCAATTCTTGTAAACTTATGAAGGGCTGTTTTGTGACCCAGTATATGATCTATCTTGGAGAATGTTCCATGTGCCCTCGAGAAGAAAGTATATTCTGTTGCTTTGGGATGCAGAGTTCTAAATATATCTGTCAAGTCCATCTGATCCAATGTCTCATTCAGGGCCCTTGTTTCTTTATTGACCGTGTGTCTAGATGATCTATCCATTTCTGTAAGTGGTGTATTAAAGTCCCCTGCAATTACCACATTCTTATCAATAAGGTTGCTTATGTTTATGAGTAATTGTTTTATATATTTGGGGGCTCCGGTATTCGGTGCATAGACATTTATAATTGTTAGCTCTTCCTGATGGATAGACCCTGTAACTATTATATAATGTCCTTCTTCATCTCTTGTTACAGCCTTTAATTTAAAGTCTAGTTTGTCTGATATAAGTATGGCTACTCCAGCTTTCTTTTGGCTTCCAGTCGCATGATAAATAGTTCTCCATCCCCTCACTCTCAATCTAAAGGTGTCCTCAGGTCTAAAATGAGTCTCTTGTAGACAGCAAATCGATGGGTCTTGTTTTTTTATCCATTCTGATACCCTATGTCTTTTGGTTGGCGCATTTAATCCATTTACATTCAGTGTTATTATAGAAAGATACGGGTTTAGAGTCATTGTGATGTCTGTATGTTTTATGCTTATAGTGATGTCTCTGGGACTTTGTCTCACAGGGTCCCCCTTAGGATCTCTTGTAGGGCTGGTTTAGTGGTGACAAATTCCTTCAGTTTTTGTTTGTTTGGGAAGACCTTTATCTCTCCTTCTATTCTAAATGACAGACTTGCTGGATAAAGGATTCTTGGCTGCATATTTTTTCTGTCTAGCACCCTGAAAATCTCGTGCCAATTCTTTCTGGCCTGCCAAGTTTCAAAAGAGAGATCAGTCACGAGTCTTATAGGTCTCCCTTTATATGTGAGGGCACGTTTACCCCTTGCTGCTTTCAGAATTTTCTCTTTATCCTTGTATTTTGCCAGTTTCACTATGATATGTCGTGCAGAAGATCGATTCAAGTTACGTCTGAAGGGAGTTCTCTGTGCCTCTTGGATTTCAATGCCTTTTTCCTTCCCCAGTTCAGGGAAGTTCTCAGCTATGATTTCTTCAAGTACCCCTTCAGCACCTTTCCCTCTCTCTTCCTCCTCTGGGATACCAATTATGTGTATATTATTTCTTTTTAGTGTATCACTTAATTCTCTAATTTTCCCCTCATACTCCTGGATTTTTTTCTCTCTCTTTTTCTCAGCTTCCTCTTTTTCCATAACTTTATCTTCTAGTTCACCTATTCTCTCCTCTGCCTCTTCAAGCCGAGCTGTGGTGGTTTCCATTTTGTTATGCATTTCGTTTAAAGCATTTTTCAGCTCCTCGTGACTGTTCCTTAGTCCCTTGATCTCTGTAGCAAGAGATTCTCTGCTGTCCTGTATACTGTTTTCAAGCCCAGCGATTAATTTTATGACTATTATTCTAAATTCACTTTCTGTTATATTATTTAAATCCTTTTTGATCAGCTCATTAGCTGTTGTTATTTCCTGGAGATTCTTCTGAGGGGAGTTCTTCCGCTTGGTCATTTTGGATAGTCCCTGGCGTGGTGAGGACCTGCAGGGCACTTCCCCTGTGCTGTGGTGTATAACTGGAGTTGGTGGGCGGGGCCGCAGTCAGACCTGATGTCTGCCCCCAGCCCACCGCTGGGGCCACAGTCAGGCTGGTGTGTGCCTTCTCTTCCCCTCTCCTAGGGGTGGGATTCACTGTGGGGTGGTGTGGCTCGTCTGGGCTACTTGCACCCTGCCAGGCTTGTGATGCTGGGGATCTGGCGTATTAGCTGGGGTGGGTAGGCAAGGTGCTCAGGGGCAGGAGGGGCAGGCTTAGATCGCTTCTCCTTAGGTGATCCACTTCAGGAGGGGCCCTGTGGCAGCGGGAGGGAGTCAGATCCGCTGCCGGAGGTTTGGCTCCGCCGAAGCGCAGAGTTGGGTGTTTGCGCGGAGCGAGCAAGTTCCCTGGCAGGAACCGGTTCCCTTTGGGATTTCGGCTGGGGGATGGGCGGGGGAGATGGCGCTGGCGAGCGCCTTTGTTCCCCACCAAACTGAGTTCTGTTGTCAGGGGGCTCAGCAGCTCTCCCTCCCTTTGTCCTCCAGCCTTCCCGCTTTCCGAGCAGAGCTGTTAACTTATGACCTCCCAGACGCTAAGTCGCACTTGTTGTGGGAACACAGTCCGTCAGGCCCCTCCGCTTTTGCAAGCCAGACTCGGGGGCTCTGCTTGGCCGGCGAGCCGCCCCTCTGCCCCGGCTCCCTCCCGCCAGTCCGTGGAGCGTGCACCGCCTCGCCACCCTTCCTACCCTCTTCCGTGGGCCTCTCGTCTGCGCTTGGCTCCGGCGACTCCGTTCTGCTAATCCTCTGGCGGTTTTCTGGGTTATTTAGGCAGGTTTAGGTGGAATCTAAGTGATCAGCAGGACGTGCGGTGAGCCCAGCTTCCTCCTAAGCCGCCATCTTGCCCTTTAATGTTTATTCTTGAGAGAGCTAGTGAGAGAGAGAATGTGTAAGCAGGGGAGGGACAGAGCAACAAAGGGACACAGAATAGGAAGCAGGCTCTAGGCTCTGAGCTGTCAGCACCGAGCCCAACGTGGGCTCAAACTCACGAGCCATGAGATCATGACCTGAGCTGAAAGTCGGATGCTTAACTGAGTGAGTCACCAGGGCCCCCTCCATGTCTTTTTGTGGCTTGGTAGCTCATTCCTTCTGCCTTTTGTTAAGAACTGTTCCACAGATTTAGTAAAATTGCAGGATGCAAAACAGCATACAGAAAACAGTGTTGGTTCATTTCTTTTTAGTGCTGAATAATATTTCATTGTCTGGATATACCACACTTCATTCAATCACCTATTGAAAGACAACTTGTTGGGGCGCCTGGGTGGCGCAGTCCGTTAAGCGTCCGACTTCAGCCAGGTCACGATCTCGCGGTCCGGGAGTTCGAGCCCCGCGTCGGGCTCTGGGCTGATGGCTCAGAGCCTGGAGCCTGTTCCCAATTCTGTGTCTCCCTCTCTCTCTGCCCCTCCCCTGTTCATGCTCTGTCTCTCTCTGTCCCAAAAATAAAAAATAAACGTTGAAAAAAAAATTAAAAAAAAAAAAAGACAACTTGTTGCTTGCAAGTTTGGGCAGTTATGAATAAAACTGCTATGAACATCTATGTGCAGGTTTTTCTGTGGACATAAGATCTCACTAGTCTTGGGTTAATACCAAAAAGTGTGATTGGTGGATTATATAAGTTTTTTAAGAAATTGCCAAATTGCCTTCCAAATTGGTGGTACATTTGGCATTCCCACCAGCAGTAAATGAGTTTCTATTTCTCCATATTCTCACCAATTGGTATTGTCAGTGTTAATTGATTTTGACCATTCTAATAGGAATGTAGTGGTATTATATTGTTTTAATTTGTATTTACTTGATGACATATGAGGCCACCCACATATGATGTGGAGATTCTTTTCATATGCTTGTTTGCCAATTTGTCTGTCTTCTTTGGTGACGTGTCTTTTAAGGTCTTTGACTCATTTTTGAATCAGGCTGCTTGTTTTATTCTTGTTGAGTTTTAAGAATTCTTTGAATATTTTGGATAACAATCTTTTATTAAATATGTCTTTTGTAAGTATTTTTTTCCTAAAGTATGGCTTACCTTTTCATTTTCTTGATAATGCCTCTCATAGAGCAGAAATGTCTAATTTTAAAGAAATTCAGCTTATCTATGATTTCCTTCATGCATTCTGTCTTTGTTGATGTACCTAAAAGTCATCATCATACCCAAGGTCATCTAAATTTTCTCCTATGTTATCTTGTAGGAATTTTATAGTTTTTTTTTTACATTTAGGTCTGTGATCTATTTTGAATTAATTTTTGTAAAGTGTATAACATCTGGGTCTAGGTTCATTTTTTTAAACTTCTCAACAGGTTTTAATTAGACTAATTAGGTACCAGTGAAACATATTTTAATTGTTCTCCTACATAACCTGACCTAACATGAAGTAGTATATAACTATGTAGAGATTATTATCACTGAAACCATAACATAGAAACATCTTATTTCAAAGCTATTACTATTCTATAACTCTAAAAATAATATATGAAAATTCATAACATATATGTGAAATATTTGCAAATAACATTAATTATCCATGTTAACAGCTGCAACATTTCCAACATTAAGAATTTAAAACATAAAATTAATTTATTCTAATAGATGAGGAAAATAACTGTTCACTAATCCTTCCACAATATTTTTCATGTTTTTAAAATTATTTACAGATATTAAAACATTTTTAATAAGGGAATGCAAACAAAGGATCTTCTAAAGTTAGTTAATGTCACTCATACATTTCACAGAGGCATAAGCCCTTTTCTGCAAAAGAACTATAAGTTTCTACAAGGGAGAGACTACATCTTATTTATTATTGTACATTAAACATAATACTATTTGTTAAAAGAATTAGCTAAGAATTAAGAAAACTAAGTAATCAATGGTAACTACTTATTGTCAATTAACTATTCTATATGATACTGTAATGGTGTTACATATTATTACACATTTGTCCAAATCCACAGAATGCCCAACACAAAGATTATCTTTGTTCCATTGTATTGTCTTTGCTTCTTTGTCAAAGATCAATTAACAATATTCATGTGAACCTGTTTTTGGCTTGCTTAGACTGTTCCATGAATCTGTTTGTTTTTTTCTTTTATCAATGTTAACTGTCTTCATGAGTGTATGTTTATAGTACATCTGGAATTTTGGGAGTGTCAGTCTTTTAAGTTTGTTCTTTTCTCTCAATATTTGCATTGGCTAGTCTGGATCTTTTGTCTCTCCCTATAAACTTTAGAATCATTTTGTTGATGTTCACAAAATAATTTACTGAGATTTTGAATGGCATTGCTTTGAATTTATAGATAAAGTTGAAAAGAACTTATGTATTAATAATTTTGAGTCTTCTTATCCATGAACATAAAATATCTCTCCATTTATTTAATTCTACTTTAGTTTCTTTTATCACAGTCTTGTAACTTTTTTCATATAGGCCACCTACATATTTTATGAGGTTTAAATCCAAGGATTTCTTTTTGTTGCAATGTAATGTTAATGGCCTTATGTTTTTAATTTCAAATTTACCTGTTCATTGCTGATATATAAGCAAGTAATTGATTTTTCTATATCAGTCTTATATTCTGCAGAATTGCTGTAATGACTTTTTGCCTCTAGAGTTTAAAAATCATTTATTTTGGATTTTCTACATAGATAATAATGTCACCTGTAAACAAGATAGTTTTAATTTTTTTCTTTCCAATCTGCTCACCATTTATTTCCTTTTATTGTCTTATTACATTTTCTAATACTTATAGTATGATGTTGAAAAGTAGTAGTGAGAGGGAGCATTTTTGTCTTGTTTGTGATCTTAGTGGTAACGCTTCTACTTTCTAAAAACAATCATTTGATGTAGGTTTTTCTGGGTAGTCTTTATCAGGTGGAACAAGTTTCCCTCTATTCCTAGCTTACTGTAAGTTTTTATCATGAAAGTGTGTTGAATTTTGTCAAATGCTTTTTCTTCATATATTGATATAATCTCATAATTCTTCTTTAGCCTGATGATGTGATGGATCACATTAATTGATTTTTAAATGTTGAATCAGCCTTACACAACTGGCACAAATCCTACTTGATAATGGTGTATAATTATTTTATACATTGTTGGATTTATTTTGCTAAAATTTCAGTGAAGATCCTTGCATGCATGTTAATAAGAGATATTGGCCTGTAGTTTTCTTTTCTTGTAAAGTTTTAATCTGAATTGATGATAGGGTAGTGCTGGTTTTGTAGAATGAATTAGGAAGTAAACTCTCTGCTATGTCATTTGAAAGATTGTAGAGAATCAATATAATTTTTTTCCTTAACTATTTGTTAGAATTCACTAGTGGAAACATTTCAACCAGGTGCTTTCTATTTTGGAACATTATTAGTTGTTTAACTCAATTTCTTCAATAGATATAAGCCTATTCAGATTTTTTTGTGTGAGTTTTAGCAAATTGTGTTTTTTAAGGAGATGGTCCATTTCATCCAGGTTATCAATTTGTGGGCATACAGTGTTCATAGAATTCCTTTTTTATCCCTTTTATGATAATAGGATCTGTAAGGATGTCCCTCTTTCATTTTTTGAAGCTTATTTATTTTGAGAGAGAGAGAGCACGCAGGAGGAGGCGAGAGGGAGAGAGAGAATCCCAAGCAGGCTCCACACCATCAGCACAGAGCCCAATGTAGGGTTTGTACCCATGAACTGTGAGTTTATGACCTGAGCCAAAATCGAGTGAGACACTTAACCAACTAAGCCATCCAGGCACCCTTTCATTTATGATAGTAGTAATTTGTGTTCTCTTTCTTTTTTTTCTTATTTAGCCTAGCTAGAGTCTTACCTATTTTATTGATTTTTTTCATAGAACCACCTATATTTTATTTATTTTCTTTACTAATTTGGTGTTTTCTGTTTCATTGATTTCTGTTAAAATTTCTTCTTATTTCTTCTGTTTACTTTAGATTTGATGTGCTTTTCTTTTCCTAATTTTTAAGGTAGATGATTAGGTTATTGGTTTTAGGTCTTTCTTTTTTTCTAACACACATTCACTGTTAAAAACATCCCTCTATGCACTGCTTTTGTTGCATCTCACAAATTATGTTGTGTTTTCACTTTCATTTAAAGTAGTTTAGAATTTCTCTTGAGATTTTTTTGACCCATGTGTTACTTTTAAGTATTTTGTTAAACTCCACTTACCTGATTATTTCTCGGCTATCTTTCTGTTAATGATTTCTGGTTTAATTACATTGTGGACTTTAAGCAGACACTGTATAATTTCTATTATTTTAAATTTGTTAAAATGTGTTTTATGGCTCGGGATGTAGTCTACCTTTGTGGATCTTCTATGAGCTTCAGAAAATTTGTTTTCTGCTGCTTCAGTTTGAAATAGTCTATGGATGTCCATCGTATACAGTTGATTGATGGTATTATTGAGTTCAACTATGTCTTGATTGATTTTTTTGACAGTTGGCTCTGTCCATTTCTTGGAAAGGAATGTTGAAATCTCCAGCCATGATGGTGGATTCATCCATTTCTCTGCAATTTTATTAGCTTTTGCTTCATGTAATCGGATGCTTGATTGTTGGGCATATACATGTAAAGATTTTTATATCTGTTTGGGAAATTGATCCGTTTTTAATTGTGTAATGCCCTTTGTCCCCTCATAGCTGTCCTTACTTTGAAGTCTACAATGCCTGTATTAATATAGCCACACCCATCTTTCTTTTTATTAAGGTTTAGCATAGTTTATTTTCTCCATCCATTACTTTTAGTCTGTATGTGTCCATATATTTTAAGTGTCTTCCTTTAAAGAATATGTAGTTAGGTCTTGTTTTGATCTACTCTGGCAATCTGTGTCTTTCAGTGGGTGCATTCAGACCATTGATGTTCAAAGTAATTATTGATATCATATTTGTTACTTTTTTCTTTAGGTTGTTCTTTGTTTCCATTTTTGTCTTCCACTCTTTTTTTTTTTTGCCTTTGGGTTTTTTTTTTATTTCTAAATTTTTATTTATTTTTTAAAGAGAGAGAGAGACACAGCGCAAGCAGGGGAGAGGCAGAGAGAGAGGTAGACACAGCATCCAAAGCAGGCTCCAAGCTCTGAGCTGTTAGCACAGACCCCGACTGACCGGGGATCAAACTCACAGCTGGGACTTGACTTGAGCTGAAGTCAGATGCTTAACTGAGCCACCCAGGCGCCCCTGCCTTTTGTGGTTTTAATTGAGCATTTTATATGATTGCACTTTCTCTGTTCTCTTAGTATATCAATTGCTAAGTATATCAAATCCTCTTCTTACTGTTTTTAGTGGTTGCCCTGGAGTTTTCAATATACATCTATGAATAATCCAAGTCCACTTTTAAGTGCATTATATTGTTGCACAGGTAGTGTAAGTACCTTGTTAAAACGTAATACTAATTTTTCCCTGGTATCATTACAAGGAAGCATTGTCTTTCATTTTCCTTTTACATAAGTACACATAAGCATATTCATATATGTAAGCATACATAACTGAATACATTGTCACTATTATTATTTTGAATAAGTTATCAGATCAATTAAGAATAAGAAAAAATAAAAGTGTTTTTATTTTATCTTCATTTATCTCTTCTCCCGTGCTCTTTTTTTCTTTATGCAGATTGAGTTTCTGACCTATTTATTTTTCTTCTCTCTAAAGAACTTTTTTCTTAAAGTATTTTGCAAGGCAGGCCTGCTGGCAACAGATGTCCTCAATTTTTTTCTGAGGAAGTCTTTATTTTTTCATCATTTTTAAAGGATGATTTCATCATTTTAAAAGGATACAGAATTCTAGGTTGGTATTTTTTTTCTTTCAACCCCTTAAATATCTCACTCTACTCTCTCCTTACTTGCATGTTTTCTGAGGTTCATATATAATTCCTATATTTTCTTCTTTCTAGGTAAGGTATTAGCTTTGACTTTGTGTGATTTCAAAGTGGTATATCTGTCATGGGTAAAAGGAGTCAAAACATACAAACTTCTAGTTATAAAATGAGTAAGTCATGGGGATGTAATGTACAGCATGGCAGCTATAATTAATAATACTGTATTATATATTTAAAAATTACTGAGAGTGTGACCTTGAGAGTTCTTATTATAAGAAAAAGAAAAATTCTGTGACTATGCATGATAACAGATGTTCACTAGATTTACTGTCACACTGATCATTTCACATTGTATACAAACACAGAATCATTATGTTATACATTTGAAACTAATGTATGTCACTTATAACTTAAATTGAAAAAAAATATCCTGATTTTTTTCACTGTACCACACTGCCCTCCTTATGTATACAAATGCATGTGTGTGTGTGTGTGTGTGTGTGTATCTGTAGATATATATACATATACATATGTATATACATGTGTTCATATGTAAATGTATGTGCATGTTTGACAGATGACCATTTCCTGTTGCTCCTAAAGCATAACTAAAAAAAATCCACTTTTATTGAGATATACTTGACAAATAAAATTATAAGATATTTAAAAAAAGATACGCCATTTTTTTGTGTGTGTGTGTGGGTGGGGGGAGGATTCATTTATTCTCTTTGTTCTCTGAGCTTCCTGGATCTGTGGTGTGGTGTCTAACATTAACTTGGGGGAAGTTCTTAGTCATTATTGTTTCAATATTTTCTGTTTCTTTTTTCTCCTGATATTTTCATAATACACATACCTTTTGTTATACCTATTGTCCTTTTCATAATACATATATTATACATTTTGTTATACCTATTTTGTTATACCTATTGTCCCACAGTTCTTATTTATTCTGTTTCTTCAGTCTTTTTTCTTTTTTATTTTCAGTTTTGGACTTTTTAATTGGAATTTACTCAAGCTCAGAGATGTTTCCCTCAGCCATGTGCAGTCTACAAATAAGTCCATCAAAGTTATTCTTCATTTTGGTTTTTGATCTCTAGCATTTCTTTTTATTCTTTTTTCTCCTTTCCATTTTACTGTTTAAAATGTTTATTTACTTATTTTGAGGGAGAGAGAGAGTATGTGAGTGCAAGTTGGGGGAAGCAGAGAGAGAGAGGGGGAGAGAAAATCTCAAGCAGGCTCTGTGCTGTCAGTGCAGAGCCTGATATGGGGCTCCATCTCACCAAAGATGAGATCATGACCTAAGCCAAAATCAAGAGTCGGATGCCTAACCAACTGAGCCACCCAGACACCCCAAATTTCCATTTTTATGCTTACATTACCCATCTGTTATTACATGTTGTCTATTTTATCCATTAGGGCCCTATGTATATTAATCATAATTATTTAAAATTTCCAGCCTGATAATTCCAACATCTCTTTCATGTCTGAGCCTGGTTCTGATGCTTGTTCTGTGTGTTCAAGTTGTGTTTTTGCTTTTAGTATGTCTTAAATTTTGTCTAGTCAGACATGATGTACCTGGCACTGGTTACTGTGGAGATTTTTTTTGTGGTTTTCTGTGCTTATAAGTTGTGATTCTCTGCATTCACCTACTAGTCTCCAATTTGAGGGCAACATTTTGCCTTATGACCTCATTTTTCTTGTGGATCTAAGAAGAGTTGCTTTTTTAGTTTGTTTGGCTTTTTACCTGTTAGTAATACTGAATGGGGATTTCTAACCTTCTTACATGCTCGATCAGGAACCAGAAGCCATCCTTACTGATTTTGTGTAAGCTAGCATATCAAAAAAGATACCACTCAAAGATCTTGCTTAATAAATGCAGTCTTATTAAAAAAAGTCAGTAAAGTATGCTGCCTGAGGATTTTGAAACAGTAAAAATAGTGTGTTTTTCCTCTACAACCAAACAAGAATCACCATTACATGAAACTTTTCTACTAATTTCACTTGGGCCCCCTTATCAAAATCACTAGAAATTTAACAGTGATATGAATAAATAACATTTGATTGTGTTTTATATGACGTTTATTTGCATTTCTGTTTTCTCCACAAATATGGAAACTTATACAAGGCAGGACCATGTCTTCTATTGTTATTTCTTGTGATATTGCTAATCTTTAAAATGCAATATATTTTTAAAGTTTGACAATCAGAAAGTATCTGTATGAGATATTTCTTTGCAAATAACAGGTGATTATTAATGACTCTTATAGTATATAAGATCACTGGATAGCACAAATATAAACAAATTTGGGACAGATAGCATGATAATAAGTGTGACTATATACAAATGAAGAGATAATTATTATGGGCTGATTAGTAGGCATATTATTATTAGTGTATTGAATTTCTGATGGTATTTCTCATCTGCTCTTTACACATATTTTCCACACTGATGGAAATTCATAATGAAGAGACACAGAATATAAAATTAACTTCTGATAATTTTCTTGTATTACCAAAATGCACCCAGTTTCAGTAGCAAAGTGAAATGAAATTCAATGACATCAATCTAAAAAACAAGCTAATTGTTATCTATTTACATATATAAAAGCCTCATACTGCCACTTAATCCCCCCCCCCATTATATTCATGGCCTCTGTTAAAATACTATCCTTCCAAATTGAAACAAACAACAACATGAAAGGATTATGAATTCCATGCACAGATTTGTAACCTAGTATGGCTAGCGAGCTCATAATGAACTACATCATTTGAAGTAGCATTTTGTTATGGAACATGGTTTTTACTTGCTCTCTTATTTCTGTTCATTAAAACAATGAGCACATAATAATGAATAAAACATTTGTATGCCATTTATTACATTCACCACTAAGGTGCCAACACTGACCATAAATTGAACTCATGCTCTCTCATGTTCATGCCAAAATCCATTTAATAGATATCTAAAAATTGTTGAAAAAACAGAAGGTTGGGTTTCCCAAAGGCTGTCAACATCTGTATGTCTTTTAGAAACTTAAACGCTATTCATTTTGGAAGGTAGAGAACATGAAAAGATGGAATTTGACCTTTCGTGGCACAAGTATAAAGTAAATATACTTTCCTTTGTGTTAAATATAATTCTGTAATTATTTAAAAATTGTGCTTTTTTCAGGAATTAAAATAATTAGAAAGGATTTAGAAAGGTATAGGGAATTCTGCCTTCTAAGTCATTAGATTGTTTAGTATTTCTAAAGAATAGTAAAGTCATATGATCTGATGTTGTCAGGGGAAAGGTATTGGTAATTTTTTTATTTTTAATTCTGAGTCTTATTACTTTAAACATCAAATTTTAAAATGTTTACCATATTTGTTGGAATTATTTCTGGCATATATTAAGTGCTTTCCAGCTGAGGAAAAAAAATCTTTATTTTTACACTTCCTCAAAAACAAAAAAATGAGTATTTTACAAGTTTGGATTAATAGTTAGGCTTTTAATTAATCCACAAATGTAAACAATATTCATAAATAATACATTGAAAAGTAATGAAGAATATTACTAAAATTTCAATTCTTGCCATTGGAAAGAGGTAGAATTAAAATGACCAAGATTCTGGGGCGCCTGGGTGGCTCAGTCGGTTAAGCGGCCGACCTCGGCTCAGGTCATGATCTCGCAGTTCGTGAGTTTGAGCCCCACATGGGGCTCTGTGCTGACAGCTCAGAGCCTGGAGCCTGTTTCAGATGGATTCTGTGTCTCCCTCTCTCTGACCCTCCCCTGTTCATGCTCTGTCTCTCTCTGTCTCAAAAATGAATAAACGTTAAAAAAAAAAAAACTTAAAAAAAATGACCAAGATTCTAGAATTCTCCTTACTAGATTTTGTTATAAAATATTAGCTAATTATAAAGATGAAATTAGCATGAATGAAAGGACTATCCATCTATTCCTAAGTTTATTTTAGTGTTAATTATGTGCACTGATTTTGCTGACCTGTGTTTTATAATAGAAAGATGGGGATTGAGGGAAAATTTCATGTGGGTAACAATTTGGGAAGAAGAATGGCAAGTAGCAATAGCAGATGCTCTCAAGTCTCTCAAGGGGATTTGAGAGATCACTCTCATGTGTAATCAGTAATTTCTTCACAAAAGCTAATCCATGGTTAATAATATCATCACCATCATCATCATCATTAACACTTAAGAAAGGAGATGAGATAAATGAGTGCCAATGAAGTGGACTAGAGAGGATCTAGAAAAGCTTTGTGAAGAAGTAAGAATTTGACCTATAGGAAAGAAAAGGACTTAGAGAAATGGAAAGGAAGGCAGGCAGTGTTCCTTACCTGAACACTGGTGTGAGCAATAATATTAACAGAAAACATGTATTTCTCTATTTTAAGGAATATGTACAGTTTATTTCTCATAAATGTGCACGACTACATTTAGGAATTGAGATGAGTAAAAACACTATATTTACATAAGTTCTTAATTCAATGTCCCAATTTGCATATCATTTGCACCTCATTACCATACTTGTCAATCCATTCTGGACACCAGCCAGCAAAGTGGCAAACACTCAACCTTAAATTAGAGGAAGAAAAAAAATTGACTGTAATATAGCTATATTATATATATATTTTAGTGGTAGAATATGTGGATTTGGTTATGATTATAATTTGAATCATTTTGATATTTTATGAGCAATAGCATTATCAAGCACATTATTTAAAATAATCTTTAGTTGAATTTTACATGGCAATATAATCACACATTTATAAAGAATGGGTTTTAGGGAGGGAAATTACTCTTGGAGTCTAAATACATAGTCATTTTTTTTTTCTCTTTTGAGGAGTAATGTTTAAGATTAAAGTATCACAGGTCTAAAATATATTATGACCCATTTAAAATTAATGAGATTAATCATGATTAATAGATAATTATTTATATCATAGCAGTTAAGAATTTGAGTTTTGAATGAGATAGACCTAGATTCAGATTTTACTTTTCCAATTTACTTGTGCTTGAACTTGGTGAACTTGGTTTTCCTCTTTAATAAGATGAGTATATTGAGCAATATATGTCCATTAGGGTTTGTTTTCTGTGAAAATTTATGTGATGATGTCTTTAATGTGCTTAGCACTGTGCATGACACAGAGTATGAGATCAGTGAATGATGTGTTTTTTTTGTTTTGTTTTGTTTTTTTGCATTCACTTTTTGGATCTTAATAGCTTAGTGTCTGTTGTATAGTTCAACTGTTGGTATCCTGAAAGCCTTGGCCATAGAAGAAATAGGATAACAGTCTCACATATGCCACTAATTAATTTAGTTGGTCACTAGCATCCGTGGTCTAGTTCCCTAAAAAATCCCTTCCAGTACTTTTGAGGTTACTCTTTCAGAAATATTGCACAGTAGTATAACACTAGAAGTGTTTCAATTTAATTATTTTATTTATTATTGTTGCCATTTTTTCTATTTATTTAAACAAAAACAAAAGCAATTCACCTATTTCTCTAACTCCGCACCTCTCTGCCTCTGGCCACCACTAATTTATTCTGTCTCTATGAGCTTGATTTTTCTTATTTCTTTATTTGTTTGTTTGTTTATGTAAGATTCTATGTGTAAGAGAGATCATACAGTATTTGTCTTTTTCTGACTTGTTTTGCTTTGGCATAATGCCCTGAAGTTTTATGAGTGTATGTCACACTTCTTTATCCATTCATCTATCCATGAATGGATAGCACTTAGGTTGTTTCCATATCTTGGCTACTATAAATAATGTTGCAAAAACATGGGAGTGCATGTATCTTTTTGGATTAGTGTTTTCATTTACTTTGAATAAGTATCTAGAAATGGAATTGCTGGATCCATGGTAGTTCTGTTGTTAATTTTTTGAAGAACCTCCATACTATTTTCTATAGTGGCTGCACCAATTTACATTCCTACTGACAGTGCACAAGAGTTTGCTTTTCTCTACATCCTAGCCAACACTTGCTATTCATAGTCTTTTTGATAATAGCCATTCTAACAGGTGTGAGGTGATATCTCATTGTGGGTTTGATTAGCTTCTCCTTGATGATTATTAATATGGAGCATCTCTTTATGTGCCTTTTGGCCATCTGTATGTCTTTGGAAAAAATGTCTACTCTGATCTGCCCAAATTTTTTTTATTTTTTTTAATGTTTATTTATTTTTGAGAGAGAGAGAGAGAGAGGCAGTGTGAGAGCAGGGGAGGGGCAGAGAGGGAGGGAAACACAGAATCCGAAGCAGGCTCTGAGCACATGGACTGTGAGATCATGATCTGAGCTGAAGTCAGACACTTAATCACCTGAGCCACCCAGGAACCCCTGATCTGCCCATTTTTTAATTAGATTGCCTTTTTTTTTGTTTTTTTGCTGCTGAGGTGTATGAGATTTTTATATTTCAGATATTAGCCCCTTATCAGATATATAATTTGCAAGTGCTTTCTCCTATTCAGTAGGTTGCCTTTTTATTTTCTTGATGGTTACATTTGCTGTGCAGGCACTTTTTGGTTTCATGTAGTGCGTCTTGTTTATTTTTGCTTTGGTTGCTTTTAGCATTAGCTTCAAAAATCATCACCAAGACTTATATTAACAATCTTGGTGTGCTTGGGTAGGCTCAGTTGGTGAAACATCGACTCTTGATTTTGGCTCAGGTCATGATCTCGTGGCTCATGGGATTAAACTCTATGCTGACAGTGCTCCTTAGGATTCTCTCTCTCTCTCTCTCTCTCTCTCTCTCTCTCTCTCTCTCTCTCTCTCTGTCTCTCTCTCTCTCTCTCTCTGTCACTGCCCTTCCCAGCTCAGGTGCACTCTCTCACAAAATAAATATATAAACATTAAAAAAGAATCTTACCCTATGTTTTCTTCTAGTAGTTTTATTGTTTCTGGTCTTATGTTCAAGTATTTTATTCAATTTGAGTTAATTTTTGTATATGGTATAAGAAAGTGGAACAATTTCATTCTTTTGCATGTGACCAATTTTCCCCACACCATTTATTGAAGAGACTGCCTTTTCTCCATTGTGTACTTTTGGTTCCTTTGTTGTGAATTAATTGACCATATATGGTTGGGTTTTTTCTGAGCTCACTATTCTGTTCCTCTGAGCTTTGTATATGTTTTCATGCTAATACAATACTGTTTTAATTTCTGTAACTTTGTAATATAGCTTGAAATCAGAGAGCATGATGCTTCCCACTTTGTTCTTTGTTCGTTGTTCCCACTTAGGATCTTTTATGTTTCCAAACACATTTTAGGACTGCTTTTTCTATTTCTGTGAAAAATGTCTTTGAAAATTGTAGTTCTTTCATTTGAACTCTTTGCATTTTTCTATAAGGGAGTTGGAAGTTAAGGTTTCATTGGTTACTGGATCAGCTCTTTTTTACTTATCTCTTTCAGTAAGGTTTTGTCAAACATTTGCCATATAATTTGATACATTTGTCACAGCTGCACCAAATTTTTAACATTTTTGATACATATTGCCAATGGCTTTCAAGAAATGTTGCATATTTCCATCAGTGGAATGTAAAAATGGGCAATATTTTAAAGTCTAATAGTTTTAAAAGCTTTTGCTCTTGTGAAAAATGCCCTGGACTGAGGTATGATAGGCATTTAATAGCTATTAAATCTAAGAACTGTGTGCATTGCAAATGCTCTGGGCATCTATTTCTCATCTTCACGGCAATGTATTTGAGTTACATTAATGAGTATATCCACTTGATAGAAATTTAATAATATTCAAAGAAAGTATATATTTGGCAAACAATTAAAAGTTAAATACTAAAAACAATTTAAAATGCAAGTGCTATGTGTGTAAAACAGCTCTTTGTAGTTATGAAAAAAACAGGTACGAGTTATTTATGACGCAAAGATGTAACACTTGATCTATCAAGATCTGAGTTCTAGACAGGGCACAGTCATTGTAGAAGTACTAAGAAAGGGAAGTTTAAGAGTAAGAGAGTAAGCATAAGATAATTATTCCAACCCTAACCAGCTCAAGTCCTCAGAAACCAGGAGTAATTGAATGCTTTTGCATTTAGTCACAGTAAGTAGGCATCATTTTTCTATAGATACCAACATTTTCTTTTTTTAAAGTTTTTTTTTATTTATTCTTGAGAGAGAATATGAGAGTGTGAACTGGAGAGCAACAGAGAGAGAGAGAGAGAGAGAGAGAGAGAGAGAGAGAGAGGGAATCCCAAGCAGGCTCTACACTGTCCGTGCAGAGCCCAACACAGGACTAGAACTCACGAACCCTGAGATCACAACCTGAGCCAAAATCAAGAGTCAGGCACTTGACCAACTGAGTCACCCAGGTACCCCAAGATATGAGCCTTTTCTGGATGAAAGAGAATAGCTTTCCTAAACAGGAAGCAGAGGCACAAAAACAATCTCTGTAAGTTTCTGAGTGCATAGCTCACTCAGGTAGGTCTGCAGTGGGGATTTACAAACTTGCTTGCACTTGTCCTTGTACTTTTTCATTTCGGTCCTTCCAGTATGCTTGTTTGTTTTCCTTTTAGCTGAGTGTCCAGCCTTTTACCAGTATGACAATGCCACTTAACTGCCCCTGGTACCTGTCTTACATCCAGTTGTCCAGTTTTGATTGACTGATCATGCTTAGCCTAAGTCCAGAAAGTCTGGGTCATATCAATGCCCTCTCTGTCTTTTATTCTGGGTATATTTTCTTGAATTCGGGGTATGTAGCATGTTTTTTGACAGGATAACATTTATAAAACTAAAACAGAAGTATATAATACTTTGGAGTAAACCTACATGAAACAAAATTGTATTTCATCACACATAATTCTAATAAATTGAAAAAAAAACAATTACCAGTTTGTTGAAGGAAATGTAATGTGGTGGTTTGGATTCTGATCAGGCAGTTACAAAATTTCCAGTTAACAAACAAAACTATGATATTAGAACAAAAAAAATTAGCATAAACCTGACAAAGATTGGGAAATGTTAATAGGCAGTGTATTCAAATATGTAATCAGTAGGAGGGTGAAAATCAAAGGGTCATTGTTAAATATTTTGTGAATTCATTATAGACTAATCTAATTTTCATTTCTGATTGGTAGTTTAAAGGAAGTTATACATAATAAATATGAATGTGAACAATGCATTTAACATGGTAATTTGTGAACATTTGAAAGATTGTCCTCTTCAACTAAGTATATACAAAACTTTGGAAAGAACACATGAACTGTAGGGAGGGGAGAGGGAATATCTATAGTGTCTATTAGAGCAAAAGAACTGATTCTGGCACCAGATAGGACGGTTACAGTCGACAGCCCTTGTAGCATTGTCACGATATCTTTGTGGATAAGATGCAGAAACACACTGGATGCTGGTAAAGGACTGTGGTTTGAAGGACAGGTGATTGCTGATTAATGCATCATTGTCTACTGAGATAAGGTCTTGAACAATATGTTTCAGAGCTCTACTCCTTTAAAAATGTCCCATTCGACAGTTCTATTCATGGTTTCTTGGAACACACAAAAGTCATTTGTGGGTGATCAAGATTGGTAGTGAATACATTATACGCAAAATTTAGATTCTAAAGATCTTAACAAGTGTGAAGTCAACCTATGTGAAACAAACAAGAAGGAATCTGAATCAAACAAGAAGGAGTTTAATGGATAATACAAAATTCCACACTTAATCCGAAACACATTCAAAAGAAAAAAACAAAACAAATCTCCTTTATAATGAAATTGAAATCAATGAAGTAATGACATTTTATGTAAAAAATTATTTTGAGGGCCTGGATAACTCTAAGATTGTTACAAATTAATATGACTTGTGACTACCACAAATAAATTTAGGATGCATTGATGGAGACCTAGTGTACAGAAGAAGGCTAGACTATACTATAATCACCATTAAGGAATTTGGGATGCATTCTTAGAAATAGGGTGTATAGAACTAAAATATACTCATTTCTATTTTGTGTCCAGCTATTTGAATCACATTTTAAGGGGATGGCAGACATAGTAAAGATTACATAGGATGATGAAAAACAGTTACTATATGGAATACTCCAATGAAATGGGTATTGAAGCACGTGTTAATTACTGTGTATGGGAGAAGTGGTAAGTACCTGGCTTGAGGGATTAGTGAGTAGGACATAGTCAGTGACTCACTGGGCCCAAATATAAGATGATGCCAGGAGGAAAACTGTGTATTTGAAATCCATGCCCATCGAATGACAACTTTGCTCAAGAAATGTCTTTTAGTCACAGATGTTATCAGTTGAGACTAGACTGCCCAGAGGGAACAACATAATTAAAGTGACAATAGGTGAGTTGCTGCAGGGAAGCCAGGAATTATCAATAGCATACCTTAAATGTCAGAAATAATTCTTCTGACAATTTCCAACTGTGGTAGATTACATATTGTTCCCAATTATCAGAAAAATCATCTCTGACATTTAAGGTACATCTCTCCCAGGGAGGCACTGCAGTCACATGGCAGCCATTTGGGATATATAATCCTCCTTGAGGAGAGCTACACAATTTGTAGTGCTTCCCTGTGAGGTGAGTGTCCTTTTCTTTAGGCTTGGCCACGTGACATGCTTTAGTCAATAGAATATAAGCAGAAGTGATATAAAAAGCTGGAAAGAAGTTTTAAGGGTTATTAAGGGGTTCAGCCACTTCAGTTTTCCTTTTTCCATGAGAATGAGCAAGGAACAGCTCAGAAACTTGGACTCCAGGAAACAGGAAATGCAGAACATTACTGAAGACTTGCTACAGATACCCAGCTAGAGCACAGTGTGAGAACTAAATAAACTTTTTTTAGGTTAGGCCACTGAAATTTGGAGATTGCTTGTTCTTGAAACTTCCTTGGATAAATCTGATTGATGAAATAACACAGAAGCCATGGAAAGTATGTGTGATAGGGTACTGAGGTGAGGCTCTTGGAAAGGCCACATCAAACTTTTACGATGCTATTTGGCTGGTGAAGCTTAAATGAGAGGCTTGAAGCACTAGAGCTTTGTGAGGAGAAGGCCTCGGGGTAGACAGATAACTGCCTCTAACGTCCAAAAAAGCAAATTTAATCATTGAATCTAGGCAAGGAGGATCTGTGTAAAATATTGTTTCTCATAATTCACTATAGAGTATATTGATGACATGAAAGACTTAGTGTGTGTTTGCTACTCAGGGTCACCATTCTCATTAATGATCTATGATTAAAAGTTGAAGGATCACAGTGAATTGACCCAATAACACAAAATGTAATGACCATATAGAGGGTAGAAAAATGACACTGCAAGGAAATTTGGGAAAATTGGAAGTAGGTTTTGTACAAACACAATTTGGTACTAACTGAAAGTTACTAAAAGTAATCCAAAGACCTGTGTATGAGGAAAGCTGATGCTTGACATAAGGTACTGTTGGCATTGTCCACTCCATCTTGTACTGCTATCCAACTTTCTAGAATTTTCATCTCATAAACTTTAGGTGTCATGTACCCGAATTCTTCTACCCTGGCATATGTTTGCATACTATATTCATCTTTTTCTTAGCTTTTACCCTTACTATAATACCCACAGTGTCATAGACAAGCTATTAAATTGCCCTGTCCTCTTCATCAAATGCCTCACTCCCTCAATACTATTTATTTTAAGGAACTGGAGAGTGTTATGCTAAGTGAAATAAGTCATACAGAGAAAGACAAATACCATATGTTTTCACTCTTATGTGGATCCTGAGAAACTTAACAGAAGACCATGCGGGAGGGGAAGGAAAAAAAAAGGTTAGAGAGGGAGGGAGCCGAAACATAAGAGACTCTTAAAAACAGAACAAACCGAGGGTTGATGGGGGGTGAGAGGGTGGGGAGGGTGGGTGATGGGTATTGAGGAGGGCGCCCATTGGGATGAGCACTGGATGTTGTATGGAAACCAATTTAACAATAAATTTCATATTAAAAAAAAAAGAAATATTCAAGTGACCTGCTTATATGTAACTGGTAACTAGGGCTTATAGCATTGTGAAATAGACCACTGATGGTTGAATTTATGATAAAATTTCAGATAGTATGATAAAGTGAAATGAATTATTAAGAATAGTAGATATATGGTATCTGAGACCTGGTAAGTCTTTCAAATGTCATTTAAGCAAATTACAAAATTAATGTAATTTAGAGAACTATCTGGATAGTTGACTTCAGCAAAACTAGAAAAAGGTATGAGCAATCAGATCAATCCTTAAAAAGGAGTAAGATGAAGCACTACAATTAGAAAAAGTTCTTTAAGTTGGTTTCTTTTTTTTTTCTTCAGCACTTGATACATAGGCCATAAATATTCACTGTTATTGTTTTGTAATTCATGTAATTGTCTCTGATAGTTTCTACGTACTCTCTATTTTCATATACAGAGTTAATAGAAGTTGATGAATTTTTGGTTTGGGATGGAATACATTCTTTTCATGGTCAATATACCCTTTGAAGGCAGAGACATTTGATAAGTACAATTCAAGAAAGATTTTTTTTAATGCACGCTATATTCTCTTTGTGATGTGTTTAAGATCCTGAAAATTCACTCATGTTGTGATTGGAGAAAAATAAGTTTAAAAATAGTTAATGGTTTTATTTATGTTCTCTCTATTTGCTGTATATTGTCAAAATGAATGTGAGGTAGTGTAATAAATGTAACCAATTTCTTGAAGCTAATAAGTAATCCTGAGTGAATCTGAACCGATGCTATAGCCCATTAAGCTTCAAACTATGGTTATAATTTTCTTCAGCAGACCTAGATACAGGATATATTTTTTCATTATCATAAAACTGAAGAGCAGACTGAAAGTGGAAAGCTACAGAGGTTTGCATGGTTCTTACAAAGGCTCTTGTTAAAAGGCCAGAGTAGTGGATTAGAAAATCTAAACCTGCTTTATGGTTTTGATATCCTCCTTGACTATTAAATATGTAGGACTGTCAAGCATGAGACACTTATGGAAATAAGTCAGGAAGGAACCAGGACTCAACAACAGTACAAACAACAGAAAATAAATGGTCTTTAAAGACTTAATAAATGTACATGTCTCTGTCACTAACTAGATAGTGTGAAACAGAACAGAAGGTACCCCTACCCAAGCAAAATATTTAGCTTTAATACCAGACCACAAAAAAAGCACATCTGTGGTGTTAGCAATACCTTAAGCTTTACTATTAAAAAAAAATATTTGGATTGTAGCCACATTTAAAAGAGAAAACCAATATAAGTCAAGTGCCCTTTCTTTTCTGGTGCACAGCTTATAGAAATATGTTTATTTTGCATCCCTGTATTTGCATACATACCACTCTCCTTGTTTCTTTGATAAAAGTTTTATGGGCAATAAATTATAAATCATGCTTATGTATAATTTATCCCTTTAAATACATATTTTATTTTTTGGCTTTTTAAATGAAAACCGTCTTTAGCTTTGTATTTTTAAGAGATTCAAATTCAATACTTTAAGAAATTCATGAATAAGGCATGTTTCAACCTTAATTTGCATTTTTATAGTGTCTGCTGTAGAACAGTATAGATTTTGCTTTCTGAGTGTACTCTTTCAAGCAGACACGATTCCCTTAAGAATAAGCCTTGAGAAAATTCACTTGCCCTTCATAAAACATACATTTCATTATCTCCCTATAAATTGGACACTTCCCTAACATGGTTGTGCATTTGTGTCTACTCCCTGAATATTGTAATATCCTCTAGTTCACATACACACACTAATACAAACAGAAAATGACCATTTTATTGTGTTGCATTGAATGGCAAGTGGCCTGACATGAATTCAAAATGCATTCTACCTTCAAGAAGATAATCTTGAAATTGTACAGTCCTTTAAGTAAGAAAACCATGTGGGAGAAATTAATTTTCCTGAGCTATAATCACATTTTAGAATTGGTTTAATATGCTAATACATTGGTTAAAATAGCTAATATATTCTATAAGTTGAGAATATATTTAGAATATTGAACCAAAGAACTTTGGTTGATAAACTACAAGGGGATAGACCTCTCAATCTATTAGAAAATGAAACTAAGGACTATAGTGATACCAATAGCATAGATAACATTCTCTTTTCTCTCTCTACCATCCACACAGGCCTATTTTGTAGCAATCACTGGTGTTCATGAAGCTTTTGTTTTATTTTTTTAAAGTTTGTTTATTTATTATTTACTTACTTACTTACTTATTTATTTATTTATTTATTTATTGACCGGGGGGGGGGGGGAGGGGAGAAAATCCAAAGAAGGCTCCACACTGGCAGTGCAGGGTCTGATGTGGGGTCAAACTCACAAATGGTGAGATAATGACCTCAGTCGAAATGCAGACAGATGCTTAACCAACTGAGCCACCTAGGTGTTCCAAGCTTTTGTGTTATAATTAGGAGAGGATTTGCAATTTCCTTTCAGCTAGAGCTTTGAGTAAAAAAGAAAATTTAGGTATCACTTAGGGAACACCTTCTTATTGTACAAGAACTAAGATTAGGAATCTCTAATGATCCCCTTTCTTTCACTCTTACTCTTTTTTCTAATGTCAGAATGCTCTACAGTCATCATCATCTTTTAACAATTTGTTCATTCCTCTTTCTTGCTTTAAGAATTCCCTAACTATTTCTATTATTGTTTTCCTAATTGTATCTCCTCCCCCCCAAATAAGATATGATGAAATGCTATCCCAAGTATCTCAGAATGTGACTTTATTTGGAAATAGGGTCTTTACAGAGATAATCAAGTAAAACTGAGGTCATTAGGGTGGGCCCTAATCCAGTATGGCTGGTGTTCTTACAAAAAGGGGAATTTTGCACATAGAGAAATGCACAGAGAAGACAAAGTGAAGACACAGTGGGGTTGGGGGGGAATGCTATGTGAAGACAGAGGATGGGAATGATGTACCTATAAGCCAAGGAACATTTGTGGCTACCAGAAGCTGGGAGACAAACATGGAATAGCACTTTGCCAAGCACCTTCAAAGAGATTATGCCCTGCCCACATCTTCATATTGAACTTTTAGCCTTCTTATCTTCTAGTTTCTCAAAATGTGCTAAATACCTTTGTCATAAAAATTATCTCATTCACTAATTTAATGTATACCTTTCTCTGCAAGACTAAACCTTACTTGAGGGAAAGGGCTATGTCTATCTTGTTCATGCCTTAGCTCTAGCACTTATTAGCTGCCCAATAAATATGTACTGAACAAATAAACTGAATACTGAATAAATATGTACTGAACAAATAAACAGACACAGAATGCTCCTGTGTCTAGGTTTGTGTTCTCTTACAAGAGGCATGTATTAGCTTCCTAGGGCTGCCACACACACAAAAAAATTGCCACATGTTTGGTGGCTTAAAACAATACAAATTTATTCTATCATAGTTCTGAAGGCCAGAAATCTAAACTCGTGTCTTGGCAGGGCAATGTTCACCCTGAAATCTCTGAGGTAGAACCTTTCCTTGCTTCTTCCAGGTTCTGCTGGATCATGGCATTCCTTGGTTTGTCATTAACTCCAACCTCTACTTCCTTCTTCACATGGCTTTTTTCCTTGTACCTCCTTTCTTTCTCTTTCTTTCTTTCTTTCTTTCTTTCTTTCTTTCTTTCTTTCTTTCTTTCTCTTTTTATAATGGTGTCTGTCATTGCATTTAGGGTACATTCTAAATCTAGGACCATCTCCTCTGGATTAATTTAATCACATATGCAAAGACCCTTTTTTCCAAATAAGATCACATTCATAGGATAACTTGACTTTTTTTTCCCTGACAATTCTTCAACTCACTGCACAGTGAGGCTGGTTGATTTTATAAGATTTTGAGACTGCGAGCTCAAACTTAGCTGTTTCGTGTTCTAGCTGAAACGTATTGCATGGAGGACAGGGAGTTATTTTCTCTACTGTTGCACAGAATTGTGGAATTTGGTAATCTGGTGATCTGGTACCCAGAGGACTGGTGGCTTTACTGGCAAGAGGACATTGGTATGCACATTAGCATTCTTTCAGTGGCAGAAGCTACAGTGACACTGGTGATGCTTCTTCTAGCAGCTTCACAGGAAGAGGCTGTGGGCAAAGTTGGAGCAGGAAAAGAAGTTGCTTGGTGGACACCTAGGGAGACTGCAACCAAGTGCAGAGGTTTCTGGGAGCTTGCTGAAATAACTGCTTGAAGGGGAAAAGTGTTGACCATGGATCCCCTGGAATGGGGAATAAATGTCATAGTGAACCCATTTTTCTTTTTTTTCTTTTTTTGTCACAGGCTATAAGGCTAGGTGACATTTAGTTTACAGCTAAAAATTGAAAAGAGAGAGAGATTTCTTGATTATATAAAATAAAATACAAGGAATTTCTAAATAATTACATTAATGTAAAAAGGATGAGATGTATAGTTGAAGTTCACAGAACAGTCCATTTAATTTTAGACTTAAAGTCACTATTTTCCTCATTAACATTACTGTAAAACATAATCAATGAGTGATTTGAGACTCCCTTTCTTTGATTGAAATCTCCTAGTGAGCCTAATTAGTAATAGCAATACTAAAAAGCATAATCAATCTTGTATTTAGATAGAATAACTCCTTTGACTTGACTAACTGCCCAGTATGGTGCCCTAAATTTCCCTGGGTTAAATAGAAAATATCCCTGGAAAGGATCAATATTTTATACTAACAGTCACTTCCATTTGCCGCAAATGATTTTTTTTCCTGATACTTTCCAATATGATATTACACTGGGGCAATTGTCTTGTGTGTAAAAGACTTAGTGTGATATGATCAGGGAAAAAAACTCCACAAAGAACAAAGAACATGAAATCAGAATTTCTGTTTTGAGTCCTAAGTAATCACATAATCTTGACATATTCTTTCTGATAAATCCAAAGGGCTCCTAGCTCTACCACTTTATGATTCTAAAGGGAAAATGTATGACAAGATCTGTGTGACTTTTGCAACAGCCCCTTTAGAGGGCAGATCTGTTTGTGGGACCGTGAGTGAGATTTTACATACCAAAGCATCAGCTGAAGCTTTTGGCAAGGTCCCTGGAATCTACAAGGGATAATTTTACAAAGACTTTCAAAGGAAACCAAAGTCAAATTAATCCAGTTTGCCTGGGGCTAACACCACCAGAGAGTCAGGTAGAGAGGCAGAGTAGAAATTATAGAACTCATACAGAGAAGAAAATAAATCTGCTGGCTATTTATTTACTGTTTATTTGTTTTATTTATTTAGAGAGAGAGCATGCATAAGTATGGAGGGGTGGTGTAGAGAGAGAGAGAGGGAGAGAGAGAGAGAGAGGGAGAGAGAGAGAGAGAGAGAGAGAGAGAGAATGAGCAGGGGAGGTGCAGAGAGAGAATCCCAAGCAAGCTGTGTGCTGTGGGAGCCCTATGTGGGGCTAGACCTCAAGGACCATAAGACCATGATCTGAGCTGAAATAGAGTCCCATCCTCAACCAATGGAACCACTCAGATGCCCCTATTTATTTATTTTAAAAATTACTAGTTATATATTGAAAACTAGTATTTAGCTTGTGAAGAATCAACTATTTCTCAACACTTTCATTATCTCTTGCATATCATATCCATATGTAGATTATACACTATGGAAAAGGTTGACACTTAATTCTCCTTCCTTCCTCCTTTTATTTCCTTCTTTACTTCCTCCTCCCCTCCCCTCTCCTCCCCCTTTCTCTCCTTTCCTTTCCTCTCCATTTTGAGGCTTTTGAATAAGAAATATGACTTTCTCCACATTTGGACTTGGGTTTAGTTGGGACTCCTCTCTAATATCAGAGGTGAGCTTTTCTTCTTACTCACTTATGACAAGTACATATTTCAGACTTATACCAATAAGAAAACCCATCCTAGGGTGAAAACGGAATGAAAATGAAATAAAGGTAGCAATTTATTCAGAGAAATATTTTAAAAAAGGAAAGTTTGATCTTTCATGTGACTAGACTAAGCTAGCTAGTAAAATAAGAAATGTACTTATCAATATTTGATATCAAAATCAGTTCTTTTCTTTAAAACATGATTTTAGATAAGTTATATTCTTTCATTTCTTTTTGGCTGAAGCAGCAAATGAAAACTTGATTCAATTTGATAAGTCATTGCATAATTACTATGTTATAAAATATAAAAACATTTTTGGAATAGTAATTAAAACAAGAAGTTTTGAAGGTAATTAACAGAGAAAATGGAAATAAATCCATTTTGGAAACATACATGGCATGATAACAATGGTACTTGGTTATATTTAAGGCATCAATTGAATATATACATTTCATATTTTTAGAAGAACTAAATTCTAAATGAGTAATAACATTTTTTACTTTAACAATCATACTAAAAGGCAATGTTCTGGCTTTTAATTACTACCTGTCCCAAATGTAAAGATTTCTCCATATTTTTGGATCATGGCTTTACTGAATGGTATTTATGACCCTCGTGGAATCATATAAAATATGATGTAAAGTGAAGTCTTTATTACCATAGTTGAAATATAGGTTTTGGTTGTATTTACTTGAATAACAGGCAAATTCTTTTTAATTTTCTTTTCATGTTTATTTTTAAGAGAGAAAGAGCGCGATCAAGGGAGGGGCAGAGAGAGAGAGAGAGAGAGAGAGAGAGAGAGAAAGTAAGTGACAGAATCCAAATCAGGCTCCGGGCTCTGAGCTGTCAGCACAGAGCCCGATGTGAGGCTTGAACTCATGGACTGTAAGAACGTGACCTGAGCCGAAGTCAGACATTTAACCAACTGAGCCACCCAGGTGCCCCAATAACAGGGAAATTCTTGATGACATATGTAAGAAATTCATTAGAAAGGAACACAGGTATCCAATAAACAAATGGAAACCTCTTTGGCTTCCTTAGTAATGAATGAGACATGTTCAAATAACAAGATCTCATTTGTTAATAAATTAATAATTATTAACAATAATGGTGACTACTGGGGCCTGGGTGGCTCAGGTGGTTAAGCATCCAAATTCAGCTTAGGTCATAATCCTGTGATTCATGGGTTCAAGTACCACATCGGGCTGTGCTGACAGCTCAGAGACTGGAGCCTGCTTTAGATTCTGTGTCTCCCTCTGTCTCTGCTCCTACCCCACTCACATTCTCTCTCTCTTTCTCTCTCTCTCTCTCTCTCAAAAATAAACATTAAAAAAATAAAAAATAATGGTGATTATTACCAAAATAATTGATGAAAACTCAAAAATTTTATAACCTTTCAAGAAGGTACTTTAGCAATAAGTAGCTTTGTGATATATATATATATATATATATATATATATATATATATATATATAACAATTTTACCTCTGGGATTTTATCATTAGATAGAGATATTCAATATATAGACAATAAATATAATAATAATTTTTCATTGAATTTTTTAATGTTTGTTAGCTTTATGAGAGAGAGAGAGAGAGAGAGAGAGAGGCAAATTGTGGGTGGGCAAGGGGCAAAGAGAGGGGGACACAGAATCTGAAGCAGGCTCCAGGCTCTGAGCTGTTAGCAGAGAGCCTGATGCCAGGCTGGAACCCAGGAAGTGCAAGATCATGACCTGAGCTGAATTCAGATGCTTAACTGACTGAGCCATCTAGGCACCCTAATAATAATTTCTTAAATTTCCTGTTATTAGCATATTGCCAAATATTGACTAGCTTCTTTCCTTGAAAAACATGTTTATTTGAGAGAGAGAGAGAGAGAGAGAGAGAGAGAGAGAGAGAGAGAGGAGAATCCCAAGCAGATTCCATGCTATGAGCACAGGACCCAACTTGGGGCTAGATCTCAGGAACCATGAGATCATGAGCTGAAATCAAGAGTCCAATGCTTAACCAACTGACCACCCAGGCACCCTGACTAGCTCTTTTCCCGAGTCATTTCTTGAAATCTTGATAACACTCCAAGTCTTTTATAGTTTCTGGTTTTGTGTGTAAGGATCTGGGAAATTGCCACTCAATCCTAACAGCAAGTAAAAAGCTGAGCAAGTTGAAAATTAATACCTCTTCTTAGATTTGTCAGGAAATTGAGGTCACAGGGTCCCCAAAATTGGAATAACAGACAGGCAGAGACAGAGAATTACAACTCATCTGAGCAGAAGCTCAGGAGTAGAGACCTCCATGAGAGCCAGTGCCAGGATAGGAAAACCTGAACTGTGGTTATCAAGTTTCTCGAAACTCTGTGTGGACAATTCTGGAAGTTGAGAACTCCAGAGGGACTCAATTTTAGTAGAGGACCCTCACACTTTTTGTGAAGTTCATCTCCAGGAGCTCAGTATCTCATGTTGAAAACTGAAGAAAAATCCCTTCATGTTTTTGTCAGGAAGAAGGGAAAAGTAGCCATTTTGAAATACATGTGAAATATTCTGTTCTTGACAAGTCCTGCCCTCAGGAGAATTTCTTTACTAGAGCCTAACCTGCTGGAGTCTATTGGAGTTATTGGAGTCCAACTTATCTGGGAGAGGGGCAATAGCCAACTCCAGCCTCCACTAGTCATTCTGTCCCATGTAAGAAGGGAAAAAACTGAGAAGCACTAGTGAAGGTCATAGCCCAGGGGCACCTAGTCACTAAAGGACTGTTACCTAAACACAGGACTGTGGGATGCTTCCTCTCCCCTGACATCTCACCACCACATTGCTAAGGGTCTATTTGCCACAGCATCTTTTACCGAGTATGCAGTACCCAGCATTCAACAAAATTTATAATGCATACTAAAAGACAAAAAGCGGTTTGAAGAGAGAAAACAGGCATCAGAACCAGACTCGGAGATGGCATGGATGTGGGAAATATCAGACTAAGGATGTAAAATAATTATGATCAATATGCTGAGGGGACTCATGAAAAAAGTAGACAATATTCAGGAACAGATGGGCAATGTAAGCAGAGAGATGGACATTCCAATAAAAGAATAAAAAAAATGCTAGAAATAAAAAAAAATGGTATAACAGAAATGGAGAACACCGTTGGTGGGCCCTTTAGTAGATTAGACATGGCTTTAGGAGATGTCCAATCTCTGTCTGAAACCGAGACATAGAAAAGTGAAGATCACACAGCTCTCTAGCAGCAGATAGACTCTCATCCAGATTTGTTTGATGCCAACGTAAAACGCTCTCTCATTTTGCTGGCTTCACTTTCTTCTTTCTTTTTATGGTAGCATAATGGAGTTAGCAATTAACAATTAGATAGTAGAGGAATATATGCTAAAAAAGGAAAAAATTCACTAAATTTTCAAGAAAAAAGCTCTAAAAAATATGTTCAGTTTGATCCAAGTTTATCAAATATTACTTTTCATATGTTTTTAAACATAAAAGGATTATACCCACATGCCTATTGATGTTTATTTCTGAACATGGGAATTACAGTTCACATTTTTTTTTCTTAATTTGTTAGGGCTTTTCTGAATTTGTGGATGTTTCAATAATGTATGTATATGATTTGTGATACTAACAGCTAAAAAATATGTTGAAAATAATAATAAAAACAAAAATCAAGAGGAACAGAGTCTTAAAATTATAACATAAACAATATCATGAGCAAGCAAGCACAGAAGAAAATGTTGAGAGATCTGTATTAAAACTTTTATCATTATGTAAATTGATTAATGATAACATATTTTCCTATATGACTATTTATATCATTTTTTAGATTTTCAGATTTTGATATCAATAATGAATCATAAGAAAATTTGTTGCTATTCTCTACATATATCTCCTTCTTACCCACTAATAATGATGGCTAATAGTATTTGAGGGGAGTTGTGTTCATGCAGGAGAAGGTGATACAACATTCTCAGCCACTACTTAAGTGTCTGTGGTTCACATGTTTCAAAAGTTTATGTCATCCAGGTACAAAATATAATATATATGGAGAGTTGGAGGGTTTTATTTCTATTTTTTTCAAACTTGTCACCTTGGAAGAGAAAATAACTCTTTATTTTGTAACTCAGACAGGAGGCAAACAGCACATGGCATTGCTGACTGAGCTGCAAAATCAAAATTGACAAATCCTGGAGGAGAAGAAACTTACCATTGCAAAGTCAGGCATTGCCATGCGCACTTCCTGGGCTTTCCTGGTGTCCTCCTGCTGCTTCTTAGCAGCTCCCAGGGTCTGGCTGACAATAGTTTGGCTTCTTAGACGGGTTGAAAACGAAAAAAAAAATAATTTTATCATAAGGAAATAAAAGGGTTGGAACAGAGGACCAGTCGCTCTTGCTGCTCTTATTATGATGGAGGGTCAGAGAGAAAGGCTGATGCACAAAGTCAGTATGAGGTATGAGAAAAGAAGAGTTAGATTTCTGTTTACTACCAATCTTCTTAACCTAAACATCATTCAAAAGTTAGTAGCAAAGACTCACTGATGACCTAGCGCCACTAAAATATGCACAGATATTGCATATCAGTGCATGGCAGATATTGCATGGCAGTGAAATTCAGCGGAATGCTTTTGTGAAGTGTTTTGACAAAGGCTACTAAGAACCATGTGTATGTTCATACACTTTGGTATGTATACAGTGCTTCTATGCAGATCCAAATAGTCACATGGTGTTAGACACTGGGAAAATTGAAGCTAAGTAAACATACTTTGATTTAGGAATATTTGTTCATTGGTTAATGAAAACATGGTGCATCAGTTTGATGGAGTGTTATGCAGTTGTTAATAATTAGGCAGAATGGATAGAAACATAGAAAATGCTTAGAGAGCAATACAACCTTGGCAAAAGCATTATGTAGATATGTATGTATCCAGTGGTTTAAATTTTATGCAAAAGATGTATATTTACAGGACAGGGATGTTAGTGATAGGCAAAATAATACTGATCATAGATGAAGGAGGTTAAAGGTACTTATTGTGATAATAGTGAGTAACGTATTGGAATTGTTGAATCATTTTATTGTATACCTGAAACTAATATAATGCTGTGTGTTAAATAAAATTTAAAAAAAAAGACAACAGATGAACAAGTTTGAGCACAAAACCAAAGAAATAGTATTTAGAATTAAGTGAATGTCGGGTGCCTGTGTGGTTTAGTCGGTTAAAGGTTCAACTTTGGTGCCAGTCATAATCTCATGGTTTCTGGGTTCGGGCCCCACATCAGCTCTGTGGCTCTGAGCTGACAGTTCAGAGCCTGGAGCCTGCTTTAGATTCTGTGTCTCCCTCTCTCTCTGCCCCTTCCCTGCTCATGTTCTGTCTCTCTTACAGAAATAAAATAAAGATTAATTTTTTGTATAAAAAGAATTAGGTGAATGTTCATATTAATATTGTAAAGTTTAGAAAAATAAAAATGTACTATTGAAAAAAATAATGAATTAATAGAGTAATGACTAAATGTAAATCTTACTCCACTTTTTCTATTTTTAAAATTTTTACAATGTTATACTTTTTGTACATTAAGAAAATCATAGAATGATAGAACAGTTTATATCTAATTTTTGCTTGCTAATAAACTAGCATTTGGATTAATTTCCAAGAAGCATTTAAGAAATGAGTCATTCTATAATCTGATCTTTATAATTTATGCAATAATCAGCAATAAGGAAATATGCATGTAATAACTTCTAAGTTGCATTAGCTTAACTGTTACTAATGTGATGTACACAATTTGAGGCGAAAGGAAGATCTAAACACTGAAACAAATAAGTTGCACAATTAAGCTGATGCTTGTCAACATTTCTCAAGATTTCTTACATTAGTATAGAACTGGAAAATGGAAATGACTGTATGGGACACTGTGGCACATAGAGGGAGAGGTACTCACTAGATAGAACTTAGAGGGTAGGGCTGAGGAAAGCTTCATTTCCTGGGGTTGCACCAAACCCACCTCTGTTTCAAGTGTCCCAGAGTAGTAATAGTTAAGCCTGCTTGAAATATATTGAAAAGTTCTGCTTTGAAAAAACTTTTTGTTTTTTAATGTTTATTTGTTTTTGAGAGAGAGAGACAGAGCGTGAAATGGGAGGGGCAGAGAGAAGTAGACACAGAATCCAAAGTAGACTCAGGGTTCTGAGCTGTCAGCCCAGAGCCTGACTTGGAGCTCAAACCCATGAACCATGAGATCATGACCTGTTGCTCAACTGACTGAGTCACCCAGGTGCCCCAAGAAATTCTGCTTGCAAACATGGTGCACGAAATAGAATAAGATGACAAAAGTAAATTTGGTGAGAAAATGTGTGTGTGAATGTGTGTGTATGTGTGAGACAGAGAAAAAAGGAGGGAAGCAGGGGGAGAGAGGGAGTGCGGAGGACAGAAAGGAGGGAGAGAGAGAGACGAAGAGAGAGATAGATTCTGGACCCTTGTGTGTGCTTGCTTGCATTTACAACGGGATTGGGTGAATGGAGGCTCATAGAAATTCATTTCTGTTGTGACATACCACAACTGTTTAAATTTCATTTCAATAGATAATTATGTTAAGACTAGCCTCCCAACCCATGGGCAAATCTGTAAAGAGTATACTGATCTGACCTATGAAGTTGAAAGCAAAGAAATAGGCAGCCTCTAATTACTTAGGTAACACATTTACAGGCTTATCATCTCTTTTTTTCCCTATTCATTCCTTAATAAAGTTGTCTGCAGGTAAGAAAAAGCTGCCGAGATTCATATCTTGTATAGTCATAGGTGAGTTTATGACCCTTTGCTTATTAGTGAACAGAGATTTATTGAAGGAAAATGTATGATAGGGAATCTCCAAATGTAGAAAATGATAATTTTTCTAACTACAGCAACCGAACTTGAAACACTTTAAAGAGAAGTAAAGCAGTACAGCAGTGCTTTTAAATCTATAGAAGCATCAGACCAAAATGTAACTTATTTGATATTTTTGTATAAATTTAAAAGAGAATAATTATGGATATCTGAGAATATCAGATATTAATTTTAGATGGTTTAAGCATAAATATAATGTCCCCCCCTCTTTTTCTCTGTCTTTGTTTATTTGATTGCTAAATTAAAAATAATACTTAAAAGATCTGGTGCAGCCTAACAGATGCTGGAGAGTTTATTGACCACTAATTTTTATTAATTTCCTCAGCATGTAAATTGCTATTCAGGAGTATTTAAGCCTTTTACCACCCATGAGTTAGAAAAGTATTGCCATGAATCTCCTACTATAATCAAGAGAAATCATTTTCAAACTGTTTTCTTTAGAGCTGTGTACCTCAGAGAGTCTGCATACTTTTAATCTGGTTTTTATTTTTATATATACTGTAGCTATTAGGAATTATGATAAAAGTAACGTGTATTCTTCAGTATTTTCAATTAAAAACTACTGATACATTGTTTTATCTGCACGGAAAATTGTGTCTTGCTGATCTTACCTTATTGAACAATGTTCTGCAATTATTATGAAAGTCGAACAGGGTACCTGGGTGGCTCATCCATTGAGCATCCAACTTCGGCTCACATCATGATCTTGCAGTTTGTGAGTTGGTGCCTGGTGTTGGGCTTTCTGCTGTCAGCACAGAGGCAGCTTCATATCCTGTCTCCCTCTCTCTGCCTTTTCCTGGCTTGTGCTATCAACAGAATAAATGAACATTAAAAACATTAAGAAAAGGAAAGTAGTACAAACAGTTTTACATTCCAATTGGTCATCAGATTTCCTAAATTCTGTGTAATGGAAATAAAACTCAAAATTACATTGGATGCTAGAATAGTGATATGACTGTCATTGTCATTCATAACCTGCAATTCTAAATGTCTGTGTTCACTAAAATCATCTCATGGTTCTCATTGGTTAAAATTGCAATAAATACATATAAATTTGATTGTATGGAATGAATTTATACTAATAAAGTAATTCTTAGGCTTTTTTTTTCTTACAGCGTGGGAGTTTATTGTAAGATTTCATTTATACAAATGATTTCTGTGATTAACTAAACCCGACAAGTCATATAAATGCTTTGGGGAACACATTTGTATTGCAGATCTTCTCACTGCAAACCTCCCTTTTGAAAATTCTCACTACATAGGTATGATAACATCTCCAAAATACACTTTACTAATATAGGAATGTTTTATTATTTGGTGTAACAAGAAAGCACTTGCCTTTAATCTGTAAGGACTGCCATTGGCTGACATTTTCCAGCCACAGTGTGTTTGAGATCCCTTTGGGCATTTGCACCAGGCAGCGCAGAGGTCCCCACTGGGTTGGTTGGGAGTTTTTCAGATCTGCCCAATTCTATTTCTCCCTTTCTACACTCCAAAGACATGACCTCTCCCTCCCACTTCAAACCTACTATATTTATCTCTGCATCTGCCTTTCTGAGGGATCTGAAAAGCCTCATTTAGGTCAATGTTTATGTATACATTTTTATTAGTTACATATGTAAAAGTTACTGAACAAATTAATGTATAAGCAGGAGTGTTGGGAGACAAGAGTGTTTCTGTGAGTTCCTGTACTTGAGACAGCGATTTTAAGATTATTCAACACTTTAGGTGTGACTTTTCACATTTTATCCTCTGAAATAAGATGAAACATATCAAGTATATAAAGTTATCTTTAATAAATTTTTTTAACATTTATTTATTTTTGAAACACAGAGACATGGAAAGAGAGAGAGAGACAGAGAGAGCGAGCACAAGTGGGGTAGGGGCAGAGAGAAGGAAAAACAGGATCTGAAGCAGGCTCCAGGCTCTGAGCTGTCAGCACAGAGCCCGACGCGGGGCTCGAACTCACAAACTGTGAGATCATGACCTGAGCTGAAATCAGATGCTCAACCGACTGAGCCACCAAGGCTCCCCAAGAATATAAATTTATCTTAATCAGTCAGCTCTTTTAGGCTAGTTGTAGTTACTGTGTTTGGAAGTATAAAGACATTAAAAGGTAACTTCAAAATGTTGATACATTTTATTTTTTTAAGTTTTTATTTGAATTCCAATTAGTTAACAAGCAGTGTAATACTAGTTTCAGGTGTAGAATTTAGTGATTCATCACTTACATACAACACCTGGTGCTCTCTCTCTAGCTTCATCCATATCATCGCAAATGGCAAGATGTCATTCTTTTTGATGGCTGAGTCATATTCCATATACCACATCTTTTTTATCCATTTATCAGTTGATGGACACTTGGGCTCTTTCCATAATTTGGATATTGATTATAATGCTACTATAAGTATCAGGGTGCATGCATCCCTTCAAACCAGTATTTTTGCATCCTTTGGATAAATACCTAGTAGTGCAATTGCTGGATCATAGGGTAGTTCTATTTTTAACTTTTGAAAACCTCAAAAAAAAAAAAAAAAAAAGGAAAGAACACTGTTTTCCAGAGTGACTACACCAGTTTGCATTCCTACCAGCAGTGTAAGAGGGTTTCCCTTTCTCTGCATTTTCACCAATCCCTGTTATTTCTGTGATACATTTTAATACAATATATCACGATTCAATAACATACATTTTTCTTTACAAAAAATATGTAAAACTAGGTGAAATGAACAAAAAATATAACTCATTGTGCAATGGGGAATTCAGCTACTGTGGGATAAAGTTAATGGAAGGCTTTTAATATTCTTATTTATTTTTAATTTTTATTTATTTGATATATTCTGCACTTCAAATAGTTTGACATATTTCATAGATAGCTCCTATATTGTACTGTTCTTCAGTCAAAGCATTGTATTGCTTAGAAAATACCTTTTCTTTTATAATCTATATCTCATAGTTTTAGATAACTAAATAGACATTCAATTAGACTAATCTAATTAGATTCAACTGGTTTTATCTGGAATCTTATGTATGTCATAATTGTGTGCCTATAATTATATGATTTAGAGAGTAAATTCAAGGCCTTCTTAATGCAAATTGGGTCTGTGTAGGTGGGTGAGGATTGTCCTTTCCAGTTCTCCAAGCTTAAACTTGGACACATTTTACATTCTCCTGTCATTTTGTGGCTACTACTTTAAGGTAATCAGGATCAGGTTAATCAGGATGCATTCCTTGTCCCTATACCTTTATTTAATGTAAGGATATAATAAAAATGATTACTTGCATAGTGACTTAGTTTCCATAGGATCCAAATTTCTAACTTCAAATCCATGTCTGTGGCTATAAGCACAAACATCATTTTGTAGGTTTTTAATCTTCACTTTTTGTTTGTTTGTTTGTTTGTTTGTTTGTTTTTGGTGAAAATCAGGTATCTACCAACACAAAGAAACAAACAAACAAAAATGCAAAAACTTAGCATGGATGTTCTATGAAGAAAACCCTCAACGAATCAAGTGGATTAAATTTTATGATATTAAGTCTTGAGTCACTGCACCTGTTTTCACATAAATATTTTACACTATCTTATGTACAATTTGAAAACAAAATGTTTTTAAATGCATAGAAAACTTTACTATATTTGAGAAAAAATTGTGATATATTGGCTATAAAAATACAAAATTAAAAAAAATTGCTTATCCACTCACTGAGGGAAAATTCCTATAAAGTTTGTAATCTTGTTTTTGCTAAATGACCTATTGAAAATCACATATCCATATTCTTTGTTGTGGCATTAAATAAAATCTTACTTTTTCCTGTTTTCATGATGTAGTTCTCTAGGTAGCTGGAAAAACACACTGCCCATTCAGCAATTATACAATTCTCTCCTGGTGTAACAAATGTATTCTTTGTGTCTTTATTCTTAGGATTATTATACTGAGTTAAGAGGATTAATCTACTGGTGGAACTCTATTATTCTCTACATTAGGTCAGGAAAAAAAAAAGATTAGTTTTGTGGAGAAAAATTACAAGGCAGTAGTCACATTTGATATTTTTTTCTGTTGTTTTAATTAAGCTATATTCTGGATTCTAAAGAATAAATATATTAGTAATGAAATTATTTTGGAAGTTGGAGTAAGCCCTGATATCTGGAACTAGCTATGTAAATGACCTTATTCAAAACATTTAATCTTCATGTACCTTGTTTTCTTCATTCATGTTTCTTTACACGTCTTAAATCTTCATTTCTTCTCTGTGTTGTATGGCATTAATTAATCTTCTATGTGACCTTCCAACTTCCAGGCATTCTTCCTCCAGTCTGTTCTCCACACAGGCACCAAAATCATCTCTCTAAAATGCATATTTTTTTCATGTTTGCCCTATGAGTAGAAATGTCAGCAGTGTTTCATTGCCAAAAGTGTCATCTATACCTCGAAACCCGACCTGCTTCTATGGTTACCTCCTGATTCTCTTTCTATACTTCAGATTGTAGTCACATTCAACCACTTGCTGTTTCTCAATCTTATCATTTCAGGACCCCACCATTTTCTGTAGATTTGTCCATCTGCTTTAAGCATTCTTCATGTCATCAGCCCTTAGATATTTTCTATGTATCCAGCAACTCCCACGTTAATAATTCCTTAAGAAATATTCCCTGAATGACACAAATTCTTGTTTTCTTGCTTTATGTCCCTTTCATGTTATATAATGGTCATTTCATCATGTCTACTAAACTAATAGACTGTGAGCAATATGCATGTCTTATTATTACAATCTTTGTAACACAATAGAAAGAGCATCCACTATGACAATGGAAAGGCTTGTAGTCCTTAGTACGGCTTCTTTGATCTTGGACACATTACTACGCCATCTTAAAAATAGGATAATAATTCCTTGGTTGGAAGGAACATACATGTATGTCATTATTGACCTCACATACCAGGTCAGGTAAGCATTTTTAGACTTTTTAACTGCAATAGCTTTTACAATTATATTATGGCCTTGCAGTAGAGTTGCATTGATAGGGCTTTTTTTTTTTTCCCTTGATGTACACATGTGCAGCTCACTTTATTAGTTAAGGTCTAATTTTTACCCTAAGTGCCTTTTGTGTTCAGAACTCTTTTCACTGGACTAGTATTTACCCCAAAATGGTTCATGGCAGAGAAGAAAAACTTTAAAAAATTTACGAGTTCTGCTTCTATCAGTAATATTACCCCTTGTTACCAATGGCTTACATATTTCCATTTCTGGCATTCCATAAAGCTTTTCTCTGTTGTGAAAGGATAAATATATGCCTCTTAAAATTATATGACATGACCAATTTATACCGTCTATCATTTCTAGAAACAAATGTAATAATTTTTAAAACTCCTTTTTACTGGTTATGTTATGAAATCAAATAAATCTTTAAAAAGCCATTCGGGAAATATATATATTTCTCCCAGAAAAGCAATGGGCATATCGTATGCAGTTAATAAAAGATAAATAAAATGACACAGGTACTGCTAATTATAATTTCAGTATACTTGATACCCCCCTCAGCGTTTGACAAATTCCAGGTGTTCTAATAAATAATCAAGAGATTAAGTGAATGAGTAAGGGAGTTAAATGAAGGAATTAAATCGAATTAATGGCTGTAAACTGCGGTTGTTCATCAGAGTCACCTTTAAAACAATTTTTAGAAGGTGAATGCCTGCTTCTAAGTAATGATCTACTACCAGAACATGAATGTGAGGCTAAGACATTTGTATTTTTAAAAGTTCATGATGTCTCTGCACAGCAGTGTAAATGTACTTAATGCCACTGAATTGTAAATTTAAAAATGGTTAAGATGGAAAAAGTTTGTGTTATGTATATATTACTACCATAGAAAATAAAGAAAAATAATCTATGATGTTTATTCACTATGGCCATAATTCTTAATGGTGGAATACCCTCTGGGGAAACATGAAAAGCGTCAGTCTCAAGAGTTGGAAGATCACATATAGATTGAAAAAATAATAGAGTCTGCACAAATGCTGAATGTTTTTACAGTGTGTTGTTTTCCTTCGGCCATAAGGTAATGACATAAAATGCCTACCTCTTTCTCTGACTTAGTCAGCTTCTATGTCAGATTATTTTATCCCTCTGAATTTTCTTTTTTTATCTGAATCTAGTTAAAACTCTGAGTCTTAAGAGCCGACACCTGGTAAAATAATGTCCAATCCCAATGTCAAAGGACAACCCAATGCTGAAGGGAGGCATGGAGGGAATGAATGGTATCCATACACAGCCAATTAACAAGTACAACTGGATAAATGCTGTCATTAGTCACTTCAGATATCTTAGTTTGACTCCTCCATAAGTAAACCATGGTCTCCAGAGAAATTCATTCTCTGCGGTATGCTGTCACAAAACAGTACACAAATGTTTGGAACATGCCTCTATCAATTTTTAGATATTTTAAATTGATTGTATTGGTTTTGATACAGTGTGACTTCTAAATATGATTATTTCTTTCTGCTCTGTCCACCAGTGATATACCTAATTGCTTTAGTAGTAGTGTTTCTGAATCTAGTTGTATTTAAGTCAAGTGATACAAAGCTTTCATTAAAAGAAAAAATAACATAGAGAAATCATTCTCCAACTTAGCTGTGCAGGAGAAACACTCAAGTTGTATGTTAAAAATGCAAATTTCTAAGCCAAACCTCAAGAGATGATTTTATAATTCTCTAAGGGGTATGCATTTTTAGTAAAACAAATGACATAAATTGTTTAAGCAAACACTAAAACCCATGTAACCACCCCACCACCATACCACCACCCCAATACACTAATATTAGATTTGGGTAGGCCCATGGAAGAAGATATGTTACTTGTTTTCCCTCACTTGACAGTTAGATATTTTTCTTAAATATAAGTACATGAGCAGATGATTTAATACGTAAATGCTATACCATTCTTAGTATTCTAATGCTTCTCTTATTTATACTAATAAGTGTTCATGTAGCAAGTACTATTTTTCCTTTGTAACTAGTATTTTTACTTTATTTTTTTTTAACTCTCTTTAAATAGTTTTGTTTTAAAGTTATATTCATGATGGGGCACTTGGGTGGCTCAGTCGTTTAAGCGTCTGACTTAGGCTCAGGTCATGATCTCACAGTTCACGAGTTCAAGCCCCTCTGTGCTGATAGCTCAGAGCCTGGAGCCTGCTTCGGATTCTGTGTCTCTCTCTCTGCCCCTCCCCTGCTCACGCTCTGTCTCTCTTCCTCTCTCAATGATAAATAAACATTAAAAAAAAATTTTTAAAAATGAAGTTATATTCATGAGATCATATTGCAAATAATAAAAAAAACCTACAAAATATGTTGTTTGTGGTGGGAGAAAGAAAAATTTTACCTGTTGTATTAATATACATGTGTATGTGTGTTCATGCATTTATGAGTATGTATGTATTTATGTATCTGTATAAATTCTATATAAATTATTGATTATAATGAAAAAGTATTTTTGAGTTTCTGTGATGTTGCTAATAATTTTTTAGAATTTTATTTATAACTTATGATAAATTACTTTTGAAGTGTGTTTTTCTGCTTTCATGCACTTACACAAAAGTTGTTAAAACCAAACCATGCCAGTTATAAATATTTATAAAGCAACATCACATAATGAATTTAAAACCACCTGTCACTTTCTCACATCTCTGTAGATAGTGACTAATATGAACTAAATGGAAACTGCCATTTTACTGATTCTTCAATTTCATCATTTATGATAAGAAGTGAACAAAGATGGAGATGTGTTCATAAAAGTAACTCAGAGGCTACTCATGTCTTTGACTTCGATTATATTTAATTCACCTCAACTATGCCAGATGCTTTCCTCACTATTCTGCAGATTATGAAGTTATTTTGAAAGTAGCTCTTCTTCAAAAGAACTATGAACAATCAAAAGAGTATTCACTGCCATCCGTTCAAAATGTTACAGCCATGTGATAACAAAGGCAATTTAGGACACATATTTGTAAATCAACAGGCAAAGATGCTTACACTTAAAAAAGGAGTGGGAATTTAGGTGGAAAGAGGCAACATCAAATCAGGCTGCAAGATTGGCAGCAAGAGATGGATCCTTACTTGCTTTTTCTTCAATCCTCTTTTAACTGCCCTGGCGTTTGAAAAGCAGGAATCTGAATTAAACCCCCAGGCTGTTTCTTAAATTAATGGAGAAATTCCCCCCTCCTATTTCTCCCACCATTTCGAACTTCCCTTGGAGGCCCACTCTGAGGTACACCCTGATTCAGTGGAACTAAACTATGAATTAAAAAGGCATAGTCACCTAATTTCTCCTCCTAACATGAAAATTAACCAGCAGTGCCTTGGTGTAGAGAAATCAGAGCTTTTGTTTTTGCAATACTCAGGACAAGTGCAGTCATCTTCCACGACTGACCTTTGCTTAGTGTTTCAGTGAACTGTTGTCTGTTCTTCCTTATCGATAATTACTTGATTTTCTGTTTTTACCACTTTCATTATTGGCTTATAATGAATTCACTTCAATGGAAAAACCTCTTTATCAAAGACGTTTTTCCAAATGTGACCTTGAACCAATGCCTCTTAAACCTGATTTTTGATTGTATTCTATTTATATTGAAACTGAAGAAATTGTTGAATTGTCCTTAAAGTTGAGGCTGGATAGACTCTGTGGACTCTGGTTGAGACCTCTGATTGCCTCCCAATCCCTACCCCAATGCTGGGGCACTGTTTAAGATCCTAGAATTATGGAACAGTCCTGGGGTAGATGAAGAATGCTATTAAAGCATGAATAAGATTAAATTTGGTCATTAGATACAAAGAATGGTTGCATAGACTCAGAAATTAATTTCCATTATAGAAAAATAAGACAAATGCTATGTCCTAGCCTCTGATATGAGCTGCATACCTGCAACCTGCAATACATGTTATAAATTAACGTGGATCTTTTATACTTCAGTGATTTTCTTCATCTACAATTTAGCAATATTAACTGCTGAACTAAACCAATGTGGCTTCTGAAAAGACCACACGGAACAAAACACAAATTAAAAGATATGAGGACTTGAAAGAAAGGAATAAGTAAGGGTGTATAACAAATATCTCTGTATTGTACTGTATTGGAAAACATTTTGCAGTGGAGTGACTAGCCATTAGCTTTGTATCATTTTCACGTTCTAGAGAATGAGGAATTAATTATATTTTTTTAAATTATTTTTTAATGTTTATTTTTGAGAGAGAGAGAGAGTGAGCGAGCATGAGTGGGGGAGGGGCAGAGAGAGAGGGAGACACAGAATCCGAAGCAGGCTCCAGGCTCTGAGCTGTCAGCACAGAGCCCGACGCTGCCTTCGAACTCACGAACTGTGAGATCATGACCTGAGCTGAAGTCGGACGCTTAACCGACTGAACCATCCAGGCGCCCCAAGAATGAGGAATTAATTTTAAACCATTCTTTGATCATAACCAAATCAAGTATTACATTTTGGCTTTCTTTGTGAATACTGACAATCCCCAACTTAACAATGGTTGACTTAAGATTCTTAGGATTTATGATTGTGTGGAAGTGATATGCATTTGCTAGAAACCATATTTCCAATTTCGAATTTGGATCTTTTCCTGGGCCAGCGATAGGCCATATGATGCTCTCACCTGACACTGGGCAAGGGCAGCCAGCGCAGCTCCCAGTCAGCCACGTGATCATGAGGGTAAACAACAGTATGCTTATAACCCCATACAACCATTCCATTTTCCACTTTCAGTAAATTACATAAGACATTCAAGACTTTACTATAAACCAACCTTTGTGTTAGACCATTTTGTCTGACTGGTGGCTAATGTAAGTGCTCTGAGCATGTTAAGGTAGGCTAGGCTCATCTATGATGTTCAGTGGGTAAGGTACATTAAATGCATTTTCAACTTAAGATATTTTCAATTTAGGATGGGTTTATTGGGACACAACTCCATCAGTCAAGAAAGATCTGTATACTAATATGCTGGCATATGAGGGCTGGGACAAATAGAAAGAGAGTGAGGGGCCTGTGGTACGAACTTTAAGGGAATACTGACTTTCAGGGTCACACAAGTACCGACTCCGCACTTGTGTGGCCCAAGAGTGAGTGCCTCCTTACATTTTGCATCCTACGTTTCTTATTCCCTTCACCTGAGTCTCAGCCCTTCGACTGTGTTTGTGTTATTATTAGACTGCATGTAATGTAAAAGCACATTTGCTTTTGAAATGAGGCTAATATATTAATGTTTAGCATTAGAACACCTTGCTCATAAAAAAAATGGCTATAGAGCTGTTCATCTTTCACTCTTATTATTTGAGTGTCTTATGAGTTGGAATTTTGGATGCTACATTGTCTTGACTTATGATGTAATTAGTCCAGCAGAGATTTTCTACAGAAAATTAGTATTTGAAGATCTGCTTTTCCTTGGCTTTTTATTATTATTATTTTTTTATCTTTTACAAAGACTTAAAACGCTTGATAGAATACTTTTTAAAGCACAGTGAGGGTTTCAACGTCATAAAGACTCCCCTAAAGCCTGAAACATCTCTGTTGCTTAGTATACTGATTTGTGCCACACAGGAAATTTCTGTTCCAGCAAACTTATTTCAGGATGCATAAACTGTGAAGGCTTAATTCTACCTTTAAAAACCAAAATAAATGCACTAAGACCATATTATTCTGAGTTGAAAAATCATTAAAAACAAAACAAAACTCCATATCTGGTAAAGGTCAAGGCAAGGAAATTTCGTGGAGCACTTTAGCATAATGAGGGAAATCCTTCTATCTTTAGACTTCTTGATGGGGCTGACTTATTCGCTAGGCTCAGAGTTATTAGGGACAACAGAATACATTTTAGTTTATTTTAAAATCAGAAGCAAAACCAAAACCAATTAGGCCATATAATATTTATGTTTGTGTTAATATACTTATAAAATAGAGTTATTAATATTTTTTAATAAAAAAAATAAGACCATAAACACAACAGCTCCTAAGGCCAATGACAATCGTAGTGTGGCTTTGTTCATTGGCACCGGAAGAGATTTACTTCTCGGTCAGAAGCATCTCGTTTCACATGCCCATCTGACTGGGCCAAGTGCCACCACAGTTTGAATTTGAGCACAGTTTAAAAGTGGAGTGGAAGCTTAGGCGACAAAAACCCCCCAAATAAGTAGACAAGTCAAAAATTACAGCAAATATCTATTTCATATAGTGGTTAAACCTAAATCCTGAAAATAGGTCTATTTTGTGTCAAAGTTTAAGGAATCATTATTGGTTGGAAACTGCCAGTTCCCCTCAATATTAGGCCTGTGCTTCTGGGAAAAGGGTGATACAGAGAGATGCATTTTCTATCTATGCTTGAGCTGGACAAAGAAAGTTATAGACAGACCAGGTTTTCATCCAATTTGTTCCTCCATATTTAATACCAGAATTTAGTTTTAATGACTTTCTATGATATGGTACTGCCACTTTTCCCTGAATTTGTTGCTCTCTATTTAAGTCAGCTTTTATTAGGTGGATTCATTTGCTGGGTTACTGTAACAAAGTACCACAGACTGAATGGCATAAACAATGGAAATTTTTTTTCTTACAGTTTTGAAAACTAGAAGTTCAAAATCAAGGTATTGATGGGGCCGCTTTCTTCTGAAGCCTTTCTTTTTTTTTCTTACGTGACTGTCTTTTCTGTGTCTTCACATGATCTCCTCTCTATAAGATCTGTGTCCAAATTTCCTGCTCCTATAGGGATGCCAGTCATATCAGGAAAAGGCTCATCCTAAAGACCTAATTTTAACTTAATTATTTATTTAAAGCTCCTATTCCCAAATACAGTCACCTTCTGGGGTTTACAGTTTCAACACATATGAATTTTGAGGAGGACACAATTCATTCCACAACATGAGGTAATAAAAATAGATTAAGCATACTGTTCTAACTACATATATGTTTAATTATTATTGCATGTTTTAATATTTAATATGTGGTATGCCTTAATATGAACTATATAGTTAGAGCAGAGGAAGGTGTTAAGGGATAGGATTATGCCATTTAAAGTCAGAGGAAATTCAAGCCACTGTGACAAATAGCATGATAAAAAAACATTCATTTTTTACTGTGACCCCATAATAGCATTTCCTATAAAGCAGTGTTTCTAATATTGTGATCCATGTATCACTTACATCAAAATCACTGGGGATGCTAGTTTTTGGCTCTACCCTTAGCCACTAAAGCAGAATCTCTAGAGGTAGGGACCAAAATTACCTGAATTTTTATGAAGCATTTCAAGTAATGCTGGCAATAATGATTTGAGAACTGCTCTGTAACCAAGTAGTATTTATTCTCTTTTAATTTTTAATTTAATGGATGCTATAGACTGAAAAATTTTATCCCCCTAGAATTCATAGATTTATTAAGAACCTAATTCCTAATGTGATGGTATTAGAAGGTCGGACCTTTAGAAAGTGACTAGGTCATAGGGCAGAGCCCTCATGAAAAAGATTAGCGCCCTTATAAATGAGACTCCAGATAGCTAGCTTGTGCCTTTCACTGTGTGAGTACACAGTGAGAAGATGGCAGTCTATGAACTACAGAGTGGGCTCTCATCACTCATTATGTCTGTACCATAATCTTAGACTTACCAGCCTCCAGAACTGTGAGAAATAAATTACTGTTGTTTATAAGCCACCTAGATTATGGTATTCTTTTTTTTTTTTTGATGGGGGGGGGAAGTGCATGTGAGTGGGGGACAAAGGTAGAGGGAGAAAGGGAGAGAATCATAGGCAGGCTCCACACTCAGTTGGAGTCTAAGGTGGGGCTTGATTTCACGACCCTGGGATCATGACCTGAGTAAAAATCAAGACTTGGACGCTCAACTGACTGACCCACCCTGGTTCCCCAATGGTATTCTGTTCTATCAGCCCAAACTGACTATGACAGTGGCTTTCAGATTCACAGAATTGGAATAATGATAATCAGTCATCACATCTGTTTATAATTGCTCCATTGATCGATCTATCTATCTATCTATCTAATCTATCTATATCTATCATCTAAAATACATTGCATGCTCTTGAACTCACCAACCAAATCAAGAACTAACATACTGACAGCAACTGATATCTGCTTATATGTTCTCTCCTATCCCATGCCCCTATCCCTCTATAAGGGCCATTATCTGAATTAGCATATATCATTCTCTTGCATATATATACGAGAAAATATGTACAGACAGATGTATGTATGCATAAATGTATGTCTCTCTATATACAACCGTATATACTGGGGCACCTGGGTGGCTCAGTTAGTTAAGTGTCCGACTTTGGCTCAGGTCATGATCTCACAGCTTTGTTAGTTCAAGCCCCACATCAGGCTCTGTGCTGACAGCTCGGAGCCTGCAGCCTGCTTCAGATTCTGTGTTTCCCTCTCTCTCTGCCCCTCCCCCCACTTGTGCTCTGTCCTCTGTCTCTATCAAAAATAAATAAATGTAAAAATAAAAAAAATTTATATGCAACCATATATGTGTGTGTGTGTGTGTGTGTATATACACACCTTTAACTGTTTAAAACTTTCTTTTTTTAAAAAAGGGTATCAGAGTGTTCATAGTCTTCTAGGATTTGCTCATCTCCTTTTCCACAATACCAACATTGTATTGAATTTCATTATTCTAAATTTTTGCAAATAACTTTGTTATCTGTTCATTTTCACTGTTATATTTGTCCAGTTTCACTGTTATAAGATGATATTGAATTAATATATCATAATTTGTTATTCATTCTCTTCTTCATTTGGGTTAATTTGTAGCATCGCCTTTCATAATTAGACTTGCTAGTAATATTCATGCATATAGATCCAAGTATACATATGTGTGGGGTATTCTTGGATATATACCTCAAAGTGAAAATGTTGAATAGTAGGATATGAGACTGACAACTTCAGGTAATATTGCCAAATTATTTTCCAGTTATTGTGGTTATTTAAATTCTGATCAATAATGTTGAAGCTAAACACTGTAGTACAAAGTATTATCTCAGTTCCTAATTTTTGTCAATCAAACAGATATGAAACAGTTTCATTGTGGTATAGATTTGCATTTCCCTAATCACAAAGAGATTGAGCATCTCTTTACATGTTTCCTGGTCATCTGTGTTTCATCTGTTCTGAAATGTCTGTTCATGTCTTTTGCCTATTTTTCTAGTATGTTGTTGTCTTTTTCTTATTGATTTTTAGAAGAGTTTCTTTCCTTTTAATTTACCCTTTATCCTATTCCCTTGTTGTATTACTGCCAATATCTTCTATCAGTTTTTACTTTATATTTTCTCTTAATTTAAGGTACCTTTTGAAAAAGTGGAATTCTTAATTTAGTCAATTTTATCAATCATGTCTTATATAATCAGCACCTTTTCTGTCTTCTTTGAGAAAGTCTTCTTTATCCCAAGGTCAGAAACATATTAATTTATATTTTATACTCAAAGGTTAAGCTTTGTTTTTGATATTTATGTTCTTGACCTACCTGGACAAAGTGTGTAAAGTATGAGATAGGCATCTAATTTACCATAATTTTTTATATATAGATGATCATTTTTCTTCAGTTTCATTAATTGATTTTTGTAAACAACTAGTCTTGCATGCCACCAGAGTCATATATCAAGTTCCCATGTATTATGGGAACTCTAAACTCTCTCTAAACTCTTTATTATACTTTATCTGATAGCTTGTAAATCCCCAATACAAGACTATACTACCATATTTATTATAGCTTCATAATAAGACACAATATCTGGTAGAGTAAGTCTCCATTTTATTGTTTTCTGCAAAAAATTCTTGGCTATTATTGACCCTTTAATCTTTCATATAAATTTTAAAGTCTGCCTGTCAGATTTCAGAAGAAACCTTGTTGGTATAAAGTGCCAAAAGAAAAAAACAAACAAACAACTATTCAACCTGTGCATTCACCAGGGTCACAAAGAAAACAAAACAAAAATATGATTCTGGCCTCTAAAGCTACTCTATCAGAATCACAATATTTACACATACTTCATTTAGAAAATAAATCCTTAAATAGTATTTACTTTGAGGGTTAAAATTTACATTTGCTTATGGCCTTAAAGGAAAAAAAAATGTAATTTAAAGTTTATATTTTCTCCTCTATTCATGGTTTGCAGAGTGTGAGTATTTAAAATGATGCTATTTCAGCTTCATTTTTGTAGCTATAAAGGACTATTTTCTTGAATATGTCTTCATGCCTTTTTATTTTATAGATGTTCAAGTAACAAAGACTATAGTTTGGTTATAAGATGATTTATTTATTATTAATTGAAAATGAATGAATCTTCTTCCACAAATGTTAAAGTTTTATTATTTAGCTAAATCTCAATTGGTTTAACATTCACACTCCTCTTGAAAATAACAGAATGTTACCTATAACACCACCTTGATTGTTGTAAGGGAAATAGTTTCAAATATAAAATATAACTTGGAGGCACCCACAATATGGCATTCATAATATGACTCCATTCTCTCATTGCTTCATATATTCACTGGTTGCAAGTTAGGTAGCATGTAAATCTGCAGCAGCACTTTATGGGATAGAAATCTAGTGATCAAAGGGAGTTTGCGTAGTTTCTTAAAGTGCATTATTTATTCACGGTCCATAGCTTAGATAGTGGTACAATTTGGCTTAGTGCATATGTATGTAACTTCATTGTACATCCTTAAGCAAAGAGTTTTTTTTTCAGTTCAAATTTGCTCAAGGACATAGAATGTGAGGACATTTAGTATTCTGGTACAGTGCACTCTGTTCTGCTAATCCTTTTTATGCTGAGAAGCTGGAATGTGAAAAGGTTGTAAAACAAGGAAACAAACTCAAATGGTTATTTCTTGTGTTAGTCTAATCTCATTATAATACAGCACCAATAAGCATGGTGACTAAGATAATAAGACTGCAACCACTCTACTTGTGTCTTAAATTCACTAAGACATCAATTTTAATTTGCATTAAATGAAAAAGTATTTATAAAGCACAAAATAAAAGAATTAAAATAATGCAACTCATTCTTCTGACCATGTTCTTTGCAGTGAGTTTTTGTTTGGGTTTAAGCTTTTACTTTGGACTAAAATCAGAAAAAATTGGATTCTAGGACTCGAGATCTCCTCCTTGAATAATCTGTAAACAGAAAGGAGGGAGAAAAGCAAACTTCATAACTGAGAAAAATTAAAATCCTCCCTGTAAATGAGGTTTACACAACATCAGACCACAAATGAACAACAAGTGAGATCAAAGTATGAGTCTTCAAGCACACAGGGCATACTGCAGGACAAATGATGTCTCCAATATAGGTGAGATCAATTTCATGCACAATTTATCAGTGCTGTCATGGATGGTCTGTCTGTTCTAAGACAGAATCTAGGTGAATTGAGTTATTTACCTACCACAGTACCAAGTGGTCTTTTAGAGGAATGTTTCCTAAACCTTCCTGTTTCCTGGGGTACTTATTCAAAATACAGATTACCTTGCCCTACCTGAGATCTACCAATTCAGAAATATGGTGTAGGAATTTTGGAATCTGTATTCATTGTTAGTTAAGTTCAGAATTCTGCTCTGGAGAAAGGTAATGGAGGAGCCAACATAGTGCTAGTCATATATGTGCTTGTGTGTGTGTGTGTGTGTGTGTGTGTGTGTGTGTGTGTGTGTGTAGTACTACTTTATAGAAAGTAACACTTTGGTTTTGAAATATCTCACTAAAATTGCACAAACCTGCAGGAATGATCTAGTTAATATTCATTTGACTTCAGTGACTTTCCTACAAGTGTAATGATGGCTCTGGCTTTTTCTTTTTCTTTTCTTTTGTTATTTTTTTGTCATAAAAACATTTATGTTGGAATGAGCATAGGCCTTCTCATTAGCTAAACAGAATGTATGAAAGTCTCTAGAGATCAAGCAAGTTCTAAAATTTTATCTCCTTCTGATACGTGGAAAAGGATAATTTAAAATATAGTTTTTTACTTATTTCAATTAAAATAGCTAACATGAAGGACATTTCCCATGTTTGATTTTCTCTATTAGTAAATAAAATAAAAATTATTTAAAGCAACAACCAAAACATGGCGCATGCCATTCAATAACTTCAGAATGTGTTCTTAAACATAAACATTTTATAAAGAGGATTTCAATTTAATTGCATATGTAACAATTACACAAACACATTTCCCCCTGAAAATTAGCGTATTTTGCCTATGTAGCACTGCTGTTTAGGAACATCTACTCTCTGGAAGGTGGTATATGTTTTACAGCAAGCTATCCATTTTTTCCAGAAGGAAGATGGGTTCAAAGAGATTTAGCAACTTGCTTGGAGGCACACATCAGTCAATGGAAAAGTCAGAAGTAGGGGAACGATTCCTCACTGACCGCCTGGCCTCTCATGGAAATGTATTTTTGCCGTTGCTCTTTCTGAGACAACGTAGCCCTAGAGAAATCCACATTTCTTGCTTTGTTGTCCACAGTAGCCCTTCCTTTCGGCATTGTAGGTGTCAAAACTGCTTTTGAGGATGATTAGTCAAAATAAATGCATTCCCCCTACATTTTAATCTTCGTAGAGCTTTTCCACGGGAGCCATTGTGAGGGGCAGATGCTCCACAGCACAAGCCTCATCTTTTCCTCCTCCTGTGACCACCTGCTTCCTGCCTCAGCACTTGGATCCACCTCACAGCCCAGCTGCTTCCTCTGTTCTGGGCCCCATGGCTCCCTCAGTCATGGCGCAAGTGCTGTGTGAGCAGTGACCCTTGTGGCTTCCCTGTCATCGTCCAGCTGCCTTCAGCCTGAGCACTGACTTTAACAGATTCCCCTCACATTTCTGCTGTCAGCCTGACGCCAGACTTCACAACTTCCCCGGTCCATTTTGCTGGCCTCCTGCCTCTGTGAGGAGATTCGGAGATTCTCAAACACGCCCCATCTGCCCACTGATGCCTCCCAATTTAATGGCTTCCCACCTCCTTGGACTGTGCCCACTCTCATCTCTAAGGAAAGATACAATTCTCCTCTGAAGAGGAGGAAATGAGGTGTAGAGGGCTTCTCCAAAATACAGTTGACAATGTTGTTCAACTAAGCCTCAAATTAATTTGAATTTTGTGAAAATAAGCATTAAAAATATGCCTACATCATACTTAAGTCAGATGCAAAGGTTATCTCGCAGCAGGCTTAGAAGACAAGCATAATAAGAGACAGGTAGCATAATTGCAGTAGAAAAACACTACTGTAAGAACTGAAATATGCCAGAGTACTGGTTCTCTAATTTCTCCCTAACTTTAGCAACATTTCTGGCCTTGGGAAGTCGCTTTGCTGATCCAGGTCTCAAATGCCTCATTAATAAAATGTAAATTGTAAAATTTTGTCTGCCTAAGGATCATGGCCTTCGCCAGGTAAAGGTTTAAATTAAATTCATTATGAAAGCAAGATAAAAATATTTAACGTTTAACAAAATTTGACATTTAATTCTGTTGAAAAGATAACATTTTATGTTATAGTAGGGATGTGAAAACAATATTTTGAAAATATATGAAATAAGAAGCAAATCTCTTTTAATAAGATTGTTGGAGTTTTTTGTGTGGGTACATAGAGAAATATGCACTCTTTCTCTTTCCTTCTCTCTCCCTCTCATATGCACAAAATTGTGTACTTCTAATTACCCCCTTGCTTTTTCACTTATATTTTATATCATAATTTTAATTTTATTGCAAGTATAGTCTCATTTTATTTCAGTTTATATCTTATTTGTAAATGGTTATATTATGTTCTATTAACAATTCTCTTTGGATTTAAATTTTTGGTTTTCGTAAAGTTACAATCATAGAAATTCATCAAGTACTCGTTACATTGTAAGTTCTGGTAAAATTATTTTCCATATAGTATCTCATTTGATGGACATTTAATATTTTAATATCCTGTTTTATTTCCAAAGTACTTAAATAAAGTAGCTTACAAGAAATGTAAAATAACATGATGAAAATAGCACCTGGGAAAATCGCTATGATAGGAGACGAAGCATAGAAAAAGTAAACTAAAGCAAGAAGTATGAAATGCATGTATGAAGTTTTATACAACCATTAGAGATGTGCATCAAATTAGATTTGGGGGCTTTAACAGCCAAATAGGAGGGAGGGAGTGTTGGTTAGCATGAAGGTAGAATTAGTTATTCAAGTCCTCGTATTACAAAATGAAATCAAACCAAATCCCTGAAAGTGAGCAGCTTCCTGGTATGGAGATGAAGCTTGGACAATAAAGATGTTTGTTCATATACTTTTACTATGATTTTTAAAGTTAAAAATATGAACATATTTACAACTCTTGGTACATATTACCACATTTCTTTCCCAAAGCAGCCCCGGGCATTGTCACACAAGTTGTCCAGTGCAATAGGTGGAAACATCTCCTCTTTGTTTCATTAATTTCTATTTCTTTGATTTTTTTAAGATTGAATATATTTTTTCTCAATCTGTTTGCCTCTTATGAGCAAATATCTCCTAGTTTGTTAATATCCAGCTCATTAGATTGAATTTTCCACAACTGGGCATTTGTATCTCATTATATTATGATGGATTATGGCGGCATCGGATCCCTCTTTGTATGTAACATTTTTGGCAGAAATATCACCTCAATTTTGATATGTTCTTGTCTTTATTTTTTAAAGACTTCTCTCTCTTTTAAATGTTTATTTATTTTTGAGAGGGAGAGAGAGAGAGAGAGTGAGTGAGCATGAGCAGGGAAGGGATAAGAGAGAGGGAGACACAGAATCCAAAGCAGGCTCCAGGCTCTGTTGCTGTCAGCACAGAGCCCAACGTGGGGCTTGAATTCACAAAGAGAAATCATGACCTGAGCCGAAGTTGAATGTTCAATCGACTCAGCCACCCAGGTGCACTTGCTCTTGTTTTTACTATATTACTTAAAGTTGAAGGAAAAGAATAGATAACAGGATGAAAATGCACTTTGTCATTTTATTTAGGCCAACCAGATCTCCGGTAAGCTTGAAAACTAGAAATACTTGGACTAGATATAGAATTAATACTTTTTGTTAATTACATTTTCAATCAAAGATACATATTTTCTCTCATCCTATGACAATAAATCTTTGCTGTAATCCACTATTAAAAAAGCTACTATCTAATTTTCCTGATATGTTTTCCTGTTGTCAGCTCATTCAGGAACATCATTGGATCTATGATTCAAGAACTCATTCTGTGAACACACTAATCTTATCACCTGCTTTTCTGTGTTGTGTTGCTTCCAAAAGAATTTAAATCCTCTGCAAGAAAGGGTGGGTGATGTTTTTTAAGTTTTTATGTTTTATGAGTTATGCCAACATTTATTTTATAAACAAAGCAGCATGTTTTCAAGGACTGCTTTTAATCAGATCGCTCTCTTAGCATGTGGCCTATTTAACCTAGAGCCTTCTGTAATGATGCATTTTTGAATGTTTCCAAGAAATGTTGGACATAGTTCTCGCAGACAGGCAACCTGCTCATATTCCATCACGTTGACTGAGTCTGCCCCAGACACGCGGTGAACGTACTTGGACCGCTGACATCAGGAGAAAATCATCACTGCCGTGTGTTGTGATGCTTTCCCTGGAAACACATATTTATAAATATCCTATTCTGTATTTTCTATACAGAGGTAACAGTACAGAAAAACAAGCACATGCTTGTTTAAAGCCTAGGCCTTTAGAAGATTGCTACCTGATTTTTAGCTACAGAACTTGATGGGGATGGAGAATGTCGATAAGCCTGGGGGATAGAGCAAAACAACAAAGAAAAGAATTTAAATTCCTTAGTCTGAAGAGAAGGTTGGAAGGTTAAAGACTTTCTTATTAATGGAATTCAAGTTATATAGAAGTTTTGTAATTGAGTCAAAATGAATTAACCTTTTTCAAAGGCAATTTTGATTTCTGTTCTAGTGTCTTTAAATAAGAGAAAGCGGGGGAGGTGTGGAGAAGGACAGGGTGATAGAATGTCCATGAGCGTGGAAACTTTCCTGGGGTTTCCTTTATCTCACCTCCTGATAGTGCTCTCAGGACTCCCCTATCTAATTTTTCCCCTTTCCTTTCCATCTCTCCTTTCGCCATTTTCATCCAGAATGAAACATTGTTCTGACAGAACTGTCCCGTGTGCACACTGCAAAGAGATATTCAGAGATTGGTACCACTGCCTTCTGATGTTAGAATGAGAGAGATCAGCTTGTCAGAAGTTACCAAGCAGGATTTTAATTTGGTGTAAAGCAGACATTTCTGACAGTGATGGTTGTTAGACACAGAACTCCTGGGCAAGGTGGCTATGCATTCTTCTCCCTGCATCAGGGTAGCCAGCTTTACCAGTAGAGAGAAAGTTGACATGAAAAGCAAGAGATGCCCCCAAATGCTTTTCAAACTTTTCACTCCAGTTTATAGTATCCAAACAATATAAACTTCTTTTTTCTTTTTCTTTTTAGAGACAGAAAAGGAGTGAGAGCAGGGGAGAGGGGCAGAGGGAGAGACAGAGAATCTCAAGCAGGTTCCATGCTCAGCATGGAGCCCGATGCAGGGCTTGATCCCACAGCCCTGGGATCATAACCTGAGCCAAATAAAAAGTGGGACATTTAACCTACTGAGCCGCCCAGGTGTCCTTAACATTTCTTAATCTAGACTATTTGTAGTGTTCTATTAACTCTAGAAAATATTGTGCTGTATGATTTTCACCAATTTTCGTCTTAGACTTTTTGTTTTAGTTTAAAATCAATCCTGGGGGATGGATTCATTATTGCTATTGATCAAGATTATAATCCAGGGGCACCCAGGTGGCTCAGTCTATTAAATATCTGTCTTGATTTTGGCTCAGGTCATGATCTCATGGCTTATGTGTTTGAGTCCCACATCAGGTTCTGCACTGACAGCATGGAGCCTGCTTGGGATTGTCTGTCTCACTCTCTCTCTGGTCCTCCTCCCTGCTCGTACTTTCTCTCTCTCTCTCAAAATAAAAACAAAATAAAATAAAATAGAAGGTTATAATCTAAGTGATCAAAATATACTTAAAAAGTAATAGAGGTTTTGTTTGTTTTTGGAAAACAAATGCAAGTCTATGCTTCTATATTTTCTTAGTTGTCAAATTAGATCAAAGTTGACTTCACTTTAAGATTTTTATTGATAATCAGTACTATGTGATTACTAAGTGAAGTAGTCTAGATTTAAAACAGGTAGAGGGGTGCCTGGGTGGCTTGGTCGGTTAAGCATCCGACTTCAGCTCAGGTCATGATCTCGCAGTCCGTGAGTTTGAGCCCCGCATCGGGCTCTGTGCTGACAGCTCAGAGCCTGGAGCCTGTTTCAGATTCTGTGTCTCCCTCTCTCTGTGACCCTCCCCCGTTCATGCTCTGTCTCTCTCTGTCTCAAAAATAAATAAACGTTTTTAAAAAATAAAATAAAACAGGTAGAAATTATGTCTAATACGCATACTATTGGATTTTTTTTATGTTTCCAATGCCTACTCATAAAAGTATACAATGTTTACTGTTGTTTCTCCAAAAACCATAATGTAAATCTGTTAATCAAGTAAAACTAAGTTTAGTAGATATGTGGTATTGAATGAGAATATCATCTTGACAAAGTCTTAGTGTCTTGGTCAGGTATAAGAAGATATTCTCATCAACAGTGCAAAAAAGTTCCCCTTTCTCCACATTGTCACTGATACCTATTGTTTCTTGTGTTCTTTTAGCTGTTCTGACAGGTGAGAGGTGCTATCTCTTTGTAGTTTTGATTTGCATTTCCCTTGTGATAAGTGATGTTGAGCATATTTTCATGTATGTATTGACCATCTGTATATCTTCTTTAGAAAAAATGTCTATTCATATCTTCTCATTTTAATCAGATTATTCATTTTTGCATGTTGAGCTTTATAAGTTCTTTATATATTTTGGATATGAACCCTTTATCAGCTATGTAATTTGCAAGTATCTTCTTCCATTCCATAGGTTGCCTTTTAGTTTTGTTGATTGTTTCCTTTTCTGTGCAGAAGATGTAGTCCCAATAGTTTATTTTTGCTTTTGTATCCCTTGCCTCCAGAGACATATCTAGAAAAAAGTTGCTATAGCTGATGTCAAAGAAGTTACTGCCTGTGTTCTCTTCTAGGGGTACATGTGAAACTAATATTATACTGTATGTAAACTAACTGGAATTTAAACAAAACTTTTTTTAAAAAGAAGTTATTTATAGAGATTCAAGCCTGGGCTGGGTTATTTTAAGGCAAGTCTTGCAAGGTTGAGAACTAGTAGGAATTGTCCAAAGTTTAGGGTGTAAGAGGTTTCGATTGGTAGATACTGGAAAGTGAGAGTCTTCATAAGAAACTGATGACCAAACTGTTAGTTTTGTTAAGTAAATTATTTTTTTTTTTTGAGAGAGAGAATGCATGAGTGGTGGAGGCACAGAGAGAGAGAGACAGAGAGAGAGAATCCCAAGCGGACTCCACCACTGTCAGTGTTGAGCCCGATGTAGGGCTTGAACTCAGAAACCTATGAGATCATGACCTGAGCCAAAATCAAGAGTTGGACACTTAACTGACTCAGACTCAGCCAAGCAGTCACCCCTTGATAAGTAAATTCTTTAACTGGTACAGTCATACCTTGAGGTAGCAGGTATTTTATGGAGCAAGAAGCTAAGTTATTTTGCTTGGTCTCAGCATTGTTTAACGTAGAGACAGGAAAGTATACCTGGTCCAGCATTAACACAGGGAAGAGAATTATGTCTATTTTTTTTAAATTTTATATCAAATCTCTCAAATCAGTAGCAACAAAATACAGTGCTAAAATTGTTATTGTCACATATTAAAAACAGATGAAAGCTTAATTTTGAGATTCCTCATTTTTCCTTCATAATGAAAGAACAAATTCGCTTTTATTTTCCTATTTAATTTATCTAATATTAGTGATTCTATTGAGGTTTCTAGATAATATGAGATATTAAATCATAGTGTAATTTTTAATACATGAATTCTATGTTTAATTGTGCTGAAGCAAAACTCTAACCTTTTTGAAGTTGTACATCCCAAGCTGATTTTAAGAATATTCATTAAGACCATGATTTGAAGTAAGGATAAAGCTAGGCAATGAAACGTGCTGATAGAAAATTTACTAGAAAAATTTCTTATTAAAACAATGTATTTTTCATGTTACTGGAAAGAGGAAAGAATGTAAAATAATACTTATAAATCTAAAATACTAACTTCTTAATTGACATAATACTTTGTATAGAGCATTATGAACCACAAATATTTTGAATTAGTATTGAAATATTTTAATATTAATAGAAAAAAGAAATAAAACCTTTAATGTCTATTCAACAATAATGGAATGATCAACGTGTGACTAAGCAGACATATAGCCATTACAGTAATGTTTATGAAAACTTTCTGGATTATGAAAAAGTGTGTATAGGATAATTTAAGTATAATAAAATCAGCAAAAAAATCACATTTTCAGTACATATACTCTTGTGGCAAACGTTATGAGTTGCTTGCTTAATATCCACCTTATTCCCCTGCCCCCCCTTTTTTTGCACTGATTCATTTGAGGGGAGAATGCCCAGCTAAATACTATCCTGCCCCAAATCCCTTTAAGGCAAGGTTAACCAGATGATATTCTGCTGTGATTTGTGGGAAACTTTTTCTTTACCTACATAAGCATTATCTCATGCTCTTTGATGCTTCCTTCTTTCTGGGTGGAATAGTTATCCTGTTGGTATCAGGTTGCTATGAAGATAAAGCTGCATGTTAAGGATGGAGGAAGAGAGAGAAAGGACATTGTCCCTGGAGGCACTGTAGCAGCTCTGGACTGCCTATCTCTACATAGCTTGTTACATCAGGACAAAGAAAACAATAGCCAAAGCTTTGGGAAATATTAGAAACAACTTTTCTTGTTAAGCTAATCAGTTTACACTGCATGCTACTGAACACAATCCCTAACTGATGTAGATCTCAATTCTGCAAATAAACAAACACATAAATGGAGGAAAGACATCAAATATTAATTGTAATTTATGTGTAGTGATTGTATACAATTTTAAAACTGTAATTCCCTTGGTGCTACACATTTTTAAGCATGTACAAAAATATATTTTATTAGAAATACATCATTTTATTTATGTATATTAAAAATAAATATATTTTTATGTAAAGTATAGGTTTATAAAGTGACAAAGTTAATATACCTACATATTTTCCTGACACAGATGAGATATACATAAAAGAGACGTAGAGAATGTGATGTCTTATTTGCCAAAGAAAAAGCTATTAGGAAACAAATATGGTTTTTGGACATACTGAGAGTCTGCCCAAACAAGTCTAACAAATGTATAAATGAAGAAGATTCAACAAATTTAGGCAGAGAAACTAGGAACCCTCTTTATTTCTTTCACAGGCTGTTTAGAAATTGAATTCAATAGAGAGGCTTGTAGCACATTATGTTTAACAACACCTAAGGACAATTAATAAATGCTCCTAAATATGTGTTAGTGTGGTGGCAAGGTGAATGGAAAGGGAGTGATTACATTGATCAGCCCTTCACAGAAGTGATTCACGAAATAGGCCAAAGCATTATTAGTGGTTCTTTGAAAGGTGCTCTTTATTTGGCTCATGATTGGTCTCTTGTAGTGTTAATATTTTTGAAATGAAACCTGCTTTTGTTTTGTTATGAAATAATCATTTTAATGAGAGGCTCTGCTAGTTATTGCACTCCTTCTGGTGAGTATTTCTTTATTTATATTCCCACGTCTCAGCTCCCCCAACCCCTCCCTGTGATAATTTAGGAGTAAGACAAATGAATGGATTTGTTCTGCTCAAGTCTTTTTTATGTCAAAAATGTTTGAGAACCATACATAGTTCCTAAAGTGTAAGATATTCAAGATTGAGGTAAGAGAAGGTCATATAAACTTTACCTATGGAGATTTATTTTCTTTTGTTCCATAAGTGATTCAACACCACTGGCTGGACCTCTGTGTATATCACATCACTCCATTAGCATTACAGGAGGTTGAAACAATCAAATTGAACAGTTCTTTCTGTAAGTGTTTAAAGTCATCCTAGTGGGAGGGAAAATGGTTTATCTACAAGTTAGAACTAGAAGAGTGCTCACTTAGTCTACTCCCTTTACTTTATAGAGGAGGAAATCTAGCACCTTTTGAGTCCCAAACTGAAATGCTCTCATTTTCCCCAACATTTCAATCTCTTTCTCGCCTTAGGACCTGAAAACACCTGTTGCCTTTTGCTAACATACATCCCAGTTTACTGGATAACTCACTTTCTCTAGGAAGCTGTCCTTGAACCCTGCCCTCCTACAAATGTGGATTAGGTTTCTTTCTTTGTTCTCTGAGAGAAACCTGTACACTATTTCTTTTGTCAGTTACCACGTTGGTTCATAATTGCTGTTTTGCTTTTCTCTGTGAACATCTAGATTGTAAAACTAACCGGGAAAGATTAGGGGCTCAGCTTTCTTCTGTTCATCATGGCCCTAGTGCATAGCAAAATAGCTTGCAAATAGTAGTACTCAAACATTTATATATTGAATGAATGACTTGCTGAAAGTTAATCAAATGTGTGTGTAATTTTATGTTCGGCATAAAATATCCCAAAACCTACATATAAAATACAAAAAAATATTTTGAGAATATTAAATTATAGGTGAAAAAAGCCATAACAAAACAAAACAATAGCTCCAAATTTTAAACTCTTGTTTTAATTTAGCAAGAAATTAAACTCTTGTTTTAATTTAACAAGAAATAGGGGCTACTTTTGATTGCATGTAGCTAGAAAAACAGTATTAATATTATTCTAAACTGTAAAATTTGGAGATGCCTGGATGGCTCAGTTGGTTAAGCATCTGACTCCTGATTTCAGTTCAGGTCATGATCTCAGGGTCATGAAATCAAACCTCATGTCAGGCTCTGTGCCGAGCATGGAACCTGCTTGACATTCTCTCTCCCTCTCACTGCCCCTCCTCTGCTCACTCTCATGCTCTCTCTTTTTATCTCTAGAATATAAGAAAATACATATTAATTAAAAAAAAACCCTAAAACTTAAATTTTTCAAAAACCATTGTGGTTCTGTGTGGTAACAGTTTACATTTATCCACAAAAATGGATAAATTATTATACTTACACATAGCTGCAGTGAGGATAAATGAACTGTATACCGCATGCAACAATATGAATGAATCTCATGAAAACAATAGTGAAAGAAGCACAAAACTAGAAGGTGTAGGTCTATTATCCCACTTATGTTGTATTCGAAAGTAGGTAAAACTACTTTATGATGTTGGAAGTCAGAAAAACCGTTATCCTTTGTAGAAGTAGTGACAGGAAGGAAGGATGAGGGGATTTCTGTGGTGCTGATCCTGTTTGGCTTCTTGTTATCATTTCATAGGTATTCATCTTGTATGAATTCATCGTGATATACAATTACAGTCTGTTCACCTCTTCTGCCCACCTTAATTGCAATAAAAGTACATACATGTGCCTCTGCCTCCACATACCCCAAATCTTTCCAATTTAAGGGCCAATGTAGTAGAACTGACCAATAGCATAACAGGTTATAATTCAACATATACATATCAGTTTATGCTCATTGCCATTATTGTATCATCCAGCTAAATATTTTCTTTTTCCCTCTATAGTTTGTTCTAGGTCATGTAAATTAAAGCTTTGTAAAGATTAACCAAAGATGATTACAGCTGACGAATATTAAAATTACATGTGAAAGCGTCCATGGATTTCATGTTGCTACATCTTTACCCAATGTTAAATGTCTTATTTATCAATCTTATTATTTCCATGTAAAATATAGATTTTCAACATATATAGACCATATTGAGTAATGATTACAACATCAATCGTTTTCATATTTTTGCTTTATAAAATTAGAGTATATCCCAAATTCATTTGATGCCTTTGATGCTTGGCCCTCAAATTCCTTGATCCTCCTGAGTTTGCCTATGATTATGCATAGTACACTGTAGACTGACAGCTTCCCACCCTTGTCACTCTTTGAATATAGAATTTCTACAATTTTATAGGAATTTTGAAGGAGTTAACCATAACTGAGGGCAACACTTGGTGCCCAGGGGGTGGGAATCTATAGAGAAATTCTTCATCTCTCTAGCTACCTGTATGACTATTGCACTGTGGTTTGGAGTTCCAATTGATGTACATGGTATTGGCTTTCTACATACCATACCTGTCCCCCACAAATATTTCTTCATTTTCTCCTTGTGTTTTCCTGTATCACTTCCTAGAATACCTGCATCAAAGTTCTTGCCTTAGAACCTTCTTTGGGGGACCCACAGGATACTCTTCTATGTTAGCATGTACTTATCACTATTTTTTAAAAATATGATTTGTTTTCCTTCTATTATCTTCTGAATTTCATGGGCATAGAGTTTCAGTAGACATGGAAATCATAAGACAGCGTTCCATTCCACCTCCTTTCAGCACTTTTATGTAAGTACAACCAGATACTATAAATAGAATAGGAAAATTTGAGCAGTACTTCCTCTTAATTTTTTCTCACTCTTCTTCAAGGGTAAGTGTCCTAAAATAAATTAGTAGTGACTTTCCTCAGTGTTAAGGATATATTGCAGGGAGTCTGTAGTTACAGTGTGAGGGATGATGCTATAATATATTATTAGCCATTACATCTCCACAAAAATGTCTCCAACCTCACTCAAGGCTCTTGATAGGAGGACTGTCCAACAGTGAATTCACAAGGAAGCCTCCCATTTCTCCCTTCTGCTTTTCAGCTTGTGTAAGTCTTGTGTTTGAAAATCACTGTATTAGTCCACTGAGGCTACCATACCAGAATACCACAGACTGGGTGGCTTAAACAACAGAAATTTATTTTCTCACAATTCTAGAGGCTAGAAGTCCAAGATCAAGATGTCAGTAGGATTAGTTTCTCTTGAGGCCTTTCTTAGCTTGCAGATAGCTTCTTTCTTGCTGTGTCCTCACATGGCCTTTCCTCTGTATACACATCGCTCGTGTCTCTGTGTGTCCTAATCTCTTATAAGGACACCAATAATACTGGTTTGGGCCTCAATTTAGTTACCTTTTTAAAAGATTTTGTAAACAGAGTCCCATTCTGAGGTACCAGAAGGGTAGAACTTCAGCATAAGGATTTAGGGGAGTCATAATTAAGCCCATTAGAGCCACCTTGGTTCTAGAAAACATAATGGTGGAATTCAGTGAAAGAAAGCAAGGAAGAAAACTGACCATTGATGTGGCTAAGCATAGAGAAATTAAATAGAGTGTTCTGCCCAGGCTAGATACGCATATTGTTGAGGAGAGGGATAAAAAACAGAAGTCTAGATCAATAATAAGGAATGTGACTTTTCTGGAGTTAGATGTCACCTCTGCTATTTTTTTTTTCCTGCCACAAATTATACTGATACAATCATGAAGGACACAAGGGCACAGTCCTCTACATTACAAAAGTACTCATCAGTTTTTTGGACTGGTATGGGAGAAAGAATATAAGGTGTAGATACACACTCTTGAGAGATTTTGAGTTCCATATCTATCAGCAACCAGTTCTGGTATTGTACCTGCTACTTAATCTCATGATTCTTTATGCAGGAACTGAGGATAATATCTCTTTTAAAGAATTCACGTGGGACAATGCATATAAACTGCCAAGCACGTAATAGACTTTAATAGATGCTCAATTTTTATCTGTATGTTCACGTTATTTTACAAATCCTGAGAAAATAGTTTATGTCATGCAAGTTTTGAAATGGTGAAGAAGGCTGAAACAATGGAAGTTTTTAGTGGTCAGGGGCATGAAAATACTTAGGAGTTTAAGAATAGAAAATATTCCTATAAAAAGGGTACATAGGTAGAGACTGAGTAGAAATTTTTATTTTTTCCCACTATTCTTCAATAGTGAGTTGGGTTATGTGGAAGGGCACTGGTAGAAATGACATTGTTTATGAAAGTCAGTAATAGAAGCTAATCAGGCACCAAAAGATTCACCAAAAGAATTCATGCTCATCCTCAGAACATTAGCTTTCAATCACTCTATATTGCCATTCTGACATTACATAGGAAACTAGAAGGCCAAAAACGAGCATCTTTTTATGGGGCTTTGTACTTGTTTGTTGATGCTTTTAGTTGCTTCCTCTTTGTACTTTTCTAGGCATTTGCCTAATGGATTTGGGGATATTGACAATTGTAGAGCCATGGATTTGAGCCATGCAGAGTAAATACCTAAATGTTTGTTTGTTCTGTGCACACACTAAGAAAGCAAACGTGGGTATCTTTTAAAATTATGAACAACCACAATAGAACTAGCCAGGTTAAGGCAGAGTCTAAATCATCCTCTAAGATAGCAGAACAAATAGGCACAGAGCTTACTGGTGGTTAGCCATTTTGCACCGACTACAGCCATATAATTCCCCAAATATTGTTCCTTCAGTTTTGTGTGCATTCTAAGCACGTCACCCTTTCCTATCCTGGAAATACCTTAAACAGTATAATTTAACGAGTAGATAAACCTCTGAAAATTTGTATTTTTCACAAGTTTTATTGTTAATTGCCCAATACCTGCCAATTTAGGGCATACTAAATAATGTTCAAAAGCTGAATGGCTTTCTCTCCATTTCTTTTGCTTGTGCCTCATTAAATTATAGTGTAGGAGAAACTACGACATAATAAAGGCACACAAAGATGTATTGGAATATCATAAGGAAGAAAGATGAGATGCCAACTATAAAAGGCTGGGGAAGATGATAACAATGACAATATAGATAGGAAAACAAGTGAAAAGAGAGATTATCACACTATTTGGGCTCCATTTCTTTGTGATCGCTTCCAACTTCTTTCAAAGTAACTTGCTTCAGAATAGTATATTTACCTTTGAGGATATATTCATGCATGACTTCTGCCCGGAAGTTTTGTGCTTTTATTTAACCAGGCACTTTTTGTTTAGATCATATTCAGCCATTGTTCATTTGAAAAAAAAAAAAAAAAGACTTGTGCATGTACACTAAAAGTCATGGCACATAACTCTAATGATTTTATAAACAAGCTCTCTCCACCTCAACAGGATAATCACTGTTCTATTTACAGTGGGGAAAGCAAAAAGAACCCTTCAAATTAATAAAAAGACTTCATATTTAGAAAAGGCTCTGAGACTTTGCATTTTGCATTAATAGTTCTTGGCCAAAGGAATTAATTATTTAATAAACCAGTAATATTTATTAGTATCACTAACACCAACAACATACACTTCTCCATAAAAATACAATCATAATCTGGACTTTTATATTTCTGTGTTCAGAGTGCATAAATTTGACCTTCTTAAAGGTCAAAAATATTCTTATGATTCACCCTTTAAGAATGAACAAGTAGTATAAATTTGACATGCAGGGAGTTAATTTAAAAGCATATTTTATTAATAGCAACAAAAACAAAACCAGTTAAAAAGTATTTGCAAAAACATGGATGGATCTAGAGAGTATTATGCTAAGTGAAATAAATCAGTCAGGGAAAGACAAAACCATAGAATTTCACTCATGTGGAATTTAAGAAACATAATGAGCAAAGGGGAAAAAAGAGAGAGAAAGAGAGACAGAGAGAGAAACCAGGAAGTAGACTCAACTATAGAGAAAAAAACCTGATGATTAACAGAGGAGAGTTGGGTGGAGCGATGGGGAAGTAGGTGAAGGGGATTGAGAGTACACTTACCATGATGAGCACTGGGTAACATATAGAATTGTTGAGTCACCATATTGTACACCTGAAACTAATATAACACTATGTTAACTATACTGGAATTAAGATGTAAAAGAACGGGTACAGAATCTGAATAGAATAGACATTTTTCCAAAGAAGACAAATGGCGAACGGTGACATAAAAATGTATTCAACATCACTAATTATCAGAGAAATGCAAATCAAAACCACAATGAAATGTCACCCCAGGCTTGTTCGAATTTCTATCATCAAAATGATAGGATAAGAAGTGCAGCAAGATGTAGAGAAAAGAAAACCTTTGTACACTGTTGGTGGGAATATAAATTGGTACAACCACTATGGAAAACATTAAGAAAGTTCCTCGAAAAAATAGAAATGGAACTACCGTATGATCTAGCTTTTCCACTTTTGGGAATTTATCTGCAGAATATGCAAATATCAACTCAAAAGGATATATGCACCTTATGTTCATTGCAGCATTATTTACAATAGTCAAGATATGAGAGCAACGTGTGTCAATCTATGCATAAATGAATAAAACATTTTGCTATATGTATACAATAGACTACTACTCAGCCATAAAAAGGAATGGAATCTTGCCATTTATGACAACATGGATGGATCTTGATGTTATTATCCTGAGGGATACAAGTAAACGGAGAAAGACAAATACCATATGATTTCATTTATTTACAGAATCTAAAAAGCAAAACACAACAAAACAAACTTAGAGTTACAGAGAACAGGTTGATAGTTACCAGAGAGGGAGAGGGCATTGGGGTCGGGCAGAATGGGTGAAATGGCTCAATTATACGATGATGGGAGGTAACTAGACTTATGTTGGTCATCACTTTGTAATGTCTACAAAAATCAAATTACAGTGTTGTACACCTGAAACATATCATATACCAATTTTACCTTGTTTTTTTTTTTAAAGCATGCCTTTATTCCTGAAATAATTTTATAGGTCAGGCTTAGGTATAATATCCCATTTTCTATATACCATCTTCTCATCTCTCTAATCTATCTTTTATATATTAATAAAATGGATTATTTTCATGAAATCTGATTTGAATATTGACACACCTGTTCTGATTTTTTTATGATGGCTGCACATTAAAAAACATGCATGAGGGATGTTAATCTGTATTTTTTGTTTTGAAATTTTTCCTTACCCATTAATGGCAGTGCTTTTAACTATACTGGATGCTTCAGAGACCAGTGACAAAATGCTTGACAGCTGTTAGAGTCAAGTGGACCATATTTCTCTTTTCAGAAAGAAACCTGAACACCAGGGATTCTCCTACTGCTACTGTCTTTTGGTGATTTAAGTGGCCTGCCATCACAAGAGAAAGCTGACATTGTTGAAGTGGTGGCCCTTTCATGCTTTTTCATTTAATTCTTTTTTTTTTTTGACAACTAATGTTCAGAGTTCCTTTTTTGTTGTTGTTTAGGTGAGGCTCTATAAACAGCAGAAGAATCATGAGATTTAAGGAAAGTTTTGATTATTTCTTCCATCTGTCTGCTTCTTTTAAACCAAGGATGTTTAGCGAAGGACGATTAGAATTTAAAGTAAAACTCTCTTTTTAAAGTTTCCTTTAAAATTAATTATTTACAGTATATCTGAAATATATTTGTTTTATATCTTAATCACTTAAGAAGTCAGGCATGAGTATATTTTATCAGTTTATTGGCTTAGAGACGTTTGTGGAAAAACAGTAAGATTAGCCAATCAGGTCAGGAATCAAGATAGTAAAAAGTGATTTTTCTCATTTATTTTTTGTTTTCCTTCCTGACATAAATATGAAGAGGAGAGATAATCACACAAAACTTGCACTTTGTGTTTTTGTGTTTGTTTTTAATTATACACATAGTTACTTTAGAGCCAAGCAGTTCTGTTATGAGCCAAGCAGCACCTTAGGCCATGAGACAGTCTAATTAAATATACACAATTTATACTTGTAGTTTCTCTTTTTCCACCTCCCTAAATGTACGAATTGCCTAAGTATATGCTCTTAAACCCTTATCTCTCCTCTTGATACTTTCTCTGTTTGCAATCCAATCCACTCCTACATATTCTACAATACTTTGAGCTGTCATCAGGCCTCCACCTCCCGATTCCCCTCACTGGTTTCCAGGCAGGCAAGCAGGTGGTTTCTCAGAAACAGCTGAGTAGGAGATTGCTACATGGGGCTGGGCCCCGGGTTCCAAAAAGAGTTCCTTTGCGAAGAGCACACAGGGTATGTGTCATTGCCAATGTTACAAAACACTCCATTATCTATCAACCTGTCTTTTGCATGATATATAAAAATCTCCAAATATCTCAGTGATGCTTATGCCCCAAAGAAGGTGCTGTGTAAGCAAAAATATCAAGAAGGTGAGAACTTTTACAAAGAGAAAAGGCAATAAAAACGGCTTTATAATTTTTCAAAAGCATCAAAGCTATCCCTCGGCCCAAGGCTCCCTCCATTCTGTGTTCTCTCTCAGAAATGGTATTTATCCTGACAAATTGGAGTCCTAAAGCATTTCACTCTCACTAAAATCTGTAAGATCTCAAAAAATGAATACCTTTGTAAAGCACATTATTTGACCACAGCTTTGCCACTGTCACAGAGTACTTCTGACTCACACAATCATAAATATTGCATATCATGAAGTCTTAAACTAGAATTTACCCTTCTTTAGTGGGTTAGAATTATAGTTCTTTAGCAAAAGTGAGTCAAACCAAGTTATGTCATAATAAAAAAATACATGAATGAATCATTTTGCTGTTTAAAAAATGTAGTGAACAGAAATGAAAAAGATGTAAGGTTTGGGGACACTTATCAAATGAAGGATAAATTCTAGTATTAGGCTTTATATTGCACTTTTTGCCTTTTGTGGTGTGTGTGTGTGTGTGTGTGTGTGTGTGTGTGTGTGTGTAGAGAGAGAGAGAGAGAGAGAGAGAGAGAGAGAGAGAGAGATTTTTTTTTTGAGAGAGAGAGAGCATGAGTGGGGGAGAGGAGAGAGAGAAGGGGACAGAGGATCCAAAGTGGGCTCTGAGCTGACACCATAAAGCCTGACATGGGGATAGAACCACGAACTGTGAGATCACGATCTGAGCCAAGGTTGTAGGTTTAACCGACTGACTCACTCAGGAACCCTGGCATGTTATATTTTTTTTATATAACTGCATTGTCATCTCCCATCCCACCTCTTCTTACAAGGTGATTTGCCATTTCTCTCACTGAGACTTGAGGTCTGTATTTTCTCACCTTGCATCTAGGTGAAGAATTATGATTTCTCTGATCAATAGAATACTGAAAGAGTTTTGCCATGTGACTTGTGAATCTAGGTAATAAAAAGAATAGAGACCCACATGTTTCTCCCCTGAGAAACTTGCCTTGGAAGCCAATCATCAGTGCTGTGAGGAAGCCCAAGCTAGCCCATGAGGAAAAATCACAGAGCAGCATGAAGGCCCCCAGCCAACAGCCACCATAATCTACCAAACACAAGTGGACAGACCTCAAGATTACTTGTGTCCCCAGCTTTTCATTCTTCCTGGTGAGGACCCAGGCAGTGTGGAACAAAGACATCCCTCCATGTCCTGTCTGAATTCCTGACTAAGAATTCATGATCACAGAAAGTTTTTCTCTGCCATTGCATTTTTAGTTATTTTTTTTATACAGACACAGTGATTGGTACACCTGCCTCCTCTTAAGTGAAAAAGCATTAAAAGTGATAATGAGAGTCAAGTTATTGGTTGATTTTGCCATTAGACTGACTAAATGCACAATTGGAATCATGTTCTAGATCTTGTTATTCTATATGTACATTTATTAATAATCTTTTAAACTGAACAAAACACAACTTAATGAAAACTCATATGATTGTGTGTGTGTATGTGTATGTGTGTTTGTACAGTTGCATTTCCATCTGTTCTCTAGTTCCTTGACCCACACTGTATATAATCTTGGATCTTTTTGTCTCTCCATACACTTTGGTTTTCATTGTCACAATAAGCCACTCTTGGTCATATGGAAAAGCATCAGCTGTTTCCTAAGGTTGTGCACAAAATGTGGATACTCTCTGAGAAGCTATTCTCTGGGAGTATCTGCTTTAAAACTCCCTGAAACTCTCTAAATTCTACTTTTTATTAATCTGCTCTGTGGCACTGGTGGAGAATATGTAGGGTTTAGCACATTTTCAATTTTTTAATATACTCTCTGATTTAATTTCCATCTATAAGACATTATGGTGAAAAAGTATTTGAAATGTTTAATTTGCTCAAATTGAATAGTGGGAAAGAATCAAATAACTACCGTTAAGATAATTAAGGAGAGAATGCAAAGATTCAGTCTTGTAGTGGAATGTAGTTTTATGGTAGAGTTATAGAGAAAAATAGTGTAATTGTTAATGTTTATCTTAAACAAATTGAAGATGATTTGACATTTGAACTTTAATTGCTTATAGCATGATCCGAAATGGTTCTCTAAAGAGATTTTTTTTCCTCTACAAATGGATTTCCATTCAAGACTATATTCATTGACTGTCTTTTAATGAGCTAAGTAGCAATAACAACAACAAATGCTTTTTATTTATTTATATATTTTTTGAGGAATAAATGTCTGTGGGCTAACATGGTCCCCTAAATATCTTAATATTTTTTCTGTCACAGTTAGTAAAATATCATACCATCAAAGGGGCAGTAATCCAAGTAAACACATTTTACATGTTATTAGGAGACAGATCTGAAGTTGAATGCTCTAAAGATCACTTATTGGAGGAATGGTGCCATAATTAGGAATGGGAAGAAATTTTTCTTAATGACCAATTTTCTAAAAACACAATTCTTTTGACATAATATATTTTAAATTAAACTAAGAGTCAGAGAAATAAGAACATTTTAGTGAATTTTCAGAACTTGCACTAGGATAAAATTAAACCATATTGAAAATTTTTAAAACATCTATTATACATTTATATATGTATATGTACATATGTATGTGTGTGTATACATATATATGCACATATATACATTTATATATATATATTCTCACATGTACAATATTTTGAAGGATATCCTCAATGTTTTTCACCAATTTTAAACAATGTATTAAAGAAAATAACTCATAATAGCTCCATAGGAGTTTGAATATTTCTGGGGTTTGCAATAAACACAGATGTATTTATTGCAATGATTAGATATTTAAATAAATGCAGTTAAGTTATTTGAATTTCTGATTACACATTCAAACTGTATGAAAACACAAACTGTATAAAAAGCATATCCCCTCTTATATTTTCTTATACATTTTTATTTTTTTAAATGTTTATTTATTTTGAGAGAGGGAGAGCTCACATGCATATGCACATGAGCTGGGGAGGGTCAGAGAGAAAGGAAGAGAGAATCCTAAGCAGTCTCCACGCTCAGTGGAGAGCCCAATACAGGCTCAAACTCATAACTGTGAGATCATGATCTGAGCTGAAATCAAGAGTTGGACACTTAATACACTGAGCCACCCAGGTGCCCCTATATTATACATTTTTTCATTCAGTGGTCTCTGAACAGAGATTCCTGAGACTCTGAATTGTCATGTAGACAGACTTACTCAATTTTTCTCCATGTGAAACTAATTCTTCATACAAATCTGAAAATATTTTCTTTGTCTAACCCATGTAATCTTGTATCTTACTTTAAAAAAATCTTCCTAGGAAATGCCTAGGTTTTTTTCTTTCTGTTTTTAAAAATTGTTTTAATATAATTATTGGGTCATCTTGAATATCATGAGTGATTTAAAGGAAATAGTTAAATCCTGGGATAAATGAATGTCTCATCCAACTGTTGGATCCCAAGAGTCTAAGGAAGAAAAAACAAATCAGAAAAGAATTTACATTATTATTCAATTGGAAATAATGCAAATTGAGATCCATTTAATTTAAAATACTTTTATGTAGGGGCGCCTGGGTGGCGCAGTCGGTTAAGCATCCGACTTCAGCCAGGTCACGATCTCGCGGTCCGTGAGTTCGAGCCCCGCGTCAGGCTCTGGGCTGATGGCTCAGAGTCTGGAGCCTGTTTCCGATTCTGTGTCTCCCTCTCTCTCTGCCCCTCCCCCGTTCATGCTCTGTCTCTCTCTGTCCCAAAAATAAATAAACGTTGAAAAAAAAATTAAAAAAAAAATAAAAGATATCTCCTCTTTTAAGTAGGGTCCCATTAGCAGAAAGAACAACTATGAGTCATATTTAGTAAGAAACTTATTATAGCTATTTGTCCTTACTCAGTTTTGGGGGGCGTTGGTAAAGCCGTCCAATTCAGGCTTTTCTGCTTCTTGTGTTGAAGAAGTCAATAGGGCCAGTGCAGGAAAGAAAAGATGGATATCAAGTGGAGTTGATTCTTGGGTAACAGACTAGAATTTGGGAGAAGAGACTGACATGCAAAAGGATGACGTGGAACCTGTGTGCCTCTCTCTCACCTCCTGCCGACTGGAAGATGTACAAAGTATGCTAGTGCTCTTTATCATCATACATGGCCCAGGGCTTGCAGAGGGTGGCAGAGGAAATGTAGCAAGAACTGACAGACCTGCCAGCCCAGGACAAACAGGATGAGCTTGCACTGATGGCAATGTTCAGAAGCAGCAGCATTACTTGACCCTGTATTAATGGGTATGATAAAATGGGTATGACAATCCTCTCCAAGGCAACAAAGATTGGTTTAGGGGCGGAGTGGAAAACTTATTACAGTAGTCTCTGGTCCTTCAATACTTAACACAACTGGACAAAGTCTTTTTCCTTAACATTTAATTTCAAGAGATGGGAGGCATAATTAGGAAAAAGGAAGCTAAAAAAAGACTCCCGTGGAAAACAACAATGAAAAGAAGTGTTGAGAAAGCATTGACACCAACCCTTAAATATCAACATGGTGACTGCTTCACTTCTGCCTTCCAAGTCTCGTGCAATTTCTATAATGGCCAATCCTAAGACACAGCACTTAGGTACTGTACTTATGAATTTTGAAGTTCCATATTTCCAATGTTTCTGTGCCACAGTGGAAATAGCATATCCTTTGGGGACTTAGTTTCAAACACATGTCTGTACTCTGAGCTAGTTGTCTGACATTGAGCAGGTTGCGTAATGTTCTCAATCACAAAATACAAATTCCATTGTGGGATCCCTTCACTGTTGTGAAGTTTTAATGAGGTGCCACAAGTGAAAGGACACGGTGTAGAGTGACATCAGGCTGAACAGGTGCTCACAGCTACAATGTGTGTCTTGTGCTATGCGATACTACACATAGCCCTTTAATAACATTTAAATGGAGATGTGGGGCAAGATGGCGGCTTAGGAGGACGCTGGGCTCACCGCACGTCCTGCTGATCACTTAGATTCTATCTACACCTGCCTAATAACCCAGAAAACCGCCAGAGGATTAGCAGAACAGAGTCGCCGGAGCCAAACGCAGACGAGAGGCCCACGGAAGAGGGGAACTTGCTCGCTCCGCGCAAACACCCAACTCTGCGCTTCTGCGGAGCCAAACCTCTGGCAGCGGATCTGACTCCCTCCCGCTGCCACAGGGCCCCTCCTGAAGTGGATCACCTAAGGAGAAGCGATCTAAGCCTGCCCCTCCTGCCCCCGAGCACCTTGCCTACCCACCCCAGCTAATACGCCAGATCCCCAGCATCACAAGCCTGGCAGGGTGCAAGTAGCCCAGACGAGCCACACCACCCCACAGTGAATCCCGCCCCTAGGAGAGGGGAAGAGAAGGCACACACCAGTCTGACTGTGGCCCCAGCGGTGGGCTGGGGGCAGACATCAGGTCTGACTGCGGCCCCGCCCACCAACTCCAGGTATACACCACAGCACAGGGGAAGTGCCCTGCAGGTCCTCACCACGCCAGGGACTATCCAAAAAGACCAAGCGGAAGAACTCCCCTCAGAAGAATCTCCAGGAAATAACAACAGCTAATGAGCTGATCAAAAAGGATTTAAATAATATAACAGAAAGTGAATTTAGAATAATAGTCATAAAATTAATCGCTGGGCTTGAAAACAGTATACAGGACAGCAGAGAATCTCTTGCTACAGAGATCAAGGGACTAAGGAACAGTCACGAGGAGCTGAAAAACGCTTTAAACGAAATGCATAACAAAATGGAAACCACCACAGCTCGGCTTGAAGAGGCAGAGGAGAGAATAGGTGAACTAGAAGATAAAGTTATGGAAAAAGAGGAAGCTGAGAAAAAGAGAGATAAAAAAATCCAGGAGTATGAGGGGAAAATTAGAGAATTAAGTGATACACTAAAAAGAAATAATATACGCATAATTGGTATCCCAGAGGAGGAAGAGAGAGGGAAAGGTGCTGAAGGGGTACTTGAAGAAATCATAGCTGAGAACTTCCCTGAACTGGGGAAGGAAAAAGGCATTGAAATCCAAGAGGCACAGAGAACTCCCTTCAGACGTAACTTGAATCGATCTTCTGCACGACATATCATAGTGAAACTGGCAAAATACAAGGATAAAGAGAAAATTCTGAAAGCAGCAAGGGGTAAACGTGCCCTCACATATAAAGGGAGACCTATAAGACTCGTGACTGATCTCTCTTTTGAAACTTGGCAGGCCAGAAAGAATTGGCAAGAGATTTTCAGGGTGCTAGACAGAAAAAATATGCAGCCAAGAATCCTTTATCCAGCAAGTCTGTCATTTAGAATAGAAGGAGAGATAAAGGTCTTCCCAAACAAACAAAAACTGAAGTAATTTGTCACCACTAAACCAGCCCTACAAGAGATCCTAAGGGGGACCCTGTGAGACAAAGTCCCAGAGACATCACTACAAGCATAAAACATACAGACATCACAATGACTCTAAACCCGTATCTTTCTATAATAACACTGAATGTAAATGGATTAAATGCGCCAACCAAAAGACATAGGGTATCAGAATGGATAAAAAAACAAGACCCATCTATTTGCTGTCTACAAGAGACTCATTTTAGACCTGAGGACACCTTTAGATTGAGAGTGAGGGGATGGAGAACTATTTATCATGCGACTGGAAGCCAAAAGAAAGCTGGAGTAGCCATACTTATATCAGACAAACTAGGCTTTAAATTAAAGGCTGTAACAAGAGATGAAGAAGGACATTATATAATAGTTACAGGGTCTATCCATCAGGAAGAGCTAACAATTATCAATGTCTATGCACCGAATACCGGAGCCCCCAAATATATAAAACAATTACTCATAAACATAAGCAACCTTATTGATAAGAATGTGGTAATTGCAGGGGACTTTAATACACCACTTACAGAAATGGATAGATCAACTAGACACACGGTCAATAAAGAAACAAGGGCCCTGAATGAGACATTGGATGAGATGGACTTGACAGATATATTTAGAACTCTGCATCCCAAAGCAACAGAATATACTTTCTTCTCGAGTGCACATGGAACATTCTCCAAGATAGATCATATACTGGGTCACAAAACAGCCCTTCATAAGTTTACAAGAATTGAAATTATACCATGCTTACTTTCAGACCACAATGCCATGAAGCTTGAAATCAACCACAGGAAAAAGTCTGGAAAACCTCCAAAAGCATGGAGGTTAAAGAACACCCTACTAACGAATGAGTGGGTCAACCAGGCAATTAGAGAAGAAATTAAAAAATATATGGAAACAAACGAAAATGAAAATACAACAATCCAAACGCTTTGGGACGCAGCAAAGGCAGTCCTGAGAGGAAAATACATTGCAATCCAGGCCTATCTCAAGAAACAAGAAAAATCCCAAATACAAAATCTAACAGCACACCTAAAGGAACTAGAAGCAGAACAGCAAAGGCAGCCTAAGCCCAGCAGAAGAAGAGAAATAATAAAGATCAGAGCAGAAATAAACAATATAGAAACTAAAAAAACTGTAGAGCAGATCAACGAAACCAAGAGTTGGTTTTTTTGAAAAAATAAACAAAATTGACAAACCTCTAGCCAGGCTTCTCAAAAAGAAAAGGGAGATGACCCAAATAGATAAAATCATGAATGAAAATGGAACTATTACAACCAATCCCTCAGAGATACAAACAATTATCAGGGAATACTATGAAAACTTATATGCCAACAAATTGGACAACCTGGAAGAAATGGACGAATTCCTGAACACCCACACGCTTCCAAAACTCAATCAGGAGGAAATAGAAAGCTTGAACAGACCCATAACCAGCGAAGAAATTGAATCGGTTATCAAAAATCTCCCAACAAATAAGAGTCCAGGACCAGATGGCTTCCCAGGGGAGTTCTACCAGACGTTTAAAGCAGAGATAATACCTATCCTTCTCAAGCTATTCCAAGAAATAGAAAGGGAAGGAAAACTTCCAGACTCATTCTATGAAGCCAGTATTACTTTGATTCCTAAACCAGACAGAGACCCAGTAAAAAAAGAGAACTACAGGCCAATATCCCTGATGAATATGGATGCAAAAATTCTCAATAAGATACTAGCAAATCGAATTCAACGGCATATAAAAAGAATTATTCACCATGATCAAGTGGGATTCATTCCTGGGATGCAGGGCTGGTTCAACATTCGCAAATCAATCAACGTGATACATCACATTAACAAAAAAAGAGAGAAGAACCATATGATCCTGTCAATCGATGCAGAAAAGGCCTTCGACAAAATCCAGCACCCTTTCTTGATAAAAACCCTTGAGAAAGTCGGGATAGAAGGAACATACTTAAAGATCATAAAAGCCATTTATGAAAAGCCCACAGCTAACATCATCCTCAACGGGGAAAAACTGAAAGCTTTTTCCCTGAGATCAGGAACACGACAAGGATGCCCACTCTCACCGCTGCTGTTTAACATAGTGCTGGAAGTTCTAGCATCAGCAATCAGACAACAAAAGGAAATCAAAGGCATCAAAATTGGCAAAGATGAAGTCAAGCTTTCGCTTTTTGCAGATGACATGATATTATACATGGAAAATCCGATAGACTCCACCAAAAGTCTGCTAGAACTGATACAGGAATTCAGCAAAGTTGCAGGCTACAAAATCAATGTACAGAAATCAGTTGCATTCTTATACACTAACAATGAAGCAACAGAAAGACAAATAAAGAAACTGATCCCATTCACAATTGCACCAAGAAGCATAAAATACCTAGGAATAAATCTAACCAAAGATGTAAAGGATCTGTATGCTGAAAACTATAGAAAGCTTCTGAAGGAAATTGAAGAAGATTTAAAGAAATGGAAAGACATTCCCTGCTCATGGATTGGAAAAATAAATATTGTCAAAATGTCAATACTACCCAAAGCTATCTACACATTCAATGCAATCCCAATCAAAATTGCACCAGCATTCTTCTCGAAACTAGAACAAGCCATCCTAAAATTCATATGGAACCACAAAAGGCCCCGAATAGCCAAAGGAATTTTGAAGAAGAAGACCAAAGCAGGAGGCATCACAATCCCAGACTTTAGCCTCTACTACAAAGCTGTCATCATCAAGACAGCATGGTATTGGCACCAAAACAGACACATAGACCAATGGAATAGAATAGAAACCCCAGAACTAAACCCACAAACGTATGGCCAACTCATCTTTGACAAAGCAGGAAAGAACATCCAATGGAAAAAAGACAGCCTCTTTAACAAATGGTGCTGGGAGAACTGGACAGCAACATGCAGAAGGTGGAAACTAGACCACTTTCTCACACCATTCACAAAAATAAACTCAAAATGGATAAAGGACCTAAATGTGAGACAGGAAACCATCAAAACCTTAGAGGAGAAAGCAGGAAAAGACCTCTCTGACCTCAGCCGTAGCAATCTCTTACTCGACACATCCCCAAAGGCAAGGGAATTAAAAGCAAAAGTGAATTACTGGGACCTTATGAAGATAAAAAGCTTCTGCACAGCAAAGGAAACAACCAACAAAACTAAAAGGCAACCAACGGAATGGGAAAAGATATTTGCAAATGACATATCGGACAAAGGGCTAGTATCCAAAATCTATAAAGAGCTCACCAAACTCCACACCCGAAAAACAAATAACCCAGTGAAGAAATGGGCAGAAAACATGAATAGACACTTCTCTAAAGAAGACATCCGGATGGCCAACAGACACATGAAAAGATGTTCAGCGTCGCTCCTTATCAGGGAAATACAAATCAAAACCACACTCAGGTATCACCTCACGCCAGTCAGAGTGGCCAAAATGAACAAATCAGGAGACTATAGATGCTGGAGAGGATGTGGAGAAACGGGAACCCTCTTGCACTGTTGGTGGGAATGCAAATTGGTGCAGCCGCTCTGGAAAGCAGTGTGGAGGTTCCTCAGAAAATTAAAAATAGACCTACCCTATGACCCAGCAATAGCACTGCTAGGAATTTATCCAAGGGATACAGGAGCACTGATGCATAGGGCCACTTGTACCCCAATGTTCATAGCAGCACTCTCAACAATAGCCAAATTATGGAAAGAGCCTAAATGTCCATCAACTGATGAATGGATAAAGAAATTGTGGTTTATATACACAATGGAATATTACGTGGCAATGAGAAAAAATGAAATATGGCCTTTCGTAGCAACGTGGATGGAACTGGAGAGTGTGATGCTAAGTGAAATAAGCCATACAGAGAAAGACAGATACCATATGGTCTCACTCTTATGTGGATCCTGAGAAACTTAACAGGAACCCATGGGGGAGGGGAAGGAAAAAAAAAAAAAAAGAGGTTAGAAAGGGAGAGAGCCAAAGCATAAGAGACTGTTAAAAACTGAGAACAAACTGAGGGTTGATGGGGGGTGGGAGGGAGGAGAGGGTGGGTGATGGGTATTGAGGAGGGCACCTTTTGGGATGAGCACTGGGTGTTGTATGGAAACCAATTTGTCAATAAATTTCAGAAAAAAAAAAAAATAACATTTAAATGGTAGAAGGACTTCTGAACATTTCTAAGTTTAGAAACCATTTCAACTTTACAGTGGTGGAAACTTGTTTTTAGAGAAATTAGATAATTCATCCTACTTGGTCAGTGGCAGAGTTCTAGGAAACCCTCAGATATCTAAAATCTCAATCTGCTTTTTTACAATGATATAAGCTGTTTCTCACAAGAGTATGGATCACTATTTTTGTTTATTTACTTTTTTACTTTTTATTAAGTTTATCTATATTTGAGAGAGAGAGAGAGAGAGAGAGTAATGGGCATAGAAAGGGATAGAGATGGAATCCCAAGCAGTCTCTGCACTGTCAGCGCAAAGCCACACATGGGAACTCAAACTCCCAAACCATGAGATCATGACCTGAGCTGAAATCAAAAGTTGGACGCTTAACCGACTGAGCTCCCCAGACGCCTCTTATTTTTTATTGAAAAACATTTTTTTTGGATCGCCGCTTTTAATTAAATCAAATGGTTTATTTTTTTCTAGTACTTTAAGAAAGTATTTCCTTTGGATGTCCGACCAGTCACCAAAAAATAAGGATGTCTGACCAGCAGCTGGTCTGGTGTTGAGAGTCCAAGATTTGAAATCAGACCTGGATTCCTGTGATCCGGGTTTCACAGTTCACTGATCTATAATATCTTCCAAATTACTTCCCCTTGTTAAGCGTCAATTCACTTAGTAAAATGTGTTCAGAATAGTGAGATGAAGAAGGTCAGCATTTAAGACAGTGGCACACATGGAGTTCTAAGTAAATGTAGCTATTACTCTTGTTTTACTCCTGTAGAGTTTTAACATGAACATGCTAATGGCAACAAAACAGACTTGCTTGATGAGAACCCAGGGAGCAAAGTTGTGTGTGAGTTGGTTTAAAGGAGTAATATTATGCAGAAAGTCATGTCCTCTGTGAATTACCTACACTAGAGATACAACAGCTAAATTCAGGGAGGCAGTAGTGCAAGACATTTGAAAGCCAGTGGAGCACGAGGCTGGACGAAAGATACATTGTTATGTGAAAGGCGGGCTGCAGAGGATATCAGTTGAGAAATTATTCAAACTGAATGACCCATATGATATTGCATTGTATTATCCTGAGGAAGTCTTGCTAAAGTAGATTTTGTTATAGGACTCTGCAAAATTATTACTACCCACTAGAAGATGCGGAATTTTTACAAGGATAGCATTCCTTCACAGTGATCGGATGATCTCAAACTTATACTGAAGAGGATTTACTGAATGAAAGAAATTTGTCCATTAGTTTTGCCTAAGATTTCTCAAGGGCAGTTATGCTAGATTCGATTTTATCATACTCCTTAATGATACTAATAACTTCTTTTTGCCTGCACTAGCTTTTTTTTTTATCAGAGAAAGGGAAATAGCAATATCTAAATCTAAAATGGTCTAAAACTCCCTAAATGCCAAGCTTTCTGATTGTATTCAACAACTTCTAATACTACAGATTATCAAATCGTATTTATACACTCTAATATTATCTACAGCTACAAATTAGTGTCAGGAGAATTATCTACTTACAGATTGCAATGGCCTTACTGTTGTCATTATTATCTCATGTTATGTAAAAGACTTTGAAGTTGGGGAGGTAAATTCACTTTCCCCAGGGTCCTTGGAAGAGGAAAAGAATTAAAATCCAGGGATGCTTGGCCCAAACCTCACCCACCTGACACACCTCAACACGACACTTTTTTTTAATTTTTTTTTAATGTTTATTTATTTGTGGGGGGGGAGGGAGGGAGAGAATGAGCAGGGGAGGGGCAGAGAGAGAGGGAGACACAGAACCGGAAGCCGGTTCCAGGCTCTGAGTGGGTCAGCACAGAGCCTGATGTAAGGCTCAAACCCACGAACTGCAAGTTCATTACCTGATCTAAAGTAGGACGCTTAACCAACTGAGCCACCCAGGCGTCCCAATACACCACTCATTTTTAAATGTCTTTCAATTGTTAGGATTTTCTGATTGACTTTCCCTTTTCTTTCCAGACTAAAAGTTTCAGTTCAGAGCTTGTCAGCATTGTTTATCTTGCTTAATTCCCCCTTTCCTATGGGTAGTGATCAAAGTCATCCACAATTACTAGAGAGTACATCAATTTCTTGACCAGAAAGTAATAGTGGCTTCTAGAGTGACTGTATGCCTCAGTTTTCCAGAGAGCATCTTTGTCTATGTTTGTTGTCTCATTGTACTCTCTTCACTAGGATTTTTCCTGAATTGTTCATTTTTAAACAATGTGTTACTACTTTTAACTATTGCATTACAATAATCTGAGGGGCACCTGGATGGCTCAGTCAGTTAAGCGTCTAACTTCGGCCCAGGTCATGATCTTATGGTTCATTAGCTCGAACCCCACGTCAGGGTCCAGCTCAGAGACTGGAGACTGCTTCCGATTCTGTGTCTCCCTCTCTCTCTCTTCGTCCCCTGCTTGATCTCTCTCTCTCAAAAATAAATAAAGTTTAAAACAAAATTTCAAATTAAAAAAAATAACCTGAGATAGGTTTGTGAGACCTTCCCCAGGACCTTGTAGCCTTGGGCATAATATCACTTAGTAGTTTGTGATATTTGTATGCAATGAGCAGAATTCTCTTTCCAACACATGATTTAATCTGAAAAAGTAACTCTCTCTTTTCCTGACTATATTTACTCTACTTAACTAAACCCTTTCTTTCAAGATAGCATCTTGCAAGCACTCGAACTGAAGGAAATGTGCTTACATGGGAGAAGTAGGGATTGCTAACTTGGTCTGGTTTGTGGCAGTGTGGAGAGAAATGGATGCTTCTGCAGGCCCCCCAGCTGCTTGTGTACCAGCTAGTTCATATGAACCATACCTGGGACTGCACATGCAAAAAGTCCCAAGGCCAACAGTGAGTGGGATCACTGGAAAATTTGGTAAATGCCAGGTTAGGTGCACATGAAATATGTATGAAAAATAAAAGCTAAGCAGTCATGTTGTATAGAAAGAAATCCGCTTACACTCACTGCTGGGGAATAAATCTACAACTATTTTAATGTTTTCTAATGCTTTTTATATTGTAATAAACCTATTTGCCATCAGTAAGTAATAAGAGAAATGAAAGTGAATTTTTACACTGTGAGAGTAAGGAATCTTTGATGATGAAAAAGTAACGTGCGCAAAATATATCTCAAAATTTGTGATCCAATATAAGGAGCACAGTGGCCACATGAGAATCAGAAGACACAAATCTGTTAAAGAAATAACAATTTCGGCTACAAAAATCAGTTATTTTAGAAGAATGTGCCTGAAGATGACGATTTAACACATGCAGCTGAAGAAGTTGTGTTTACTCATCACTCTGTGAAACAAATTTCATTTAGTCCCAGGGATGTGGTTCTAAGTTATTTTTGTTAATTGATGATGCCAAGTTTTCTTGGTTCATATTCAACTGAAGCTATAACTGTTACTTAGTTGACTCCATTAGCAGAAGACAGCACTGGAAGAGAAATATGTAATGAAGGATTTATCTCAATGTACCCTGATGTTACAAAAAGGATATGAGTGTTAACTCCAATCAGAGGTCATGGCAGCTATGAGGTACATTGCTCAGCAATCCCTTCAAGAAAACGTGGTGTAAGGAGTGTAGTTTAATCTAAGCTTCTCCAGATCCACTGTGACATTCCTGACAGAGCCATGCTTCTTCCAACTGCTTCCATCCATTGTCTGAGCATGGTGGTGGTACCAGGGCCACATAATGCCTGTTCAATGCAGGACAACTGTTGGACAATCTTTGCTCAGAGACTCCTCATTGGCCTGGATGAGACTCTCAGAACTGGACTGGAGTGCAGATTGAAATACTTTCTACCCGGTCCTGCTGCCTTCAAACTTTCTATTCACAAGTGTCAGATATGTATTACAGTCCGAAGGCTCTCCCTGCTTTCTCTTGTCCTCTGTCCAGTGTCCTTTGCCAAGGATCCCTCCATAATTTTCTTGCTCATCAATCTTATCTTGGCTTCTATTTTTCTTTCTTTCTTTAAAAGTTTTTTTTTAATATTAATTTATTTTGAGAGAGAGAGAGAGAGAGAAAGAGAGAGAGAGAGAGAGAGAGCACAAGAGGGGGAGAAGCAGAGAGACAGGGAGACACAGAATCCTCAGCAGGGTCCAGTCTCTGAGCTGTCAGCACAGAGCCTGATGCAGGGCTCAAACTCATGAACCTCGAGATCATGACCTGAGCTGGAGTTGGACACTTAACTAACTGAGCCACCCAGGCCCCCCTTGGCTTCCACTTTTCAAAGACATTGAACTGACACAGAAGTAGTATCTACTAATGAATATAGAAGCTGTGACTATCAAAGAAAAATTTTTATACATACACAGAATAACTGAGCAATAATGTGTGGAAAGCTGATTTTTTAAAAGGAAAGCCACTTTCAGTGTGACAGTATATATATTCTTTGCTCGGGGCTCACTATAATTTCAGAATTATTTGATCCCTTAAAATTCTGTGATTTTGCTTTACAAGATATCTGCTTGATGGAAAAATATTTTGATAGTTTCTATTTTGTTACGATCAACATATTCTCTATATAAAAATGAGATTAAGTTGATAAATCCAATGATTTTTAGCCTCTGAAATTGGTAAAATATACAAAAAATTATTGATAAAGATAATTTATTTGACAAATTGTGTCTTGCAAAAGTATTTGTCAAAGAACCATACGTTTAATGGCTGCAAAAAGTGCCTATGATAATACTTGGGCTGAAATATTTGTTCATTTCAACCTGGAAATTAGAATCTAGGACATCCTACATTTAACAAAGCTTGATCTGAGCTTTCTAGGTACTTTGATGATCTCTGAAAATTTAATTAAAAAACTGAATATGATTGGATAATATTGAAAAACTATACCTTCAGAAATATGTAGTGGCCGAATATAAGAATATGATTAAAATGGGTGATTGTGCAGTAACCTCCTGCTTATAATTGACTAGAGATTTGGGAATCAAGCTGAATCTCCTTTTTCTCTCATCCAAACTGAGAAAATCTTGCCAGATCAATTTTCAATATATATTTCAAATCCAACAACTCAGCCCATATACCATAAACACGCTAATCCAAACACCATCATGTCTTATCTGGACTACTGCAGTCAACTCCTGATTTCCTAGCTTCCAATCCTCTCATATAGCCTAGTTTCAATACAATCCTTTACAAATTAATGTCTGATCATTTTTAGTTTTCTGCTCAAAACCTTCCAATGGCTTCCCATATCGTAATAAATTCCATTGTCCTTCAATGACCTATAAGGCCTTGCATGATCTCCCCAACACCAACTTCTTAATATCACTTTTTATTACTTCTGGACTCTATTTTTCACTGTATGCAGGTGCACTGGCCTCTGTAATATTCCTTAAATATTCCAAGCACACTCTCCTGGGCCTTGAATCTCAGTCCTTTTAAGTAAAAATGCTTCCCCTACAAGATTAATCAGAGAGTTCCCCACTAACCATCCAATTTAAATAAGTATCTATTTGTTCCTTTGTATTCCTTTACCCTATTTTTATCCTCACAAATTCTACCACCATCTAATATACACATATGTCTTATATATTTATTTTCTAGTCCTCTCTTTGTAGAATGTAAATTTCAAAAAGTTTGAATCACTGTTTTGTTCACTGCTGTATCACCACAACTTTGATCAGGGTCTGGTCCATAGGGACATCCAATAAATATTAATTGAATAAACGAGTGACTGAATGATAATTCCAATCTTGTACTCCAAAGATTGCTCCAGTTTCCTGCATTTGTAATTGCCCTTTATGCATGCATCAAAATGTTATGGATATAAGTAGGTGGTGGGAGACAATTCTCAACTGGTTTCTTGTTCTTCTGCATATCTTGTGAGCAGAGCCACTGACTACCTTTGCTCTGGATAAACTTTCCAAGGATGTTTGTAAATAGCCTTGAAATACAGAAGCCCTATCTCCCTCTAAGGCAGAGAGCAGATTTATTTCCTGACAGAGTAATAAAGATAATCTCTTCAGGACAAAATTGGGGCAAGCTCTCTGTTCATAATAAAAGATTGGAATTCCATAAAGTCAGAATTCCTTTCCTTTAACATAATCCACTTCATGTGCATCATCACCTGGCCCTCAGTGTAGCTATTGCAGTTTGGACGACTGAGGCTGGTACTGACAATGTGACTACTGCTATTGATATGAGTAATCAAGTACTTAGTCTCTGATTCAGGAGTGTGGGGTGGGTCTCTTTCCACTACCCATGAAACAGAGGCAGGCTCATTTGTGAGCTTGCAGACAGATTCAAATCTCAAGCTTTAACAATTCTTCATAATAGGCTGAGGTCACTATTAGCAGTAATTGCTTTCTATTTTAGAACTATTAAGATTAAATCCTTAATTATTGGCCTCTAAACATATTTTGAGTACTAATCATTATGGCCCACATACCTGTGCTAGAACCTCTGGGGAGATGTAAGTTGAGAAAAATGCAATTTCTGTCTTCATAGAGAAATGTATATATTTTAGACAATTTATGCACACATATGTGTTACAATTTGGCCTCCAACAAAAGAAAGATTAGGACTGAGCAATGGTCAAGAAGAATTTTTGAGGACATGAAAGTGAACTAGGCCTGCAGGAATGAATCAATGTGACCAGAAGGAGAAGAGGGAAGAAAAAGGTCTTTTCATTACACTAACAAGAGAATCAGAGAATAGTAAGCAGTCTTGTTTTACTAAAGCTGAGTGTGCATGTCAAAGAGCTCTGAGAATCTATAAAGAACTAGAATCAAAGAGTTCTATAATTTTAAGTTAGAAATCAGACTTACATTGTAAAGGATCCTAAATGCTTTTTTATAGAATGGGGAATGGATACTAGAAACTGTGTGTGTGTGTGTGTGTGTGTGTGTGTGTGTGTGTGTGTGTGTGCTTATGTGTATGCATTTTTTCCAGCCAAATTTGTTTTTTCTCTTCTTCTTTCTTTATTGTCTTCTTTTTTAAGTAGAGGTGACAAAACCAGCTCTGTTTTATTGAGAGAGCACAGGTGGTCCTTTGGGAGAAGGGAGAAAATCTAGAGGCAGTTGTGTTTTGCAATAATTATGGGAAAGTGATCATTCAGATTCAAGGGAGATTTTAGTTGTCGAATAAGGCACATGTGGTTAATAATTTGGTCTCCATGACATAAAGAAGAGGATGAGCTGAAGATGATTTGGAGGCTTTCAACATGAGAAGCTGAATGGGTGCTTAGGACATTAACATAACAGTGAATATAATAAAAGCAGCATGTTTTTGAAGAGAAGGTAATGAGTTTATTTGTGGACCTATAGAGTTACAGATGTTACCAAGTACCCAGGGAGCAATATTGAGTAGACCTTTGGAAATGGGATTCTGGAGCTCAGATAAAAGTTGAGAGTTAGAAATATAAACTATAGAATTGGGTTATCATAGACTAATGCTTTCATTTTTAGTATCTGTAATAATTTTGAATCTTTTCTTATTTTTGTTACTACTTCTTAAGATGAATAATACTTTGTTTTATAGTCATTTTATTTTCTAATAATTAAAATGTTGGTAAATATTTTTTGAGATTATCCTTTGGCTGAATGTCATAGATTTTTATGTGCCACATTCTCATTGTCATTTTAGCTACTTATTTATTGTTATTATTATTATTACTAGAGTTACTTAGATTGATGACTTTAAATGTCCGGCATTAGATATTTTGGACTGAGAAACTTAACAGAAGACCATGGGAGAAGGGAAAGATATCTATCTCTATCTATCTCTATCTCTATCATCTCTATCTCTATCATCTCTATATCTCTATCTCTATCTCTATCTCTATCTCTATCTCTATCTCTATCTCTATCTCTATCATCTATCTGTATCTGTTACAGAGAGGGAGGCAAACCTTAAGAGAGACTTTTAAACTGAGGGTGGAAGGGAGTGGGGGAGAGGGCATCGGGGAAAATGGGTGATGGGCATTGAGGAGGGCACTTGCTGGGATGAGCACTGGGTGTTTTATGTAAGTGATGAATTACAGGAATCTACTCCCGAAGCCAAGAGGACACTGTATATACTCTGTTAGCAACTTGACAATAAATTATATAAAAAAATATTTAAGTTTTTAATATTATAGTCAGTGTAGCCTGTGTAGTTTTAGGTTTGGTTTTATTTTTGCTATTTCTTGAAATTCAGCTTGATGTGCTGTCAGCTCAGAGCCTGGAACCTGCTTCAGATTCTGTGTCTCCCTCTCTCTCTGCCCTTCCCCCACTTGTGCTCTGTCTCTCTCTTCTCAAAAATAAATAAATGTTAAAAAATTAAAAAAAATAAAATATTTTTATATGGTTATAATTTAATTACTTTTTGATATTATTTCTGGTTATCTGCTCTGGATATTACATCTGATTACCAGATTGAGATTAGTAATATCTTCAAAAAACAAATGAAACAGTGTTCTGATTTAAAGGGATTGAATTTAACTCTTTTACAAAAAACAGATGACTGCTTTGATTGCTTACTCTTAAGTTATAAATCTAATAAATAACATTAAATAAATATGTTATACAAAATAAACATAAAGAAAAAGAAGATTGCTTCCATTTATCAATTGACTTATTTACTTGGCTTCACATGAAGTGGAAGACTAATTTAGAATCAACTACAGAGGTGGGGATAAAGGGGAATTTTCATATACAGATGTTACTGGATACAGAACGGTTATTTAAAATTGGGTTAATTTTAGACACATTTTGTTTAACTGCATTTATTTTACATCTTTAAAAAATTGTTTTTAAAATCTGATCTCATTATTGTTATGGCTGAATAATATTCCATTATATACATACACACATATACACACACCATATCTTCTTCATCCATTCATCAGTCAATGGATATTTGGGCTCCTTCCATAGTTTGGCTATTGTTGATAATGCTGTTGCTATAAACATCGGGGTACATGTGTCCCATGAATTATTGTTTTTCTGTTTTTTGATCACCTGTTTATCTTACCACTTTCTTGTTAGGCATTAGCGATGTTACTGACAGGGGGTCCTCAGTGTGGACGCTTGGCTTGTGACTCATATAACAGAGCTATATTGCACCACTTTCCTTCTTCTCAATATGTGTTTTCTTCTTTGCAACACATACTGTGGCCTTCATTCCCAATATTCAGACATTGCCTTTGAGTCAGCAGAGTACAGATTCTTCTCTACATCTATCCCCAGCAAGGAATATTTTGGGGGAATGAGTTACACATGCTGTCCTGCTCAGATGATCTCTTTGCCTCCTGGTGGCAAGCAGTCGGGGGCTGCCCCGCTGAGAGATCTGGGTCAAAAGGTAAGCCACCAAGTTGTCAGGAGTGTGCCTTTGAAATGTCTCACTAATCTTTTTTTTTTTTTTTTAATTTACATTCGATGGAATATTACTCAGTCATACAAACAAATGAAATCATGCCATTTGCTATGACGTGTTTGGAGCAAGAGAGTACAATGCTACGTGAAACAAGTCAGAGAAAGATAAATACCATATGATTTCATTCACATGTGGAATTTAAGAAACGAAACAAATGAGCAAAGGAAAAAAACAGAGAAACAAGAAATAAACTCTTTTTAAAAAAAAAAAAATTTTTTTTCAACATTTATTTATTTTGGGGACAGAGAGAGACAGAGCATGAACGGGGGAGGGGCAGAGAGAGAGGGAGACACAGAATCGGAAACAGGCTCCAGGCTCTGAGCCATCAGCCCAGAGCCCGACGTGGGGCTCGAACTCACGGACCGTGAGATCGTGACCTGGCTGAAGTCGGACGCTTAACCGACTGCGCCACCCAGGCGCCCCAATAAACTCTTAACTATAGGGAACAAACTGATGGTTACCAGAAGGGAGGTGGGTGGGGGGATGGGTGAAATAGGTGATGTGGGCTGAAGAGTGCACTTGTCATGATGAGCACCGGGTGTTGTGTGGAGGTGTATCCTATATTGCACACCTGAAACTAAAATTACACTGTACGTTAACCTGACTGGAATGATTAGAAATCATGCCTCCTAATCGTTTAATAGTCAGTGCCCACCCAATGGCATTTTTGCTTTGTTTTTTATAAAGCTACAATAATTTTCCTCAATTTAAGGTGAAAAAAGAAGGTTAGAGATGCTTGGTAAATTATGAGGTTTCTACTGGGAACCAAAATCTGATTAAGCCAATTAAGTAAACATGTTTCAAATTAGATGATAAGATAGCATTTATTGTTCTACTTATGTGAAACAACAGATATATTAATATATTAGTATTTTCCTATATACACACCAGGTATGTTTGCATTTAAGATATGAAACCATTTCAGAGAACTACTTATGTGCTTGTTTAGTTATATTGGTGCTTCCCTATGCTTTGATATTTACTTCATGAAATATGACATTGCCAAGAAATTGTCTTATGGAAATAATGGTTTATAAATGTTTTTATTTATAAATGTATGTATAAATTATTTATAAATTTATTATTGACATTTAAAGAAGCCAGACTAACCTGTGAAATCATCCACTTTGATTACTCATGAAAAAAGCAGTAAGAAAAAAGTTTAAACTGTTTGAATGAGTCAATCTGGTTTTAAGAAAATAATTAAACTCTTTTTGTTAGACATTAGAGAAAATGAAGTTGTTTGCATTAGTGTCACTTTGACCAAATTCTTTCCTTTAAAGTTACTTATGAATAAAAATGAATAGCTATTTTTAGGTTCATGGTACATTTCTTTCATAAGACCTTAAAATATGACTATAAACTAAGAAAATTACTTTCAGTGCAAATAGCCTACACTCCATATTTTATTTATTTTTATATGAAATTTATTGTCAAATTGGTTTCCATGCAACACCCAGTGCTCATCCCAACAGGTGCCCTCCTCAATGCACATCACCCGCCCTCCCCTACCTCCCACCCCCCCTTAACCCTCAGTTTATTCTCAGTTTTTAAGAGTCTCTTATGGTTTGCCTCCCTCCGTCTCTAACTTTTTTTTTCTTCCTCCCCCCCACCCCAATGGTCTTCTGTTAAGTTTCTCAGGGTCCGCATAAGAGTGAAAACATAAGGTATCTGTCTTTCTCTGTATGACTTGTTTCACTTATCATAACACTCTCTAGTTCCATCTACATTGCTGCAAAAGGCCATATTTCATTCTTTCTCATTGCCAAGTAGTATTCCATTGTGTATATAAACCACAATTTCTTTATCCATTCATCAGTTGATGGACATTTAGGCTCTTTCCATAATTTGGCTATTGTTGAAAGTGCTTCTATAAACATTGGGGTACAAGTGCCCCTATACATCAGCACTCCTGTATCCCTTGGGTAAATTCCTAGAAGTGTTGTTGCTGGGTCATAGGGTAGATCTATTTTTGAATGTTTTGAGGAACCTCCACACTATTTTCCAGAGCTGCTGCACCAGTTGGCATTCCCACCAACAGTGCAAGAGGGTTCCCGTTTCTCCACATCCTCACTAGCATCTATAGTCTCCAAAATCTCTACACCCCATATTTTAAACTAAGAGTCTTCTCCCTAGTATCAAATGTCACTTGATTTTAGTGATACATACTTTTTTGAAATAAACATCAGATAATATATCGTTATTTTCTATGAATTATTGCTTTGATAGATAATATAAACAGGTTATTTTTTCTGGCAAATCATGTAAGAAAAAGGGGGGGGCAAAAAAACAGACTAGTTTTTATTTATTAATCATTAATGATGCTTGATAATAGAAGCCTATTATAAAATTCAATTGGTAAAAGAAAATGTCCTATTCTACTTTGTAATAGAGAGAAACATATGTGGTACATTTACTGCAATTGATGAACCAATATTGATCCATTATTATTAACTAAAGTCTGTAGTTTAAATTAGGGTTCAATCTTTGTGTTATAATTCTATGGATTTTTGAAAAATATATAATGATATGTATTCAGTACTGTAGTATCATACAAAGTAGCTTCATTGCCCTAAAATTCATTTATGCTTCACCCATTTATCCCCCCTTCTCCTAAGTCCCAGTCAATCATCTCCATAGTTTTGCCTTTTCCAGAATGTCATGTAGTTCAAATCATGTTATGTGGCATTTTCAGATTAGCTACTTTCACTACCAATGTGCATTTAAGGTCCTTCCATGTCCTTTAGTGGCTTAATAGCTCATTTCCATTTATTCTTAAATTATAATCCATTGTATGTATGTACAATGTACAATTTTGTGGTTGTACTCCATTCAACCATTGAAAACTGCCATGTTGCTTCTAAGTTTGGGCTATTATACATAAAGCTGCTGTAAACATCTCTGTGTAGGTTTTTGTGTGGACATAAGTTTTTTGCTTATTTAGGTAAATACCCAGAAGCACGTTTGCATATATACACATATGATTTTATACAGGAGAGAGAGACAGAGAGACAGAGACAGAAAGAGAGAGAGAATTGTGTACGAAATTTTCAAACTGTCTTCCAAAGTGGCTGTCATATTTTGTGTGCCCATCAGCAGTGAATGAGAGGGCCTCTGTATCCTTGCCAATGTTTGATGTTGTCATTGTTTCAAATTTTAAACATTTAATAAGTATGTAGTGACATCTGTCATTTTGATTTGCTATTTCCAATAACATTTGATGTTGAGCATCATTTAGTATGTTCATCTGCCACCTGTATAACTTCTTCTGTGAGGTGTCTAGTCAAATATTTTTGCCCATTTTTTAATTGAATTGTGTCTAATTATTGAGTTTTAAGAGTTCTTTGTATATTTTACCTACTAGCATTTTACCAAATGTGTGTTTTGCAAAGATGTCCTTCTAATACATAGTGTGTCTTTTCATTCTTTTACCTGTTGTCCACAGAGTTGACGTTTTTAATTTCAATGAAATCTAGCAACAATTTATGGAATATACTTTGGTGTTAACAATATTGAGTCTTCCTATACATGAACATGAAATATATATGGATACTATTTACATCTTGTTTAGATCTGCTTTTATTTCTTTTATCAGTTTTTATGGTTTTGCTCATAGAGATTGTGCTCATACATTGGTAGATTTATACCTAAGTATTTCATTTTTGTGTGTGCTAATGTAAATGGAATTACGTTTTTTTTTTTGTTTGTTTGTTTCAAATTCCAATTTTCCATCGCTGGTATACAAAAAAATAATTGACTTTTGTGTATTATTGTGTGTCTTATAACTTTGCTATAATTTATAAGTCCCAGAAATTTATTTGTCATTTCTTTTGGATTTCCTACATAGACAATCATGCTGTCTGCAAACAGAGTTTAATTTCTTCTTTCCAAGTCTGTGTACTTTTATTTCCCTTTCCTGTACTATTTTTGCTAGGCTTTTCTTATGTTATATTAGCTAGGGCTTCAGTATGGTGTTGAATCTTGTTCTTAATTTTAGTGAAAAAGCATCTAGATTCTCTCATTAAATTATGGTATCAGCTGTAGACTTTTATAGATGTGCTTTATCAGGTTGAGGAAGTTTCCCTTTTTCTAGCTTGCAGAGAGTTTTTTTTTTTTTATCATGAATGGGTGTTGGCTTTTGTCAAACGCTCTTTCAGCATGTATTGATATGAACATATGATTTTATACTATATTTTGAAATTATGTAGAAAAATAAGATTAACACAATAAATAAAAATAGGGATATGCTCAAATAAAAATTATTTTTTTTAAAGTTGATGTATGAAAGAAGACTATGTTTCAAAATATTGATGGTTGACCTAAATGCTTTTATTTGAGAATCTCTGTTAGATAATGAAGGTAAAAAAAGAAAATCCCTAAAGCAAATATTCTTAAGTCTTAGGCAGAAAGAAGAATACTAATTCAAATAATTAATTCAATTTCAATATTTATTAATTTCAATTCAATGTGATCTGCAACATTTTAAGATACTAATGCCATCATTGTTTAGTTCATTCATTCAACAAATGAACCAGAGATGGGTAGTTTTCTACCATAATATTCATTTTCCATGGCATGGCAACCATGTCATTGATACTTGTTAGGAGATCTTTTCAAAGGCAGGTGACACAGACTCCTCATGTTCTACAGGGGACAATAGAAAAAAAAATAAGTAAGCATGTAAATATTCATTAAGTGGCAGAAAGTACAAATAAGAAAAATGGGGTAAATAAGATAGTGGGCTGCATAAGGGGAGGTGCAATTTTTTCAGTGAATTCCTCTCTAATGAAGTGAGAGTGGAGCAGAGACATGAATGAAACGAGGACACAGGTCCTGTAAGTAGCAGAAGAAAGGGAGTTCTGTAAAGAGGACTTAGCAGATGCAAACATCTGGGTGAAGAGCTGTGAGATGTGTTTGAAGATTAGATGGAAGTGAGAGCACATGTAAAGGGGTGTAGGTTAGATGTAGTATAGGGCCTTGAAATCATGTAAGGAATTGGGATTTTATTCTAAATGTACTAAAGGCCCATTGAACTAGTTCAAGCTGAAAAGTTGCATGAGCCTATTTCTGTTTTTTAAAAGAACCGTTTTGATGTCTGGGTGGCTCAGTCGGTTAAGTGTCTGATTTAGGCTCAGGTCATGATCTCACAGTTTGTGAGTTCAAGCCCGGATCGGGCTGTGCACTGACAATGAGGAAACTGCTTGGGGTTCTCTCTCTCCCCTGTCTATCTTCCACTACCCTGCTTGTGTTCTCTCTCTCTCTCTCTCTTTCTCTCTCTCTCTCTCTCTCTCTCAAAATAGATATATAAGCTTAAGAAAATTAAAAAGAAAAACACTTAGCTGCTGAATGGCTACAAGATAAAATCAGATAAAGTCAAAGCAAGGAGACTGGTTAATAGACCATTGCAATAATTTAGACAGAAGTTAATGGTGGCTTGGACAATTGTGACACTCTTGTGGCAGTGGGAATAGAGAGAGATGTTTGGATTTGAGATATATGTTGGAGGATTTGCTGCTGGGTTAGATATGAATTATGTTGCTTATTGTAACACTAGCTACTATAACAAGTAGAGTCTATTTTGGCTGTGGCTTATGAAAACTAAAGCTTCAGGTTGTTCTCCAAACAGCCTACTGTAATTGTTTCTGGTCAGTGTGTGTGAGTGACAGTGGTGGTTGTCGTAGTTGTTTCTACACAGTCATGCAGGTTGATGGAGGCCCTGCTAACCTCAACATGTGGCTTCTGTGGTGGCCCAGGCACTGATATCCAGCTGGCTGATGGAGAAAGAAAGAATGGAGAAATTAGTAGAAATTAGTAGAAAGAAATTAGTAGAAAGTTAGTCATCACTGCCATATAAAGTCTGAGGAACAAAGAGGAGTAAAGTATGCTATTAATATTTGTAGTCTATCTCCAAATATTATACTGGGTGGTTGTCAATGTACTAGGCAAGTGAGAAACCTGCAGGGCAGGCAAGAACTTGTGTTATGTAAGTTAATTTGACACATCTCAAGTTGATAGTCAAGGAGAGAAGAGGTTTTATCAGATATACATTTAGGAGTAATTAGAATAAAGAGGACATATAAAATCCGAAGACTTTATGAACTAATTTAGGAAATCATGTGAGTAAGGAAGAAAAATAAGTCCAAGGATTTTGCCACTATGGAAAGTTTACTTGCAAACCCCATTGTGCACACAATAAAATTACAGCAAGAAGTTAATGAAAGAGAGAATCAGAACTAGAAATAAAAGTCATATTAATTATTGTCCAATACCCTTTCTGCATTCCTTCTAGAAATGGTAGATAGCTCAGGGGCACCTGGGTGGCACAGTCAGTGAACCCTCCGACTTTGACTCAGATAGTTGTGATCTCACAGTTCGTGAGTTCAAGCCCCATGCCAAGCTCTGTGTTGACAGCTCAGAGCCTGGAGCCTGCTTCAGATTCTGTGCATCCCTCTCTCTCTCTCCCCCTCCCTCTCCCCCACTCTCTCTCTGTCTCTCTCAAAAATAAACAAACATTAAAAAAAGAAATGGTAGATAAATAGCTATAAAACTAGTTTCCTCAAGTAGCCTATTTGTGGTAGAAATTTTAAACTTTTTCTATCTGGGTTCCCATATCCTAATTTTCATTCTTTGGGCAGTTTTATTCTTTGTTGATGTGCTAGCTCAATAATGGACACTTCTTAGCTCTAGGGAACTGCTCTGTTTTATTTTTAATTGAATCTGGGACTTTGAAAGTTTGAAAGCCACTTTCTTTTCACTGCAGTGGTTAAGAAGAGATTGTAAAAATAGTGTTTGTCAGAATTTTTTGCCTTTCTTTGGAGGGATGGCATGTAATCCCCGCATGAAGTTATAGAGGCTGCCTCTGAAACACACTTTCTTTGCTTCTCATACAAGTACAGTAAAACCTTGGTTTGCAAGCACAATTCATTCCAGAAACATGCTTATAATCCAAACCACTTACATATCAAAGCAGATTTCCCCATAAGATATCATGGAAACTTAGATGATTCATTCAACAACCCAAAAATATTCATATAAAAATGATTACAATAGTGTAATATGATACACAATAATAAAGAAAATACAAAATATAAAGAAAACAAATTAACCTGCACTTACCTTTGAAAACCTTTGTGGATGGTGTGAGAGAGACGAGAGAGAGAAGAGGGTTAATGTGTAGGACCATTTTCACTATCAATAACGGAATCACTGCTCTCTATTGGCTCAACAGAATCTTTTTCTTTTTGTGCAGCTTTAACAATGAACCTATCCAATGACACTTGATTTTGCCTTCTTTTGAGGATTTCATGAAAGTATGACGTTGCACTGTTGTTAAACAGATTCATCGTTCACACTTCTACAGCCTTATTTGGGTGGTGCTTTTCTACAAAACTTTGCACTGGTTCCCACGTTTTACACATCTCCCTAATCTCATGAAACAACAACTCAAATTTTGTTCCAGAGTAGGATAGCACGTATTTGGACAAACTTTCTAAAAACCAAAATGAGATAGAAAGCGTCAATGGTATATTTCATTTTACATAAATGAAAAGGTTGTCAAATGCAAAAATGTTCACTGTAATTATTAAAATTCAGAGAATATTGTTACATGTGATATAACATAAAAGAGTAGTAATGAAAAGGTATTTTGAAAACCTAAAAAACAGTAATGTGTTACTTGTGTGACTGTTAAAGAGAAAGGAATGCAATAAATAAGTGATAATACAAAAATTTAAACATGATTCGCTGAGTGATATAATGGTGCGATTTACAAAAGCAGCGATATTAGCAGTTTCATAAGGTTTTTAAATCCCTACGTTATTCTCTCTCAACATTTTATTTTATTTTTTAATTTTTTTAAATGTTTTTATTTATTTTTGAGACAGAGAGAGACAGAGCACGAGCAGGCGAGGGGCAGAGAGAGAGGGAGACACAGAACCCGAAGCAGGCTCCAGGCTTTGAGCTGTCAGCACAGAGCCTGATGCGGGGCTCGAACTCACGAGTGTGAGATCATGACCTGAGCTGCAGTTGCACGCTCAACTGACTGAGCCACCCAGGCGCCCGTCTCTCAACATTTTAAACATTAGTTGAGGTGATCTAAGAAGCATGTGATCTACTATACAGGAACATGCTTATACTTTACTCGGATGCCGTCCATAAACATTTTTTTGGTCAACCTAGTCAGGAAGGCTTTCAATAGTGTTTGTTGGGAAGAAGAAGAATTTCTAACAATCTGCTTACAATAGCTAAAGGGAGGTATAAATGGTAGATGAGAGAAGAGAATAAATGAGAGATAAATGGTAGTTCATTTGGACAGAGAGTTTAGACAGGAACAAAGAACAATATTGTCCTTGTAGGAATTGCAAACTTGTAGTTTATTCAACTTACAAATTCACTGTGGTTGGCTTTAACAATATCTTAATATTTCTCTGTTCACCATATGCTTGACTCCTCTTGTATATCTAACCTGACTTAAATATAAATATATCTAACCTGACTTTATTTGTGTGACTCATGGAGAAAATCCGCTTTGCTTCTCTTTACTTTGGACATTACAGACCTAATATGAACTTGAACTTAAAAAGCATGAGTAATATTCAAAATCAAAGTCAGTATGATTATCTCTGTTCTCTTCACTCTCCCTCTCTCTTTCATGTGACTGTGTATATATTATATATGTATGTATGTGTATATACAATTTTAATGATATATATGTAAGCTTAATGGTATATATGATATATGTGTTTAATGTTATACATATAATTATATATAATCACATATATATACCAATGTATAAATAGGTTTATATATACATATATAAAAGTTTAATTTTTCTGGAATTGCATGATAATCAAAAAAAGTGTAGTTCTTTGGGGAAATTCTCTTAATATGATAATGGTAAGAGAAAAATAAGACAAAAGTATATGATTTTGATTTTAAAATGTATATACAAACCACAAATAAGATGTAACAATTCGGATATAAAAAGACATAGGTTTATAAATTTTAAATTTTTCTTAATTTTTACAAGAGTAGTCTATACTTAATATCATCAGAGAAACAGATTTATGTAGCTATTGAATCTGAGGGAAGATTTACTTAAGAAAGCATATATTCAAAGATAAGATATGAAAGTATTGTCATAAAATGATACATATCATGTATGTTGATAAGGGAACTTAGAAGGTATGTGCCTAATTCAGGTCATAACATGATCTAGGAAAGGGCTTAGAAAATTTCTCTGTAGGGGGCCAGATAGTAAGATATATATATATTTTAAGAGAGGAGAGAGAGAAAGAGAGCATGAGTGAGGAAGGGCAGGGAGAGAGGGAGACAGAGAATCTGAAGCTGGCTCCACACCACCATCAGTGCAAAGCCTAATTAATGCGGGGGCTCGATCCCAAGAACCATGAGATCATGACCTCAGCCAAACTGGCCCACTCAGGTGCACCCTGTAGTAAATATTATAAGCTATGTGTATTGGAATGTTTCTAGTAACTACTCAGCTCTGTTGTGGTCACATGAAAGCTACCATAGATAAACATTTCTTAAAACTTAATTTTAACAAAACAAAGCAAGCAGGCTAGATTTGGGTCTAGGACTGTAGTTTGACAATCCCTAGTCTAAAATATTCCCAAGCATTGATACTACTGGCTTGTCATCCACCCAGAGAAATTTACTACATGACAAGTTTCTTTTTTGTTTAAATATTTATTTTGAGAGAAAGAGAGAGAGAGAGAGAAAGTGAGTGAGACGGAGCATGCAAACTGGGGAGGGGCAGAGAGAGAGGGAGAGAATCCCATGCAGGCTTCTTGCTGTCAGCACAGAACCTGATGTGGGGCTCAATCTCACAAACCATGAGATCATGACCTAAGCTGAAATTAAGAGTCCAGTGCATAACCAATTGAACCACTCAGGTGCCCCTACATGATAACCTTCTTAAAGATAAGAGGTTTGTCATGTATCTTCATATCACTCACAACACCTAACACTTACTGGCACATAGCAGACACTTGAATATTTAATGAAAGAGTGAATGAATTGGTTATTTGAAAGTCCAGTCCAATAATACACTAACACAGTATTATTTTCTCTTGTGAGCAGGGCTGATATTCAGACAAAGCAGCTAGAAGTAATGGGAAAAACATGGTCTTTAGTGCCTGAAAGAATGACTGGGTTTAAATCATTGATCTACTAATTATTACACTTTGGACAAGTTATTTAATTGTTTTTAGTTGTAAATTATCCATTTGTCAAAAGGAATTGATATTAGTGACGTATTGGTAACATGAATTCATTAAACAATAAATCACTTTTTTTTTAAATAAATGACATGATAAAGAGTTGGTGCCTGGGAAAAATTAGCTTTCAACTTCTTTTTTTTTTAATTTTTTTTAACGTTCATTTATTTTTGAGAGAAAGAGAGCATGAGGGAGAGAGGGACAGAGAGAGAGGGAGACACAGACTCGGAAGCAGGCTCCAGGCTCTGAGCTGTCAGCACAGAGCCTGATGCGGGGCTCAAACTCACTAACCATGAGATCATGACCTGAGCTGAAGTCAGACGCTCAACTGACTGAGCCACCCAGGTGCCCCAGCTTTCATCTTCTTTACTTGGAAGTCACAATTTGATTAACTTTTCAGGATCACAAAATGAGAGTAAAGTCTTGATGGTAGTTAAGACCTCTTTCCCTTTTTTACCTTCCTTCTTAGATATTAAAAAATCAAGGCCCAGAAAGATTAAAGCAGCGTAAAGGACCTCAGGATTAGGAATTAAGAGCCTGGAATTTAGTTCCGATTTGATCAACTAATTATGTCATATATGTATATGAGAGTTATTTAGCTATTTCAGACTATTGCCTTGACTAGTGGAGACTTTAATCCTCTAGCCAATGTTAATATTCTATATTTATATTGTCAAATTGGCTCAACCTTTTCTCTCCAATCCTGCTCTTTCCCTGGCCACAACACACACAATTATGCCCACCCATTTACACAAATGTATGGAATTCTAAACATATTCAAAATGATCTATAGGGGGAGAGAACTTAAAAACAAAATTACTTAAAATACCAGAAAAGCATTTTCTGAGGCTTACAGCATATTAAAGGAGTAAAAAACAAACAAACAAACAAATAAACAAAAAACACAGAACCAAAACAGGAATGACTTTTTTGATTGTTACAATAGAAATCCAGTCCATGATGATAGGATAAAGGTCTGTTGTGTCAGGTGTTACCACATTGCTCACATCACTTTAACATTCCTTGATGAGGCATTTCTTTCTGGAACCACTAAAGAGACCCCACATAAGTAAAGAATAAATAACAGTGTCAAAACCCATCTATTTGCTGGCCTTTTCACTGTGGTTTCCCCCCACTCCCTCCTTATTTTCCCCCAAGCACAGCTGCAAGGTTAAGTAGACAGGCAAACTATAGCCACATACATCGACTGCTGAATCACAGCTGTGCACATTTTGCCTGTTAAACTTTTTTCTTGTTTGATTAACCCTGGTTCTCTCCTCCCACAAATGTTCAAGATGGCAACATGACAAGCCATATCTTTGCCGTGTTGTGGGCGCATCAGAAACTACCTGCATACATACAAAGCAGGGGGAAGTGGTCAAAGCATTATAATATTAGTACATTTAACTTTGCCCTAGTTTCATTTGCAGTCAAATGCTCTACCAATGAGCTATACCCCCTCTTGCCCTAGTTTCATTTGGATTAAAATTAATTACAGATTTCTCACAGCTTCATTTGTTTCAATTTTAAATACAGTTGGTTACTGATAATTTCTTGATTATATACATAGTATATATACATTATATATATAGGTATACATGTATTTACAAAATATATGTATATATTCATGTCTATGTAATATACATATATATGTATACATATACAATATTATATATACTAATATTTATACCATATATACTATATATTTATTAGGTATATAAATAGATATATTTAGTGTGTGTATATACACATATAGAGAAAGAATATACATGCATGTGTGTTTATATATATATAGAGAGAGAGAGAGAGAGAGAGAGTTTGTAAGAAAAAACATTCTGATATTTTTTAAATTTTCATTACAAAAAGAGAAAAAGAACCCCAAAGCAAACAGCAACCATTTTCAACCATTTTCATGACTAGGCATTTGGCTTTCCAGGAATATGGAAGACAAAAAAATGTTCATTCATTCTTAGTATAAATAGTAACTCTAACCCATTTTCACCTTCTTCCTCATACTTGCCAAGCTGAAAAATGTTCAGTATATTAACTTATAATATGTCATTTCTGAAAAGGGAAAATAAAAAGTACTATGATAAATATAGCTACAGAAGCAATATAACATTTTTAACTTTAAAACACTTTTTTAAAGAGAACAAGCTCTAATGTCATAGAGGGATAGATGTTAAATGGTATAAAGGGGAGAGGATGAGATCATCACATAGGTTTACTCTATTTATCAGAAATTTTCTTTGATTGTGTAGTACAAGAAAGAGAAAGACAGAGACAAAATTGCTGCTTTCCTTAATTTTACTGAAGAAACTGTTTTATATCTTGCAGTAATAGCATGTGGATTATACATTTAAACTAGATTACAAATTGTATTTAATATTAGATGCTTAGAATGATTTTAACCATGATGAACATCACCTTTTTATCATTAATTTTTAAATTATCTTTTTAAAGTATTCCTATAATATTTTTTAAAGTTTATTTGAGAGAGAGAGAGAACATGCACATGCGTCAGAAGGGGAGAAAGAGGGAGAGAGATAATCCCAAGCAGGATCATGACTGTTAGTGCATAGCCTGACGTGGGGCTCGACCCATGAGCTGTGAGATCATGACCAGAGACGAAATCAAGAGTCAGATGCTGAAACCGACTAACCCACCCAGCTACCCTTGTTTCTGTAATTTTCTATATTTATATCTTGAGATATTTGTAATGGAAATTACAGGAGCTTTTTTTAAATACTAAGATGAAATCCTTTCACTGAGTGCTTCTGAGACACAAAAGTGCAGATTAAGCACTTGGAAGCCTTGTTAAAAATGAAGACTCTCATTCAGATAATCTGAGGTAGTTCCTGTGTTTCTAGTTTCCAGGTGATGTTGATGCTTAAAATCCATGCCAAAAAAAAAAAAAACTGAGTAAAAGGCTTTATTTCAAATCAAACAACAATTTAATAATATCATAATCATAATGACATTAATAATAATTTATATATGTCTTATCTCCTGATAAATTAATAGTTAATATAAAAATTAATAATTAGGCACATAAGAAAATCAAATTTACTGAATCTTGTCTATATAGAACATTCTGCTCTAATGCTGTATTAATCAATTGAGTTTCTGCAGTTGTTCTTTGGGTCACTTGCCTAGCATTGATCTCTTGTTGTTTGGCTCTATATCTGTTGATCAATGACAAATTGTTACCTTTGAATAGAGTTAAATATTTCTGAAAGCTTTTTAAGTAAAAGTCTATCAAGAAACAGCTGAAGTGTTTTTGAACTGTTATAAAGTCTTTTGGAATACCAAGGAATTAAGCTAAAAAGTTTATTTGCATCTTGAGGCCATAATTCATAAGCTGTGAATGAAAAGCCAACCACAAAAGAAAAGGATGGATACATCCCATTGTAAATTAGTATGAAAATATGAATTTCATCTAGTGATAAACAATACTCACTAGAGATACTGCAGGTTAGACCAGATCTGTTCTGAAATCTAAATGATTGTACTGGGAAGTACAATGAGGGGTTCTGGGAAGATGGTTAGCTATAAAGACTTGCATATATAATAGCTCTCATGAACCCTGTGTAAAGAAAATAAAAGAAGCTTTATGTAGCACTGGAATATCTCTGACAATAACTCCTGCAATGTTAGGAGTTACATTAGGATTTAATGGAGTTAATGGGTGTCAGGATGTTAAATATCCCAAATGTCCTATTCCAAAAGCAGGTTTTTAATAAGTGGTCTGGCACATACATATGCATTTGCTCTATGCTTGACTCTCTGCTTCAGACATTTCCAATGACTAACTTGAAGTCTTTCTCATATATCTTTATGGACATTTGTTTATTATTGGGCTACACTTGTCATAGGCATGAGGCAATATTTGTGGCTGATCAAGTGGTGCATAAAACATTTAAAAATTTATTTTTGGTTTTATTTTTTTATTTTTGAGAGTGAGAGAGAGTACAAGTGGGGGAGGGTCAAAGAGAGAGCGGGAGACAAAGAATCTGAAACAGGCTCAAGGCTCTGAGCTGTCCCACGTGGGACTCAAACCCATGAACCATGAGATCGTGACCTGAGCTGAAGTCAGACGCTTAACCAACTGAGCCACCCAGGTGCCCCATTACAAGACTTTTGTTTTAGGGAACTCATTTCACAGGTAAGGAGAAATAGTGGTGGGGTAGGATAAGATCAATCAATTAAAAAATACAACTACTGAAGGCTGTGCAAGACATTGTGGCAGTCACTGGGGAGAATTCAAACTAATAATATTATGAATTAAATACAATGCAATACTATTTCAAAGCACTATGTGTAGTGCTGAAGGAATTGTCCAGCCAGTTAATGCTTTTCCGCAGAGTGGTTATGAGATTATTTTTGCTTGCATAGCTTTGTGAACACTATTCTGTGATCCTACTTTCTACTAATTTGCTAAGACTGACATAACAAATATTGTAGACTGGGGGGCTACAATATTGATTGATTGAGAAATTGATTCTCACAGTTTGGTAGGCTTGAAGTTCAAGATCAAAGGGTTGACAGGATTAGTTTCTTCTGAGGACTCTTGTTCTGCAGATGGCCACCTTCTTGCTGTGTCCTCTCATGGTTTTTCTCCTGAGTGTGTGCATCCTTGGATATTCTTTGTATGTCCAAATGCCCTCTTCTTATAAGAACACCAGTCAGATTGGATTAGGACCCACCCTAATAACCTTATCTTAATTTATTCACTGTTGTCTCCAAATACAGTCACATTCTGATGAACTGGCGTTTAGAGCTTCAGAGTATGAATTTTGGGGGGATGGGTCACAGTTCCGCCTATTACACACTCAAAATCCTGTGTCTATAAGAGACCCAGTTCAGACCCCTGTTTTGTAGCTGAGGAGTTAGAGGCTATTCCAAAAAATTGAAATGGACAAGGTCAGTAAATTATTAAATGGTAGACTCTAGAATAAATCATAGATATCCTGAATTCCTGATGGGTTTGTTTTCCTTTTTCACTTTTCACACCACTAATGCAAGCCCAATATGCTTCTTACAAATATCAGGGGTAGAGCTGTATTTGAGGAATGAGCAGGCACAATAATTGGGGAGACAGAATTTATGGCTAATATCACTTTTTCCAATCCAGCTCTTTTAGTTGAGTGAGCTTTGTCAGAGACAGGGGGTTGTCTCATGAGGAACACTGGGATAGATTACCACAATGAAGGTCTGAGCCTGGATTGAGTATAATGGCCATTATTTCTAACTTGCTAGTGTGAGAATAAATCAATGTTCCTACAATTCCTGTGGTTTGATTCTTATCATGTTCAATAAATAAATCATTTTTTAACAGAGCTGGGTTTCAAGGTTTTAAACATGTATTTGTGATGGTTGTTTTGTTATTTTTGGTGACAGTGGGATAGATAACATCACATATAAAATATTTAAGAAAATTTTATTTAAGAAGCCAAAAACTTTACCATCTTGAAGGATAAAATAGTAATATTAACTATTTTTAAAAAAAATAATGGAAATTTCTAAAAGTATAAACCAATTTAAATTACAAAGATTCTCTTAACAAATACTCCCTCTTTTCTAAAAACTTTTAGGCTTCTCTTAAGTTATTAATGTCTGCTTAAACTTTACTGGCTTTTCAAAGTTCAAAGGTACAAATGCAAAAATCAATTGAATTTCATATGAATTTGAGCAACTAGCAAGCTAGTTGCAAAGTAAAATAAAATGCAAAATGCAGGGAAGCTTGGTGCCTCAGTTGGTTAAGCTTCCAACTCTTGATCTTGGCTCAGGTCATGATCTCAACACTCCTGAATTTAAGCCCCACATTGAGCTCTGCCCTAATAGTGCGGAGCCTGCTTGGAATTTTCTCTCTCTCTTTCTCTGCCCTTACTTCACTGTGCTCTCTCTCTGTCTCTCGCTCTCTCAATTAAGTAAATAAATGTAATAAATAAATAAATACATACATAAGGAAAGAAAGAAAAAAAAGAAAGAAAGAAAGAAAGAAAGAAAGAAAGAAAAAAGAAAGACAGAAAGAAAGAAACAAAATATAAAATGTTATCAACTAAACCAAAGATAGGCATATTTAGGCTAATTATGGCAATATGATGCCAAAATGAGTTTCATTTGTAAAAACGTTTCTACTCGGCAAATACTGGAGAAAGTTCAAAATGACTGCATTTTCTTGTCAGATCCATAAGCTCTCGGATATATGTTTTCCTATGTTTTGTCTGAGCACTTTAGAGTCTGACCCATATGCCTATGACTAAAGAACCAAACACAAATCAGCAAGCTGCTTCTCCAAATGAAATTCTCTTTCCACCACTTCCCCTAGAAAATGGCTCTGAAAATGAAAGTGTATTGGAAAGTATTTGTGCAATATAAAAGGTTTAAGTCCACTCTCTGGTCAGGATTAGTTTGTGGACTAGCTATCCCTACCTTCTCCAAAATGATTGTCAGTTATTGTGACTATATTCCTTTTTTTCTCACTTTAATCTTTTCAAAATGACCTTATTAGTTAGTTACAGGATTATGAAACACTTTTGATCTACCCATGGCAGGAAATGACCCAATGGAGTCAAGCAATAGCTATTTAAGACTCCAGTGTCACCTCCATATGGTAAGACATCCTTAACCATTTTATCCAACACAGTGATCAAATTCCTGTGACCTTCCTTACCAAGACCTTGCTTTATTTCCTTTCCAGCATTTATCCTGTACTAAAATCGTATTGTTTTCCTATCTTCTGTCATTAGATGATAAGGTCTGTGTAATTGGGGCTTGGGCACTGCCATATTCCTAACATCTGAAGGTATATCTGATATAAAAAATACCTGGTATAATATGTATATATAAATTAATCAATGCCTTTATTTTTGTAAACTATATTGTGTTCTGTGATGTTATGGTTATTGTTGTTCTAATTCTCAAGAAGCCAGTGTTTGATTCAGGTATTATGTGACATCAATAATTACAATAGAGTCTTTCTCAGAGCTGCCCAATCCTCACTATTATTTTTATAATAACTGATGTCAGGGGTGCCCGGGTGGCTCAGTCGGTTGAGCGGCTGACTTCGGCTCAGGTCACGATCTCACGGCTTGTGAGTTTGAGCCCCATGTCGGGCTCTGTGCTGACAGCCCCAAGCCTGGAGCCTGCTTCGGGTTCTGTGTCTCCCTCTCTCTCTCTCTGCCCCTCCCCTGCCCATGCTCTGTCTCTCTCTGTCTCTCAAAAATAAATAAGCATAAAAAAATTAAAAAATATAATAACTGATGTCTGAAGTCTTCTACCAAAGGGACTGTGTGGGGGAGTAGGGTGTATATTGCCAGGATTTTTTTTTTAAAGCACTCATTAAACATTCTTATAGGGTGTTGTCAGTTCTATGGGAATATGTGATAAGATGCAGCATAGAGAAAGCAGAAAAGGTAGAGGCAGGGATAGGAACACACAAATAAAATGAAATTAGAAGAGAATTTAAAGGTATTACAAGTAGCTAATAACAAAGGAAAGAAAGAAACTTTTTTTTTTAATAATTCCAAAAGTAATTATTAAGAGCTTATCCATAAATATGCTGCAGTGTGTAACTTACTGGGTATGAAAGGATGTTAATGGGAAGCTTTTCATTATTTTCCTTATGTCTGTGCATGCTTTTAATTTTGCATGATTGAAATATTAAAACCTAGACAAAATACCATTATATATAAGAACATCGAGAAAACTTTTAGATCATGACAAAAAATTAAAAGTATAGATGATCTAAAAACATCAACTATATAAATTCACAAAATGACAGTAACACAGCTGCAAAAAGATAACTTTAATAAGTATTTGTTTCACACTCTTGATGTACAGGAGTTTCAGCTTAGTATGCCAGACTTTTAATTATTGAATTTTTGATCTCTTTTTTTATTTTTTTATTTTTGAGAGAGAGAAAAGAGAATGAGCAGGAGAGGGGCAGAGGGAGAGAGGGAGACACAGAATCTGAAGCAGGCTCCAGGCTCTGAGCTGTCAGCACAGAATCGGATGTGGGGCTCAAACCCACGAATCATGAAATCATGACCTGAGCTGAAGTTGGACACTTAACTAATGGAGTCACCGAGGCACCCCTTCAGTTTCCTCCTTTATGCAGAGTTTGTAAAAGTTCCTGATTCAACTTATTAACAGCAAAAGAACAAGCATTATTAACTTATTTTCTGCATGTTATTTTCTAGGTTCAGTGTATCCAGATCAAAGCATTGATGTACTGTTGACATAGAAGTGCTAACCTGAGTACCTAGGTATATTCAATAGTGAGACATGTCCGCAGAACAGTCAAGAAACAAAAAGTCTTATAAGTGAAATTGTCCACTGGTGTTGAGACAGGTTCTAGGTGTAGGTCCCTTTCTTCAATATAAATTTACTGGGAAAGATAATAAAACCTCTAAACACAGAGTACCCCAGGTGAAGAAGCCAGTGGCAATCTGGGATCCATATTCATTCTACTGTCACCTATCCCACAGCCAACAAATATTTGAACTGATGTGTAACCAGAATCATTATGACTACCAACATCGGTCTGTTTTCAGAGCTGTGTTCTCTAACTTTATGTACAAGAATACAAGAGAAAGAAATACTTTTTTTTCTAAAAGAATCAGATATTTTTAAAGGCCCTTTATCTTCTCTATGCCATGGGGCTTAAGCAGAGTGTTGGGTCCAATGTAAAATAAAGGTTTTTGAAAAAATCTCCTAAACTCAAAATTCTAACAATTAGTAAAGTCCAATGCTACCAGTCATCACTTAGGCCATACATCTTGGTACCCTGGCTGAACATTGGGAAGTATAAGTCCTAGATTTTATGTATCTAAAAGAGAAAGCAATTATTTTAATTTTCTCTCCAGTATTTGATGGCATTCCTTTAACATAAGTTCACTAACTCAATTAACAGGAAATAAAAAGTCATTGTTCAGAGGTATGGACAATGAAAAGTATTCGAAACTTAAAGAGGGATTAAGTAGAAGGGCTAGAAGAATTAATATTTTCTGCCTGAGTTAATTTCCAATTCTATTTCAAAATTAGACACCTGTCTTATTTTCAACAAAACTCTGCTTAAATATTTCCAGTTATCAGAGAACATGCTATTCTGAAACGAGACTCTTTCATTTGTGGAGTTCTAATTATCTGGCAATATTTACATAGAACTGAAATCTGTCTGCCTATAATTATGAGCCATTATTTCTAGTTGTCCAGTATGAAAAGACAAAGGACGGTCTTTTCCCCCTTAATCATTCATTCATCCATTCATTCAGCAAATGCTTCTTGGGTACATTAGCTCTACTAGTCATTGTGCTCGGCAATAGGGGTGCAAGAATGGATAAAGAAAGGTTCCTGTCCGGGGGAAATTTTACAGTACATCATGTTAGACCGGCACAAACAGCATAATAGTGTAAAATAGAAGATTCCGGGTGCCTCTTTTTCTATTTTGTATATTAATTTCAAACATTATGTATCCAGTTACTCAAACCTGAAAACTAAAAGTCACTCTGGATTCTACCTTTTTTCCTCACTTCCTTAGTCAGCCTATCAATAAGCCCTATTAACTGTACCTCTAAAGTGTACCTTGAGTACATCCATTTCTCTCCATATCACTACAAACTCCACATTCCAACACATCACCATCTCTCAATTAGACTACTGCAGTAATTCCCTACTTTGTCTTCTTGCTTCCACTCTTGGTGGTCCACAAGCCTTTCTTCTCGAAGAATATAGGGTTAACTTCTAAAAATATGTCACCTTGTATGATAAATCTGTTCCAAAAACCTCCAAAGAGTTTTTGGTGCCCTGAGAATTAAATCCAAATTTCTTCCTTGATCTGCAGAGCTTTGCGTGACCTAGCTAGTGCTTTTCTTTTGCAATGTTACCTCATGTTACTCTCCCGTTGAGTTTTCCACTGTACAGGCACCTTTCTTCAGGATCCTCGTTTTTACTCTTTCTCAGGGTTGATTTCTACACATAACATATCACCAGCACACGCCTAAATGAAACTTCATACAGAGACTTTTGGTAACTATTTTAGACAAGGAAGCTAACAGAAGTTCCTTCATTAGTGGTTCTTTCTTTTTTACACTTTATTTTATTTTTATTTTTTGGGTTTTTCTTATTAAGTGTCTCCTCCAACAGATTCCATAATAGTTTGTAGCTAAAGCCCTCGTGTTTAGTTCATTGCTTGATACATAGTAGTCGCTCAGAAAATGTTGAATGAAAAAGCAAGTGGATTAATCAATACATAGGGAACCAACCATGTGCTTGGCATATTTATTTCATAGACTTATTTGACAAAGTTAGCAGGTGAAACTGTGTGTGTGTGTGTGTGTGTGTGTGTGTGTGTGTGCGCGCGCGCGCAACAAAGTTAACAGGTGAAAGTGTGTGTGTGTGTACACGTGTATTCTTTTATGTTTTTACATGGAGCTTGGGTTTCAGTCCTGTCATAATCTTAGTTACCCTTTTCAGGATAAGTGATTTTACCAATATTTATCTTAAAATACGGAGTTCAAATATTCCTGCAATATAAATTGCAGTGACCTTTATGGAATAAATTTGGTAATACATATTAAAATATAATATTCACCATTTTGACCCAGTAATCCCAAGTATAGGATTTTATCCTAAGACAATTATTAAATCTGTAGACAAATATTTAAATATAAGCATTTTTCATTATCTGTCTACTTAAAAAAAGAAAAGTCCTGGATAAAATCAAAATGTGTGTCCTGTAATACAATTTAAACACATATATAGTAGGACTCCCCTGAATAATTTTCAAAGAAACATGAGTTTATAGTACAAATTACTAAATCCAAAAGTAAATAAGCCAACATGAGCATGACTCATAAGAAGTAGCAATAGAATGAGACTCACAAAACATTCTAATATTAAAAATTAGGATAAATGTTTTAGTTTGAAAAAAAATCCAAACAGTGAAGGTCAAGGTAATAAAAATATTTAGTTTAAATTAAAAATTTGATAAATAACTAGAGCATCTAGAAATAATAAATTATTTTATTTTATTTATTTTTGAGAGACAAAGTGAGACAGAGCACAAATAGGGGAGGGGCAGAGAAAGAAGGAGACACAAAATCTAAGCAGGCCCCAGGCTCCGAGCAAGTGTTCAGCACAAGCCCAAAGCAGGGCTTGAACCCACAAACCGTGAGATCATGACCTGATCTGAAGTTGGTCACTTAACTGACTGAGCCACCCAGGCACCCCATAGAAGTAATTAATAATTTAAATTAAAAATTCAAAGAGGCTTTCAGGAATAGCTAGGTAAATTGTACTAACTTTTTCACTCTGATAAATACACACATGTCTAAAAAATAGTCTTCTTTAAAACCAGTATTTGAAATAAAATGGAAATTCAGAGGGATAAGTCTAATGTTTGGAGCCACTTTTCACCTAGGGATGATTGCTGATGTTGTAGTTCGTGGTTGAGAGCTTAAGAGTCTGGATAATACTTTTGTCAGCCTCCTAGGCGAGGAGGGTACATGCTGAGTACTGCTACCTGCCAGGGACTCTAAAGAGGTTTGCAACAGATATAGCAGTGCACCTTAAGTAGTCCAGCCTCCACAGGGACTACAGTCCAAGTTTGAATAATTTCAATCCTTGAAATTGAATTCAGATAATAAGATATTGCTACATTTCCAGGAGCCTATGAAAAGCAAATAAAAAATTCTCTCTGAAATAATATAACATCATCCTAGGTCTTGCATTATTTTTGTAATTTTTCAAATGCAGTGTCCTGTAAACAGTAATAACAATAATATAGAATAACCAGGTACTCTGTGAGATAACACAAATGAATGAGACCCAGGTGAAACAGTAACCAATAGAAACAGACCTACAGAAGCTGCTGTTGTTTGGAATTATCAAATACAGATTTTGAAGCAAATTAAGTTAATATATTTAATTCAAAAAAGGCAAGAATCAGGAGTCAAGAAATTGGAGATATAGAAAAGGAAACAGAGTAATATAGATGTTCCATGACCAAAAAGTAAGATAACTGTATTAGAAATTCAACAGCAGATTGGGGTGCCTGGGTGGCTCAGTCAGTTAAGCGTCTGACTCGATTTCAGCTCAGGTCATGATCTCACAGTTTGTGAGTTCGAGCTCTGCATTGGGTTCTGTGCTAGCAGCATGGAGCCTGCTTGGGATTCTTTCTCTCTCTTCTCCTCTGTCTACTCCTCCTCTGCTCACTCTCTGTCTCTCTCAAAATAAAAAAAATAAACATTAAAAAAATGTTTTAAAGAAATTCAACAGCAGATTAAAACAGAAATATAAATCAGAAGAAAATACCCAGAGGCAAACAAAGAGAGAGATAAGAAAGAAAAATGGATATCTGACATTATAACTCCTGCTTGCATGAAGCTAATTTAACACATAGTTACTCTGTAAGGCACACCGCAGCCTTCCTAGGCTTAGGAACACTAAGCAACCCTTCGACACTATGCTTTTAAACAGTGAAGTCACCAATGAAAAGTACCAACATATGTAAAATATGGCACGTAAATAGACCATGAAAAGGGAACTTACAATATAAGAGCTGAAACAAGAAGGCAAGAGGGTCATCTTATTTAACTTATCTGGGAACATGCACATCAGAGGCTCAAATATTTTACTCCTTGGTGCATGTCAGCAGGTAGCCATGAAAGCACCACGAGTATTGGTTTCTATTCTGTCTGCTATCACAGAACACCATAGACTCAGTGGCTTTATCCATAACAGAGACTTCTTTCTCACAATTTTGGAGGCCAAACAATGCAAGATCAAAGTGCCAGTCAATTCTGTGTCAGCTGAGAAACACTCAAAGATGACTGTCTTCTTGCTGTTTCCTCACATGACAGTAAGGGTGATGTTGCACTCTGGGGTCTCTTTTATAAGGACGCTAATTCCATTCACCTCGCAAAGGCCCCACCTCCAAATGCCATCTCATTGGGGATTAGGTTTCAAACTATGGATTTGAGGGGAACACAAGCATTTGGTCCATAACCTATTACAAATAAACTTTAGTGAGTAGGCAAATTCACAAATGCAGAATCCACAAATAATGGGAATTGACTATAATTGGAGTAGCAAATAAAAGTAGAAAATGGGCAAAAACATTTGAAGAGATGAAGGTTGAGAATTTTCCAGCACTGGTGAAATATATGAATATTTATATTTGCATATCTCTAGTGCCCCCCAATAAATATAGATCCAAACACTACCACATCCAAGTTAAACTATTAAAATCCGAAGACAAACAAGTAAACTTAAATGCACCCAGAGGAAATAAAGATACAGTAGATGTAAAACATTAAAAATTTTTAACTGAGAACTAATTTCTGAGCAGAAACATTGAAATCAAGAAGACAATGGGTATGTTTATATTTATGAAATTAGGTAAGAAATAACCTAGAAGTCTAGGCCAAATAAAAATATCTTTCAAGAATAAAAGAAATTAAAGACATTTTAAGGAAAAAAAGCCACTTATCACTGACAGGTATATACTACAGGAGAAACTAGAGGAAAGTTAAGAATATTCTTCTAACAGAAAGAAAATAATTGAAGATGGAAGGTTGAAAATGTTGAAATAAATGAAGACTAATTGTAGTAATAACTCTGTGGGTAAATATAAAGTAATAACTTACTAAATAAAAATAATGTCTAATACTCTTAACATAAATCACACAAAAAACATAGCATATATATCAGTAAGGAATAAAAATAGTTAAAAATGTGAATTTATTATATACTTTGTTAAGAGGAAAAAGGTGCCAATTGATGCTAGATTTGATTACTTAGGGATACATACAGTAATATTTGGTATAAACTAAAAAATAGTAAGATAGTAAATAACTTCTGAGTTAATAATAGAAAATGTCACATTATAGAGTAATCAGCCATTTCAAGAGAAGAAAAGACAGGAGAGAAAAGAAACAAAACAGGCAGAGCAAACAGAAAGCATGTGCAGTATACAAGTTTTAAGTTCAAAAGATCAGCAATAATATTGACTAAATACTCTTCCTAGAAGATAAAGATTGTAAAACTTAAGAAAATAGTATGAATTTAAAAAAATGAAATAAAATTTAAAAAAACTGAAAAAAGTTATAGAAAAGCAACTCTAAATAAAGAGAACTTAGCTGTATTTCAGGGAGAAATAAAAGGAAACTTTAGAAAATAATGTTGATTCAAGATAAGAAGATGCTTCAGAATAATAAAATTTTCAATTCACCAGGAAGATACAGTAATTCTAAATGACTATGCACCTGGTGACATATACAAAATATGGCATGCACTGTGGTAGAGTGTACCAAAACTTAAAAAGTTGACTATAAGCATTATGTTCTCCTGCCAAAATTCAATTATGTGAGAAAAAATAATAAAACCATACTGTAAAATATCCATATATTCAAAATAATTTACAGAACAAAGAAAAAATGTTAATAACAACACCAGGAACATGTTGAACTAATGATACTGAAAGTTTTACATATCACAATTGTGAATTCATGAAGTATAGGAAAATTTACATTCTTCAATATGCATATTAGAAACAAGAGAGGTCGCAAATCAATAAATACTTATCTCACAAAAGTAGAAAAAGAATAATAAGTGTAAAGTAAAGAGAAAGAAAACATAACCATAAAGGCAGAAATTAATGAAACAGAGTGACAGCAACACAAGATGGGTGCCACCATGGGCTCGGGAGTAAAAGTCCCTTGAAATTTTAGACTGTTGGAATAACTGGAAGAAGACCAGAAAGGAGTAGGAGATGGCACAGTTAGTTGGGGTCTAGAAGATGACGAAGACATGACACTTACAAGATGGATAGGGATGATAATTGGGCCTCCAAGAACAATTTATGAAAACCAACTCTACAGCCTTAAAATAGAATGTGGACCTAAATACCCAGAAGCACTCCCCCTTTGTAAGATTTGTAACAAAAATTAATATGAATGAAGGTAATAGCTCTAATGGAGTGGTGGACCCAAGAGTCATATCAGTGAAAGCAAAATGGCAGAATTCATATAGCATCAAAGTTGTCCTGCAAGAGCTCTGGTGCCTAATGACATCTAAAGAAAACAGAAACTCCCTAAGCTGCCCAAAGGACAGTGTTACAACAATTGATCAAAAAGAAAAACCACAGGCCCTCCCTCCCCACCCCATTTGATTTAAGCAGTCTTCATTTTCCACAGTAGTAAGTTATCTAGATGCATCTTGTAGACCTCAACGTACTGGAAAGGAAGCTCCTGTTCAAAGGCAAGTTATCTTAAGATACTGTAAATGATACTAATTTTTTGTCCATTTAGAATATATAAGTTGTGCTATAACAAATCATCCTGTCAAGTGTAATCGCTATCCATATAGTTGAACTTCTGGGATCAAGAAAGTATATTTAAACTGATTCCCATCATAACTGGTGGGGCACATCTAATTCAACTGTGAAAAGACACAACACACAATCACCTTATTGCTGATTCATGCATGGCCTGGGGTCTCTGACTTCTCCCCTTATCCTCCTCCTGCCTCCCTGTCTCCCTCCTTCCCTCCCTCCCTGCAACAGCCTTCCAGCTTGGGGTGGCTTGCTAGAGTAGTTGTGAAGGTTTCAGGTCACAGCCTGTGGGACTCCTAGTGGGTATGTGGGGGTTCTCTAGCTGCATCTCTGCTTTTTATAAGTCTTAAATGATGCCCCACCACCACTACCCCAAACCATTGTCCCTTCTTCAGTTTCCACCACCACCTTTGGCCAAAGAATCGATTGTAACCCCCTCTGTTCCCCTCTGAAATTGGCCTTTGATGAGGAATTCAGGGCTCTCTCCATATCTTCTCCCCCACCTCAATTGAGGGGCTCAGCTTTTCCTTCTTCCTCCTCAACTCCCTTTTTGTGCCATCACCACCCAACACTTTCCACAATACTTCCTTGCTTTGGCCAGAAACCATCAGGTAAGGTTGGAAAGAGTCTCTGACTTCCCTCGTTTAGTTTTGGAACCACATTTAGTTCCACATTTAGTTTTGGAACCTCCACCAGCCTGGGAAGGAATATTGGGTCCTCAGCCGTGCCACCCTCTGCTGTCATCGTCAGCTGATGCGGTTTTTTAGCTCAGGTTTTGGTAAAGTGAAAAGAACAGTCACCAGGGGTACTCAGACCTGCCAGCTCTCAAAGTTGTTGGTGGTTAAACTTGGAGAAAGGCCACAGAAGACACTTGTAAGCACACACAATCCCTCTGAATGAATTGTTTTCCTGTAATTGCTTTTGCTTTTAAAAATTGAAGAAGTTTTAAACAGGGTTGTCATGTGGACATCTAGTTTGGAATGTGGCAACTGGAACAAAAAGAACCTTGAATTCGGTTCATACTTTGGTTTTGGTGCTGCTGCTTCTCACAGTCCTTAGGAGGGATTGAAAAAGAAATGGGTGTGCACAGCAGATCTCTGAAATTGGCAGGCTTGACTTCGTGGCAAATTGCTGTGTTTTTCCACTTTTCTGTTCAGGACCACTATATGCGGAGATGTGGATGCATACTGAAATAAAAGCGATTCATTCTGTTCTAAAGTGTTTTGTTTTGTTTTGTTTTGTATACTTTAGTGTTTGTGTAAAACCACCTTTTGAAGCGGCAGCTATCAAGTCTGAAAAGCAATCGATATTTCCATTAATCTTTTTCTAGGGGAAACCTTAGTTCTAAGGTTTTAACATCCTGTAAGTAAGGTTTAACATAACAGTATTCCATAAGCAGACTTTTTATTGTCAGACCATTGCCTGATTTTAATATAATAAAAAAAATGTGGGTTAAAAAAAAGAAACTAATGAAATAGAGTATTAGCAGAATGAAATGGTCTGTATTTGAAAGACCAAATAAAAGATAAATATCTTGTGAGGCTGATTATTAAAAAAATATATATATATAATATAAAGAATGCAAAGGGTCATCATTAAATATTACAATAATATTAAAGTAATAATAAGATATCATAAGGAATCTTATGTGAATAAAATTTAAACTAGAGATAAAAATGCATATATTCCTGGGGCACCTGGGTAGCTCAGTCAGTTAAGTGTTGGACTCTTGATTTCGGTTCAGGTCATGATTTTGTGGTTCCAGGGATCAAGCCCCACATCTGACTCTGTGCTGACAGCACAGAACTTGCTCAGGATTCTCTCTCCCTCTCCTTTTCTCTCTGCCATTCCCCTACTCGTGTTTCATGTCTCTCGCTCCCTCTCTCTCAAAAAATAAAAATAAAATAAATTTTAAAAATGCATATATTACTTAAAAATATTTTATCCTATGTGTTGCAAGAGAAAATGGGAAAGTATGACATTTTTTAAATATTTAATTATAGAAAAATTTATAGAAAAACATTGAAGGAAACCTCAGCTATGTTCATAGAGAATTCAGTAACAAAAGAATGTCAGTTCTTTCAAAACTGTTGTATAGAATTAAAATTACTTAAATATGAATTCCACCAGAGATTATCATGTATTTAAAATATAACACTGAAAATGTATTGATTGTGGGTATCATATTTTTGTAGTAAAACTATAAAGAAAATAAGAAAATAATCCACTACAGTGGTTATCTGGGGGTGACAAAGGAGAATAAGATTCGTGAAAGACACAGAAACTGGCAAAGTTCTATTTCCAGTCGGTTTGAAATAACCACATGTTCAACTTTTAAATTATTGTTTTTTTTTTAATTTTTTAAATTAAAAAAAAATTAAATTTATATCCAAATTAGTTAGCATATAGTGCAACAATGATTTCAGGAGTAGATTCCTTAGTGCCCTTTACCATTTAGCCCATCCCCCCCTCCTACAACCCCTCCAGTAACCTTCAGTTTGTTCTCCATATTTATGAGTCTCTTCTGTTTTGTCCCCCTCCCTGTTTTTCTATTATTTGTGTTTCCCTTCCCTTATGTTAATCTGTTTTGTTTCTTAAAGTTCTCACTTGAGTGAAGTCATATGATTTTTGTCTTTTTCTGACTGACTAATTTCACTTAGCATAATACCTTCCAGTCCATGTAGTTGCAAATGGCAAGATTTCATTCTTTTTGATTGCTGAGTAATACTCCATTATATACACACACACACACACACACACACACACACACATACCACATCTTCTTTATCAATTCATCCATCGATGTTCATTTGGGCCCTTTCCATACTTTGGTTATTGTTCATAGTGCTGCTATAAACGTTGGGGTGCATGTGTCCCTTTGAAACAGCACACCTGTATCCCTTGGATAAATGCTTAGTAGTGCAATTGCTCGGGTGTAGTTCTATTTTTAGCTTTTTGAGGAAACTCCATACTTTTTTCCAGAGTGGCTGCACCAGCTTGCATTTCCACCAACAATGCAAAAGAGATCCTCTTTCTCCGCATCCTCGGCAACATCTGTTGTTGCCTGAGTTGTTAATGTTAGCCATTCTGACAGGTGTAAGGTGGTATCTCATTGTGGTTTTGATTTGTATTTCCCTGATAATGAGTGATGTTGAGCATTTTTTCATGTGTCAGCTGGTCATTTGGAGAAGTGTCTATTCATGTCTTTTGCCCAATTCTTCACTGGGTTATTTATTTTTTGGGTGTTGAGTTTAATAAGTTCTTTATAGATTTTGCATACTAACCCTTTATCTGATATGTCATTTGCAGATATCTTCTCCTATTCTGTCGGTTGCCTTTTAGTTTTCAGATTGTTTCCTTTGCTGTGCAGAAGGTTTTCATTTTTTTTTTTTAGGTTACAAAAATGTGTGCAATTTTATTCCATTTTGTAAAAAAATATACAAATATATATACTTTTCCTTTCACAGGCCAAACAAAACGGCTAGAAAAATATACCAAACTCTGGAAGTTATTACCTTTGAAAACTTCTAACTTTACAGATTTCAGATGTGTTTGGATTTATGGACATGTATTATCTTCCTAATACATTTTTATTTTTTTTAATTTTTTTTTAAAGTTTTCTGAATTTCTATGATTTTATTTTATTTTTTTTTATGAAATTTATTGACAAATTGGTTTCCATACAACACCCAGTGCTCATCCCAAAAGGTGCCCTCCTCAATACCCATCACCCACCCTCTCCTCCCTCCCACCCCCCATCAACCCTCAGTTTGTTCTCAGTTTTTAACAGTCTCTTATGCTTTGGCTCTCTCCCATTCTAACCTCTTTTTTTTTTTTTCCCTTCCCCTCCCCCATGGGTTCCTGTTCAGTTTCTCAGGATCCACATAAGAGTGAAACCATATGGTATCTGTCTTTCTCTGTATGGCTTATTTCACTTAGCATCACACTCTCCAGTTCCATCCACGTTGCTACAAAAGGCCATATTTCATTTTTTCTCATTGCCACGTAATATTCCATTGTGTATATAAACCACAATTTCTTTATCCATTCATCAGTTGATGGACATTTAGGCTCTTTCCATAATTTGGCTATTGTTGAGAGTGCTGCTATGAACATTGGGGTACAAGTGGCCCTATGCATCAGTGCTCCTGTATCCCTTGGATAAATTCCTAGCAGTGCTATTGCTGGGTCATAGGGTAGTTCTATTTTTAATTTTTTGGGGAACCTCCACACTGCTTTCCAGAGCGGCTGCACCAATTTGCATTCCCACCAACAGTGCAAGAGGGTTCCCGTTTCTCCACATCCTCTCCAGCATCTATAGTCTCCTGATTTGTTCATTTTGGCCACTCTGACTGGCGTGAGGTGATACCTGAGTGTGGTTTTGATTTGTATTTCCCTGATAAGGAGCGACGCTGAACATCTTTTCATGTGCCTGTTGGCCATCCTGATGTCTTCTTTAGAGAAGTGTCTATTCATGTTTTCTGCCCATTTCTTCACTGGGTTATTTGTTTTTTGGGTGTGGAGTTTGGTGAGCTCTTTATAGATTTTGGAGACTAGCCCTTTGTCCGATATGTCATTTGCGAATATCTTTTCCCATTCCGTTGGTTGCCTTTTAGTTTTGTTGGTTGTTTCCTTGGCTGTGCAGAAGCTTTTTATCTTCATAAGGTCCCAGTAATTCACTTTTGCTTTTAATTCCCTTGCCTTTGGGGATGTGTCGAGTAAGAGATTGCTACGGCTGAGGTCAGAGAGGTCTTTTCCTGCTTTCTCCTCTAAGGTTTTGATGGTTTCCTGTCTCACATTTAGGTCCTTTATCCATTTTGAGTTTATTTTTGTGAATGGTGTGAGAGAGTGGTCTAGTTTCAACCTTCTGCATGTTGCTGTCCAGTTCTCTCAGCACCATTTGTTAAAGAGGCTGTCTTTTTTCCATTGGATGTTCTTTCCTGCTTTGTCAAAGATGAGTTGGCCATACGTTTGTGGGTCTAGTTCTGGGGTTTCTATTCTATTCCATTGGTCTATGTGTCTGTTTTGGTGCCAATACCATGCTGTCTTGATGATGACAGCTTTGTAGTAGAGGCTAAAGTCTGGGATTGTGATGCCTCCTGCTTTGGTCTTCTTCTTCAAAATTCCTTTGGCTATTCGGGGCCTTTTGTGGTTCCATATGAATTTTAGGATTGCTTGTTCTAGTTTCGAGAAGAATGCTGGTGCAATTTTGATTGGGATTGCATTGAATGTGTAGATAGCTTTGGGTAGTATTGACATTTTGACAATATTTATTTTTCCAATCCATGAGCAGGGAATGTCTTTCCATTTCTTTAAATCTTCTTCAATTTCCTTCAGAAGCTTTCTATAGTTTTCAGCATACAGATCCTTTACATCTTTGGTTAGATTTATTCCTAGGTATTTTATGCTTCTTGGTGCAATTGTGAATGGGATCAGTTTCTTTATTTGTCTTTCTGTTGCTTCATTGTTAGTGTATAAGAATGCAACTGATTTCTGTACATTGATTTTGTAGCCTGCAACTTTGCTGAATTCCTGTATCAGTTCTAGCAGACTTTTGGTGGAGTCTATCGGATTTTCCATGTATAATATCATGTCATCTGCAAAAAGCGAAAGCTTGACTTCATCTTTGCCAATTTTGATGCCTTTGATTTCCTTTTGTTGTCTGATTGCTGATGCTAGAACTTCCAGCACTATGTTAAACAGCAGTGGTGAGAGTGGGCATCCTTGTCGTGTTCCTGATCTCAGGGAAAAAGCTCTCAGTTTTTCCCCATTGAGGATGATGTTAGCTGTGGGCTTTTCATAAATGGCTTTTATGATCCTTAAGTATGTTCCTCCTATCCCAACTTTCTCAAGGGTTTTTATTAAGAAAGGGTGCTGGATTTTGTCAAAGGCCTTTTCTGCATCGATTGACAGGATCATATGGTTCTTCTCTTTTTTTTTGTTAATGTGATGTATCACGTTGATTGATTTGCGAATGTTGAACCAGCCCTGCATCCCAGGAATGAATCCCACTTGATCGTGGTGAATAATTCTTTTTATATGCTGTTGAATTCGATTTGCTAGTATCTTATTGAGAATTTTTGCATCCATATTCATCAGGGATATTGGCCTGTAGTTCTCTTTTTTTACTGGGTCTCTGTCTGGTTTAGGAATCAAAGTAATACTGGCTTCATAGAATGAGTCTGGAAGTTTTCCTTCCCTTTCTATTTCTTGGAATAGCTTGAGAAGGATAGGTATTATCTCTGCTCTAAACGTCTGGTAGAACTCCCCTGGGAAGCCATCTGGTCCTGGACTCTTATTTGTTGGGAGATTTTTGATAACCGATTCAATTTCTTTGCTGGTTATGGGTCTGTTCAAGCTTTCTATTTCCTCCTGATTGAGTTTTGGAAGAGTGTGGGTGTTCAGGAATTTGTCCATTTCTTCCAGGTTGTCCAATTTGTTGGCATATAATTTTTCATAGTATTCCCTGATAATTGTTTGTATCTCTGAGGGATTGGTTGTAATAATTCCATTTTCATTCATGATTTTATCTATTTGGGTCATCTCCCTTTTCTTTTTGAGAAGCCTGGCTAGAGGTTTGTCAATTTTGTTTATTTTTTCAAAAAACCAAC